>NC_086196.1:71617500-71934788 GCF_035770615.1 Melospiza melodia melodia | reverse complement strand
TAATACAGAATTAATGACCTCCCATGTCATTTGCATCTTAAGCATCTCTCTGTAAATGACTCCAGGACCATTTTTCTTTTCCCTGTTTCAGCTGAAGTGAAAGTATGTGAGAGTACATAGAATCTTCTGCTGCAAACATGAATTGTATTACCTAATATTGCTAGACATAAGGTGAATGACAGACTGGGTTTCTAAAGCCACCCAAAGTGGATTCTGGCTACACCCTTAGGTTTACAGAAGCAGCTTGGCACCCGTCAAGCAGAAATCACAGGCATGCAGGAGGGAGCTGGTCCTAATGCTGCAAATGTGTTTATACTGGAACTCAAAATAAATAAGGAATAATGTGTCTTGTGTGTGCTGAGCAAGCCTATGACACCAACAAATTGAGCTGTTTTGGAAAATGCTGCCTGGGGAAACTTTAGCACTAAGCTTTAAAAGGAGTGGAGCCAGAAGTGGAAAAAAAACTCCAAGCCCAAAAACAACAAATAACCCAGAACATATTTCAAATCTGTGCATAAGCTATAGGAAAACCCTAAATTAAACAGCTTGGCTTTGGGCAACACACAAATCTTCACCACTTCGTAGCTCATTAAAATGGTCAGGGTTCCCAAGAAATATAAAAAATCATCAAGCACTTAACAAACACACATCTTATTCAACAAGAGTTGAAAAGTTTTCTGCATTTTGTAGAGGTTGAACACGAGCTATGTGAGGAGGTTAAATAACCTGCACCTCTAATGGTGGACAGAAAGATTGTCTGAAACAAACAGCCACAGCTGATTGCCTCATGAATTCCTAGTCATGATTGCAGATTTGGGAAAGCATTGAAAGGGATTGCACTTTCTGTAAATCAATGAATTTTGATGCTAAGGAAAGCAAGGTATTGACTGGAAAATCAAACTGAGTAAAATTAAGGCAATTTCTGTGCAAGGGTCCTTTGCCTTTTCTAGTAATGCTTCTATATTGTAATTCTATGGTCCCAGAAAGCCATAAACAGCAATAAACCCAAAACATGTTCTTTATTTTTTTTCCTTACAAATATGCAACACAAGTAATGGAGGAACTTTCAAAACCCTTTTTATTAAGGATCTGAGAAAGATGTGTTTTTTTTATGCACTAAATTATGAGCATGTGTGTATAACAAACATGAAAGAGCTAGAAAATTTGGATAAACTCAAGGAATATTTGGATGGTTTGCCAAAGTCTCAACACCTCCTAAAATTATAGAATCAATACGATTTGTCATACTTTTCATTGTATTTCTACTAATTCTCAAGTGCATAAATTAAAATACTGTGCTGTATTGCCCTAAGCGTGCTCTTCTCCTGGGACAGGTCTCTTGAGAGCCCTGTTTGAACTTCTGCTGCTCTCCTGGTGCATCTTTTACAGCCACTCAAAATTATAGCCCTCAAATCTGAGAGGAAAGAGCAGCTGGTAAATCCCAGTGGTCAATAACATTGGAAAGGTCGTTGGGAACCACACTTTTCCCACACAGTGTTTTCTTGGAGCCACAAAAGCCTGCTATGCACCGTGAGCCCTCCACATTGTATCACAGCACAGGGCTGATACAGGGATGGGGCACTTCTCCTGCACCCCCACAAATCCTGGCTGGGATTGTGCAGCTGGACAGTGACCCCTCAGCAGGTTCAGCCTCGATGACTGAGCTGGCTGTAATTTTACAGCCCACGCCTGGGATCAGGTAGCTAGAGACTGAGACTGCTAACACACGGTTGCATTTTCTTAATCTGCAGAAAAACGTGTTTCTGCTAGCAGCCCAAATCAAGGCCTTGAAAAGTGCACACTTTGAAAAGTGAAAAGTGAGACTCAAAGTGAGTTTGATTTGCAGTTGCTGTCACCATTGGCACATAAATAAAGTAGCATCTAGTAATATTCAAAATCAAATGATTCTGAGTGCCAACCTCCTACAATGTTAAAAATATCATTATATTAAATGTTACACTTCCTAAGTACTAATATATAGATTTACTATATGTTGACTTAAATTATATTTTCTGTTTATATTGTTGATTTATATCCTAATGTTTATTACAATACTGTTATATTCAAAAAATCATTGGCAGTGTACTCATTATGATTTTCCTGTCTATTGAATTTTTATGGATGCAGAATTCATTGAAGTTTCCATCCTCATAATCGAGAAAAATTCATGGCAATCATGTTTTTAGATATACATGCAGATCTTCATACTTCTGCTGAAAAATGCACAATATCACATCATGAATAGGTTTTCTATGGTTTGTGACAAGAAAAAATCACTGAAACCTGTAGTCACAGCTCAGTTTTATCATACCTACAGCTATATTCTATGCTATTTGTTTTTAACCATTTTCTAGATGCATGACACATTATCAGCTAAATTTCACATGAATATTTTGGAACACAAACTGGTTTTTTATGCTACCTACTGCATATATACTCATGCCATGTTGCCTTCCTCTTCATGCTTTTGGTTTCTTTCCAATGTTTAGATCAAGAGCTTTGTTCTAGCTTTGACAGAGGTCTTTCAGATGCCCATTTTTACTTCCGGTATCTGCCTTACCATTTTCTTTAATTGCTTTAAATTTTGTCTCTACAGTTGAAACTCAGTTTGATCTTGATCTTAATCTTAGTATGGTTTAGTAATCCAAACATTCTGACATTTGGTGCTCCTTCCTATCTGTTATTTTCCTTTCTCTGTAATTATTATGTACTTTGTGAGTTTCATAGAAGCAAATAATTATATATATTCTAATATAGATTGGCTTCTTTGTCAGACATTGACTGCAGCATTTCTGAAAATTCCATGACTGTTTAAGAAATCGTATTGCTTTTCCCCAAACTAACAGATGTTTTAATCCCCTGAATCAAGTACAAGAAGGCAGAACTAAAATAAAAATCAGCCAAAGACACTAAACAAAACTAAACACAATTATATTGCCTGTAGTGTTCCCCCACAGCTCCATCATATTTTCTGGTTTTCAACGGGCTCTCCCTTGCCCTCCTCGAACTGTCTGCATTTGAGTTGGTGGTGGTGGTGTTGGTAGGAGACATTGTTCACTGGTTAGTGTCTTTGTAGGGCCCCTGGCAACATGCTTGTTTCTCATTAAGTCAGACATTTCACAATCCCCAACGAAACATAATTTTCTGGAAGAACTTAGTTTAACAAGGAACTACTGTAACAAAACCACAAGGCCTGTCATTTATTCTTAGGCTATATTTTGTTTTTTGCCAGTTTCCTTTCTTTCTCTAAACATCATTAGGATGCAATCTCTTTCCTAGAAAACACAACTATTCCCCCTCTGAGTGGAACACACTTTCACAGGACAAAGCAGTTGGCCACTCCAGGCAGCTTTCATGTACTCAGAGCAACAGAGCTCTTGACATTCTACCTAAGCAACAAGAATAGCTTTTGTAATTCACCTTCCGTTTTCTGTTTTTCAGATTAAAGAGACACTGCAAGTTAAAAAAGAAATAAGATAGACAACATGAAGTCCTCAGCTGCAGGCTGAAGAGCAGCTTGCCTAGGTCAGGCCTCTGCCCAGCTACCTTGTATTGCCTTCTCACATCTCATTGATTTAAACTCTTGGCTTCCACAAGTTTCCTGCCTCTCTACCCCAGTGTGTTTCACCTGCTTTGAGCACAGAGCACGGGTAAGTTAAGGGCTCATCTACTCACTGCCAGTGCTTGGGCCCTGCTCAAGCAGGAGAAAATGCTGCACTGGTCAGGAGAAAAACACTATTCATCTCTTCAGTTTTAGAAATACAGCAAATGCCGTGGGTTGAAAACTGAACTTTCACTGAACTGTTGTATCATGTACCATGTAAAGCCTTTAGATAAATAACTGAAAAGGAAAATAACCGTTTTGTTCTAATTTGTCCATTCATTTTCAGTGGGTTTGAATATTGTCAGGCTGATAGCTATCATTTGGGATATAATTTCTCTTTATTATCCAAAGCACAATCATTACAGAGACAGGCTTCCCCTGCTTGTCTCACCAAGGCCCTGCCTCTTTTTAGGAAGATAATCTATGTTGATAAAACTGCAGTCCCTGCTGAGCCTTCAGAATTGAATTAGGAGTGGATATATGAGTCCTAAAGAAAAGCAAAAAAACCCACAAATCTCAAAGGATACCCATGGAAAATATGACTCCATAATTTCCATTCAAATCTAAGAAACTTTTAGAAGACAAAGAGAACAACTTAAAATGCATAAGCCAGAACTCATACACTTTGTTACAGTCTTTGGGTATTGCCTTGACACCGTACGTCCGAAAGTCTTGTGGTGGTACGTCAAGCACTAGGATTCTGTGATCTAGGATGCAAGATCCATTCTCTGCTTCTCACATACAGAGAAAGGGCATATGTTTTGAGTGCTTTACAAAGCCACCCTCCCTTGGGAAAGCTGAAACACTCAGGTGACATGGGGTAGGCTACCAACAACTGGGTAAGCTGAGCAAGCCCTCACCCGGAGCAAACAAGGAGTGGAAGAGTTTTAAGGAAGGTCATAGAAAACATAAATTTCTCTGGAGCCAGCTGTCAGAGGTCTGAGGAGCACCTGGCACACAGCACCCCATAGCCCTGTTCTCCTCCTGAGCAGCAGCAGTTTGTGGAGGTGGTGCCAAAATTGATGGCAGCCATGCTGGGTGCCACAGGCAAAGCTGGCGTCTCTGCTGACATCCTGCCGTGGGTTCTGCAGGTGAGCCTTCAGAGCTTAGGCTTTGAGCTTCTGCAGCTTTGCATGGCAGGGAAAATCTCAGCTAGACCTTCATGTCTCAAGCTGGGTGTACAAAGTTGATTGGGGTTGAAGCAAACAAGCTACAGGTTTTGTCTAATCAATTCCATATGATATCAAAGGCATGGATGGACAATAAACAAGCCATTTCCCTCCTCTCCCTCTCATTGTTATTAAAGCTACTTTGCACGGTATAATAGTCTTCAAGTAAGGCCTCTAGGGTCAGGCATTAAATCTGGTCATAAAAACCACCTGGTGCCTGAAATGGTTAATACCTCAATGAACCATGAGAAACAGATGCTTCTTTGAAAAAGGATGTGGGGACTGTGGAGATTTGTAATGCTTAAGTCAATAGGTGAAGTAAAATCTTCAGGATCTTGAGTGCAGTCTGCTAAAACTGTAAACTTTCCATTTAGAGCATCTGCATTCTTTGTTTAATACCTCGTTCTCAAGCTGACCTTAATTCCAGGTTGAGCTTGGTGAGGGGGTGGCATTCCAGGCTGTGCAGTCAGCACACACTGTACTTCTCACTGCCTGTCCAGGGATTAACCAGGGGCTTGGCTCTATGCAAATGTTGTCTCACGTTTTATTAACAGCAGTTAGTAAAACAGGCTTGTGATGTCCCTCATGTAAAGATAAAAGTTTTGAAGCTCAATACTTAATATTTAGTGCCACTAATTCATTTTAGAATTTTAAAAATAAGTGACCTGAATTGTACAGCACCCACAGAGTCATAGGAATTTCCCAGGTTCAACAGCTGTGAATTAAAAAAAAAAAAAAAAAAAAAAAAAAAAAAAAAAAAAAAGTTTAATTGTTAAATTTGAGTAGGAGGGCCTCAGGGAGAACTCAATTGCAAGAAAGATTTGGAAGCAATCTTTGGTTCACTAAGACACATTCTCCTGCATGCAAATATGGTTACAATATGTGCTCTCACACCTGGCATGTTAAAAAGATGTCTGAGTAACAATCCCAAAAATTAGTTGTTTACAGCTACAAAACAACAGGCTGCTTGAAGACACTCAAAATCAAGGGAGAGTGTTGTCATTTCTTCTTCTAAAGAGCATTCTACTTCTGTCACTGCTTTGTAGCAGAAGAAGGCAAATGTAGTTAGCTGTATTCAGTGAATGTGAAAGCAGTACAGCACACAAAAAAGGGGGTCTGCACAGATTCCCTGTGTGCTGAATGCTTTTCATTAATGTCATATTATTTTATCTTCACTGTGGAGCCATAGTATAATCAATTACCAGTACATGAAGCAGCCTCATGCACTGAATAAGTTGACAAGAAAATATTTGATAAAATAATGTTTGAATTCATGATTCAGAAAGAAAAAGAGAACAAGACAGAGAAAGAAGGCAGGAAGGCAGGAAGACAGGAAGGCCGGCAGGAAGGAAAGACTAGCAGATTGAGTAGACAGGCCCTCTTGATTACTCTTTTTTGTGACACAGAGTATATAATTCAATCCTTCATTCTTTGAAAGCTCACCTCTGGCTGGGTGCTTAGGTATTTAGTTTATACCTAAATGCTCTCAGGACTGAGACAGTCTCCCCTTCACTATGGGATACCAGACACTTTCTCTCATAGTTAGTGAAAAAGCACAGGAATAGTTCGCCAGCTCCAGAGGAAGGATTGTGCAAAAGACAAGCCTTCCCACAAACACTCTGAAAACAGACAAAAACACTCTGAAAGAGATGGGGACATACAAATTATATAATATAAATTTTACATGAGGAAACATCCTATTGCTTGCCTGTGGATTAAATTTGCAGCAGCACTGAATGTCATGTAACCTCATGAATGGGATACAGGCACTTAGGAAGGAATCAGGAATCCTTGGCATCTGAGTTTCTTGTTTAAGGTGCTAAAATTAACACAAAAAGGGTTAAACTTGTGCTTTTAAATCTAAAAGCACCAAGAAAACTTACACTAGTCTTTAAATTAAGATATTTGGGAACAGGAGGAAAACTTTGAAACATATTGAAGCCCAAAGGAATAGCTCAGTCTCTGGAGTTCATAACCAGATGAAACACAGGAAATTACAGAGATGTAAACAAGTCTTTCAGCCAGGTTTACCACTACTTTTACTTTTCCCTTTCTATATTTCATTCAACAGCTTAATCCCATAAAAAATAAGTTGTTTCTTGGGCTTTCTTTGGTAATTGTTTCACTTTAAATAGTGCATTCAATTACCACTGACTTTATCATTTAAATTAATGGGCAGAAATGGGAACTGAAAGGCTGTGATGTTCTGGGTTTGGTGTAACAACAAGCATCGATATCGCAAGCTGTTGTACCTTGGCAGTTGTTTTATCATCATCTTAATGGATTTGTTTTCCTCTGTCTAGGGTACAAATTGAATTTAATCATGTGTTGGCCAGTGATATAGCGAGGGAAAAGGGAATTTTTTAGCCTACAGGCTTTGTTATCTGCTTCTTTGTGCATTCTAAAGAGCCAGAATTGTTAAAAACAGTACAGCAAATGTTCAGCTAGAAAATGCCCTTTTGTAGCCTTTGCAGATTATAGCCCTTCATACAATATATTCAGTCCACTTTCTTCCTGTTTCCCAATCAGTTAAATTTAGAACTATTGTCTTGATCTATTAATGAGATAGAGCATCTAGGAAAGTCAATGAGCACTTACAAAACTGGCACCTACCTTGTCTCTGAACTTCTCTGAAAACAGAAAATTTTCCTAATTTTGGAGATGACTGCCTCATAAATGAGCTTTCCTTTTCTTTCTTATTCTGCAGTGCGTGATGCAAGTAATGAAATTATTATGCAAAAAGTGCATGAAACATGCCCAGAGTAAAGAGTGAAAAGAATACTTTTCCTGAGTTGCCTGAAATGGCGCTTTAATAAATTTCTGCTCTTTTCCACTATCACCTTCTTCTTAGCTTTTTCTATTACATTGCCAGTGAGATATGAAAGGTTATGGACCAAAAGTAAAAAAAAAAAAAAAGACATAAAAATAATCTCCATACTCTGCAAGGGTTTTGAAGGCCTTGAACTTCCTGAGACCGTCTCTTATTTTGTTATATTATATCTTAGTTCTTAGGGCCCTCAGCACGCTTGCAAGTGCATAAACACAGACTTCACAAGAAGTAGTCATGGACTTTGGCTATCTAAATACATAATTTTAATGCTAGGAGAAAGGAATGTTCCACTGAATAAAATGATACTGGCACAGAGGGGGTCAGATATGCCATGTAAACATTATCTGCTTTCATCTCCTAGCCCCACAAAAAATTTACCATCAGACCAAGGATCAGATCTCAGGCTCTTTGCCATAGCTCAGACTGGAGCTCCTTGAAATTAAAATTTCTTTTCCCAAGTTATTTTTACTTACAGATTTTCAGTCTTGGGCACCTCTTTTGCTTTTTCTCCTCAGCATTATTAATGCAGTATTTTGCTTGAGTCTTCAGCAGGTTGTGACCCCTTCCTGCTGCAGATACACAAATACAGGTTTAGACATTATGCTTGGCTGAGAGGAATCACTAATAATAATAAATTATTAACAAGTAATAAACAAGTAACTTCTGATACTTTATCCTTTTATAGAATCTTAAAGGCTTATTTCAGTTGTCTATGAATCAGTGGAAACATCTGAACCATGTGAAATGTGTGCATTGTGGTTTCCATACTTTCTCTCAGAGTGATGTCACAGTGAGAATTTAGGATGGGATGTTTAGAGGGTCCCAGTCTTGTTCTCCTTACAGGCATTCAATGTATTACAAGTGTTCCATCAGATTTATCTCTCTAATTGCCCTCCCCATGAGTAATCCATCCACCAGCCTCAGAGTTTTTTTCAGCACAGAGCAATGATCTGGGAAGGACATGCTCCTGGTTGTTATTTCTTGGACTACTGGGCTGCTTTTTACATGACAAATCAGAGAGCACAGGGCCAAGAGAAAACCCCTCACTTGGCTTCTTATCACTGGGGTTTTTATCCCAAATGGTGGACAAAAAAAACAAGTGAAATGCCACAAGTATCTATTTGATGGCATTAGTGACACCCTTATTGCAACTTCTCCTCTTACCTTTGGAAAAATAAACCACAGGCAGCTCAGAAACCCCATGTTATTTTGTTGGCCTATCTTAGGCACATCTGACTTAGCCTTCACCACTGTTTAAAACCTGGTCTCTACATTACAGAAGCAAGTAACTGCTCACTAATACAGCATGTTTTATTGTGTTTATCCTCAGTAAAGTTTAGTGGAAGCACCAAACTCACCTCAAAGAGCTACTGAACAGTGAGCCACCACAACTAAAAAAATACCAGTTGTTGAAAACCTGGGATTTGTTGAAACAGAATACACATAAAGGAAGACCCACTTTTAGCATGAAGCACTGCAGTGAAAAACAAAAGAAAAAATATCTGAAAATCTAATGTAGATTATGGTTTGTGCTTGTGTGTGTAATATACCTGCTTTGAAGATGTTCAAAATGAGAATAAAGAAACTCTTCTTGTTGGGAAAGGTTTTATTTTTCTAGTAGGGTAGACATAATTTGCAATAAAAATGCAAATTTTGTTTGCTCCCCCAATGTTTTTGCACTTTCCATTTTGCTTTCTGGAGCAACAAAATTTTACTGAAAAAATTCTCTGAAGAAGGAAAATGTCCAATTCACAAACATGAATATTTGTCAAAACCCAAAATTTAACTGTGCACATACAGACTCCAGCAAATAATGATTGGTTGCTTGTCCATGAATGGAGCAAAAAAATTCTCAAGAGATTTAATCTGTCTGGCAAACACTACTCAATGCAGCTCATAGTTCTAATATTTGTCACTTGTCCAGAAGTTAAAAATATTGAAAATATTCAAAATAGTTTGGAGTGTTGGAAAAGTAAAAAACAACCCCAACCGGTTCTGTGAGAAAATAAGATTGCATGACTAAAATATTACTACTATGAAATAATGATTAAGGGGGAAAAGAACTGTAACATTAACTGTCATTTTCTAGCCCAAGCAAAAAATGATTAGTGGCCAGCGCATAGAGATTAAAGAAGCAGTAAAGGGGACAAGATGGCTCAGGGAATTGGTAATATGGTACTGTGCCTTTTTTGGTTTCCATTTCAGCTTTCCAGTTGCTGTTACCAGTGAATCCCTCATGCTTTTAAAAATGGCTTTTATGTTTTGAATCTAAGTTCTCCTGCCAAGTGGCAGGCTGCCTGAAAAGTCAATAAAAGCTGGGGTCTGGTTCAGCCCTGTGCTGATCTGGTATCATCGAGGGGAGCTCGGTTGACTTCAGGCAGGGTCCTGGAGCAGTGGGACCCAGGAGTGCCGTGCTCAGCTGCAAATAACACTTGCTTGGGATATGAGTTCTCTCAGCTATAAACTGGGATGCAGCCTTGCCAAATCCTGAGATGTTATGATGGATCTCACAACATTTGATGCTTTCCTTATTGTTTCATGTCTCCCAGCTCTAGGATTAAAAGGCAACCTCAGTTTTCATTTTAAAAGTTGGTTTTATAGAAAAGCCTCACATCATACTGAGAAATCTGGGACTCCTGTACAGCTTTGACACTCAAAAGTGAGGAATGAGATGATAGATGATTTCTTTTTTTTTTCAAGGTGATTTTTAAATGTAGTCTCTTCCCTCTAGGGGTCTGCCCCCTTCTCTTTGTTGTTGCCAGTGTTCAGGATGGTGAATGTGCTGGCGTCCTGCTCAGCCCACTACGTGGCTCTGTTGACCAAGAGCCTTGCCTCATATTTCTGTAGGAAAGATGAGATTAAATTTCTTCTGTAAAACAGTGTATGATGCAAAATGGTGCTGATCAAAACCACCGGTTCAAGCAGGATGTCCCAGGGGTTTTCCCCTCAAACTCTGCCTAGCAAAATAGGGTGTGGAGGGAGAAGGAAAAGTCTACATTTCCCTTGAAAATCATACACGTTTCCTGTTAACATTAATGAGTGTTTACATGCATTCATAAGACTGAGAGTAGGCATTGTACTACATATTCATAACTTTTAAAAAGTGAAATAAAAATAAACCAAAGGTTTATTATTCATGAGGTAGTATTGTTACGAGCTGGAATACATTACGCCAGCTTCTGTTTCCTGACCAATTATGCCTTTCATGAGATTTGTGTTGAATTCCCTGGCCAAGTACCATCCTCGCCTTAATCGGAAAAGACATTTGAAAAAACTGATATGGAAAATCTGCATTTGACCTTGTGCCCTTGCTTCATGTCAACAATTTCAACCACATCTGCTCTTGCACTGTGAAAATGTTGGCATATTTCTCTGAGCTCTGCTCCGACAGCTGCAGGCACTCTCTTTGTGCAGGATAATTCCACTCCCAAATACTCAGAGACCAGCTAGTGCAGATCTTTCATTGCTCCCTCATTTAATGCAGAGGCTCTGTAAGAAGAATTCAGAGAAGTTTCCACTAAAAAATCTCTTTGGTTCTGGGTTCACGGAAAAGAATATTTTCTTTTTCTTTCCACAAGTGATGGTGAAACCATGCCTACAGGTGGCCAGTGAAAGGTGGGAAAGTGTTTGCAGGAGGAGCACATCAGTATCCATTCATTGCGTATATTATGCTATGCCCAAAAGAAAGGCAACCAAATTATCAAGTACAGACTTCCCACTATTTTTAACGCCTGTTAGATAAGAATCTGATCACATAAGCTTGACTGAGACTTCTTGCCTGATTTATTGATTGAAGCATATGCAAATCTGCTGGATGATAAATTATCAGGCCAAAGATTGTAATTTAATTCTGGAGAAATAAATCTCTGAAGTAGATCTCTGAAGCCCTGCTGAAATAGCAATGCAATGTACAGGAGATGCTGGATGAAGGGGGAATCTTATTTTAATTTAGCTTAATGTAATTTACAATGTGATTCCTTAATACTGTTTCTTGATGTGGGACTAACTGAAAGCAACTTGCTTATGGAATGCAGTTTGTTTCATTGACTGCACATATAGGAATATCTGTCACTTGTGTGTTAAGGGTGGGAAGAATAGCCCTTTTGTCTTCTCCTTGACTTTGCAGAGAGAGCATTGCGTTTATTAATCCATTTATTTGGGGTAAGGAATGCTGAATATCATCTACTGGAAGTTTCCAGCTTTTCTGGATTGATACCTTGGAAGCGAAGGAGACATTTTCCACTTTGTTCTCATTTCAAGCATAGAATTCCACACGAAGGTGAGGTAGTGGGAATTGGACAAGGAAGAGAAAGAAAAGAACCCATTTATTTCATTACATGGAAGTAAGGATTGTCAGAATGTATTTTACATTTCCAGTCAGGCATGAAGTTGGACCCATGACAGTCAATACTGTAAAGAATATGTGAATATTGGGATCGTGTACTTCAGATTATTACTGCAAGGTTATTAAAATTTAACACATACTAAATTAAATAAGGACTTCAATCTTTATGACCCATTCTCTTACTGGCTTGTTTTTCTGCGCTGTTTTAAAACATTTGTATTTCTTTACAAAATTTCTTCTTGATTAGAATTCCTCTATTTTGTAGACAATGTGGTGCAGCCAGTTTGATACTCATTATTTAATCTGATCTACTATTAGTTATATAATTCTTTGATTGAATTTTTTTTTTAATGTTGGAACACAGTTTTGATCCAGGACAAGACAAGAGGATACACTCAGTTTTGCTCTGTGATTCTTATACTACTACATATACAGTCATACAGAAAAACATTTCACAGACATTTTAAAACAGAAAAGCAGAATAGACAAAGCTCCAAGAGAGATGTTAAATAGGAGTTGTAACATATTAAACGCAGGCTTGACAAAGTGTTAGAGCACTGCTTTTTCTGTACTTGTCCTACCCCAGTGGGTCTCCAGCCTACTCCTGAATTTGGAACAGGTTGTCTCTAAATATTTTAGAATGTTTACATTCCAAATCCCCTGCTCTATGGTCTCCTAATAAGTAGATTGTTTTACCTGTATAATGCAAAGTTGTAATGTCTGTGAAATACTGGGAACTTTTAATATTCATATGAGTGTTTAGCAGATGTTAATGCTTTCTGGTTCATGATGTTCAGGTACATTAGCTGATCTAAGAAGCCCCGAATGCTTTACATCTGTAAGTAATACCAATAAACTGGTTCATGCCACTGGTCACATCAGAAAATAACATCTCACAAAATATTTGTGGCAAAAGATACCTAAATTCCCATCATGTTAAATGGTTCTATCAGAAAAAGCTTTAAAATATATTAAATTAAATTTTTATCGGCAGAAATAATCCATAAATTTCTAGATCAATCATGATAATGAGGTAATGAGAACAGAAAAGGATTTATTTTTATGAAGGCAAAATACACACTAATTTTTTTAGTATGTACCAGATCATGACTGTACTTCATTTTAAAAGGATGGCCTTGTGCAAACAATAATTTCATAGTGAAAAAATATTTTGAGTTTGAGTTAAGCACTTCCAGTGTATGTTGTTACCAGAACTTGGGAAATCCATAACACATCGGATTAGTTAGCAAAATCTAGTATTTATTTTTCAAGTTAGCAAACTGCACGTAAGGAAATGATGGAGACTCTTTGAAAATAATCATTTGGTCCTACACCACATAATCAAAATAGGTAAGGCTGGAAAGGACCAGAGTGGATCATCTGGTCTAACCAGCAGCTTGCTCACAGTGACCTAGGAACACCAAATGTCTGGATTTCAAGTCCAAATTCTACCTTTCCAGAGTGAACTGTTCCTTCATTAGCTACTTCCCTCAAGCAGGATGAAATAGTTTCCTTGGCCATAGTTTGTTTCTAACTTGAGTATTTAGAAGAACAGCTAATTCATCTGCAGACTCTGAGGGAAATTTGCAGGCTTTGGCAATATTCACATAGTAAAATAAATAATAGTTGTAATATATTTTGCTTATTTAGTGATTACACTTATGGACATCGACAGGCTTTAGAAACATTAATTGCCTTCACAACTCCTCTGCTAAGTGGGTGATTATTATCATCCTTCTTCTACAAAAGAGGAAACTAAGGCAGTGTGAGATTAAGTGAATTCATCTCATGTCCACAGGAAATCTGTGATAAAGCCCAGACCAGAACCCAGGTCTCGAGACTCCCAGCCACATGGTCTCACTCTGCCAGATTGTCCCCTACTGCTGTTTTGATGGCTCTGCTGGAGTTTTGGGAACAAGGCCAGAAACTTCTGCATCAAAAAGGAAGCAGAGACAGTGGCCAAATGTTCACACATTTAGCTGGACTGACATGATTCCTGTGTGAACGGATGTAATAATAATTAAGGGGTTCATTGGCCTTATGCTTAAACATAATAAAATTTACTTTGGGTGTGATAGCGATCACATGAATTTGTCGATAGTCATTGGGGTGGGTAAGTCCAAAATCCTACTATGGTGTGCCCTACTGTTTGAAACAGCTGATGGGTGCTGAGGCTTAACCTTGTCCTCGGGCACCAGCTCCTGAAGGGAGTCCAGCTTACAGACAGCTTCTCTTTGACCACCCAGATGTGCTGCCCATATGTGCTCAGCCCTTCCTGCTGTGTATTTAGACATGCCTTCTATGAAACAGAAGAAAAATCCTATTTCACACTCCACATTTTGGCAGCTTCTCTCAGACTCATGGATACAGCATAACAGAGTATTAAATAGTGACTTTATACAGCACTGTAATTTTCACTAAAAGCTTGGCTCTGTGTTTTTTCTTCTCCTTTCAAGGAGCTGGTGACTTTGCCTCCTCTGCAAAAAGTCTAAAATGAAGCCACGAGAAATGTCTGTGCTGTTCACGTGCTAGGAAATCTTGTATGAGAACATAGCTGCAGCAAGGCTGGTTCCCATTCTGCACTGGTTCACAAGAGAATTGGGCTCCAAATCATCCCCTTTGCCACATCTGGGTGCCTTGAGGCACTGGAAAGAGATATGTGGCATTTCTGAGCCACAAAGAGCATATGTGAGAGTTCTTCTGAGAGACACAGGAACAGAGTATGGCCATGTCACACCAGGACTGTCCTCCTCACCTCATCTGTTGGTCTGGAGAACAGATCAAACAGAAGCCCAAAGTAGCTCAGCGAGCAAGAAGTATCCAAAATATATCATTATATGGGTTACAGATCATTCCTGATACTGCTAATCTGATGATGTGGGCACAAGCCTGTCCATACTCAGGGTTGTTCATGACAACATTCTAGTTTAGCAGAATAACTGCAGCAATTTGCATCATCAAGGAGGAGGGCAGTGAAAAACAAAACCAAAACAAACCCAACTCATTTTCAGACTTCTATTCATGAGGCATGTGAACTTACCTTGATGATGATGATGATGATCACAATGATAATGTTTCTGGATGGCACCTGCTGTCTCCTTCTCCAGCAAAGCTGGAATCTACTCTATGCTGGTTCTGGTCATGCATTTCTTTTTCCCTGGCAGATAATGAGGATTCTTGTCACTGCATCAGCCTCAATTGCAGTGCTATTACTTTGCGTAGGTGGAAGTGCATCTGAACTTCTTTTTCTGTCCATTACCTTCCTTGTCCTTGGTAGTTGATGGTTTATACTTTTTTTCTCTTCCTAAAAAGCTTCTCATGCACTGGATTTGTTATTTTCATCTGCCCAACACTAGTGATATAATGAATAAATCTGTTGACATCACCTTAAAGGAGAGATCGCAGAATCAAGAGGAGGAGACAGAGGGCACAGCATAAGCTGTGAACAGAAAATAATGACTATTGAGCACCAAACTGAAAGTAAAAATTGTTGTAAACTGGCTGTTTATTTCCATATGTTTCCACATGTGATGGTTTGTAATCCAAAACTCACAAGCAGAAATTCTATTTGATGGCAGGAGATCAGTTAGAGAATTCAAAATGTCTTTAAATACGTGAAAATTTGTATCCAAAACATGGACTACATTAGACACATGATCTCTCTGCATAGTCCAGCTGGTTAGTTCATGAGTTTAAGGCATTAACAAGCTCTAATGAAGTTAGATGCGCAATATTTGAAATATTTTTTCTTTACATATTTGGTTGCAGGCAGAAATCTGCAAAAGCAAGACAGAAGACTCAGAAGTCAGAAAGAAAACTGAAAAATTCATACGTGTATTTTCAAAATTTAAAAAACCCCACATCTTTGTTTTAAGACACTCTTCTAATATTTCGTGTTCTAGACATTCTGCCACGTCTTCAAGCATAAATAATCTGTGTAAGGCATTGGCTTTATTCTTACCTGGCTTAGCCAAATATCAGAAAGAAGATGACTGATTTAAAAGTCTTGGACTGATCTAAAAGTCATGGACCAAACAGCAGAGTGGCTACTTATTCCGGGGGTGTGAAAAAATCATCAGTTTATATTTTTGAATACAAATCATGTCCCAATCACGAGGCAAAAAAATTGCAGAAAAAATTATTCCTACATGTTTTCAAAAAGAAATCAAAAAACCCTGTGATTCTCCCTAATTGTCTTCCAGAAAGACACAAGCAGTCACAATGCACTCTTCAAGGCTTGAGCTGGAGATGTACAACTTCTTGCACAAGTCTTCCTCCTCCTTAAGGTCTTTTGAAGAGCCTGTTAGCAAGGCAGCATTGTTCCTTGTCTCTCCCTGCTTGCCTTTGCAATAACAGGGCCTTTCTGTACAGCCTGTGCTCAGAGCTGAAAGGTGAACTCATTTCCAGAACTGGCATACGTTGATGTACACACATTTTTGGCCTCCTGACAACTGTGCTTGCGTGAAATATTATCCAGAAAAACCCATTTTCATACAGAAATAAGGTGCATGCTAGGCCTTCACTTTTACTCACTCTGGGGCTTGCATATGATGGGTAGGTTGTGAAAATTAGCTCTGGGATTGATTTGCAAAAGAAAACAAGATTTAAAGCTTAGGAGCTACATATCTTTTGACTTTACCATAGTACAATCTGCTTTGATCCATTTATTCCTAGGACCATATAAAAGCAGTGAGTCTGAGCTATGCCTGCTTCCCAACAAAGACCAACTTCAGAAAAGTAGTGCTGGACACCATTAGAACTTTCTGTATGCTTCTCACCTCCTTCTTTTACTGACTGAACTGTAAGAATACCAACAGAGAAAAACAAAACCCAGCAGTAATTCCTGACCTCACAGCTGCTGGCACAGCTTGTTTGACTTGTTTCCAGCCAAAATCAATCCCTTTTCTGAGCACAATTGTGGAAATTACATAAATTAAGTATGCACCACCATTTTTATCTAATATAGCCCTATTAAAATGTAATGAGGTTTAACTTTTAATTAATACTATTTTTATTAATGACTGCATGTTGGCCACTGTTGAGATCAAAGCCACATTTATTTTCAGCAGTATAAACATATAATGGAGTTACACTCTGGAACTAGAGAGCTTACAACTTTAACAGACAGAAAACATTATTCTTTTGTAGACAAGGAAAAGGGAAAGATTAAGTGACTCTCTTGAATCCATGCAGAAGGACTAAAGAGGAACCGTGAACCAAATCCAGTTCTCTTGAGATCATACCCTGTATAATAACCTTAAGACAAATCTTCCACCACTGTCCTCAGTTATCAGTCATTACAACAGCAAGTAGGTTATGAAAAATACTGGGGCAAATTACATCAACTTTCTGAGTGATTGCAGTCCACACTTGCAGTGCTAGTCAGTGCATAATTCTCTGCTGTCACCTTTATCCTTATAAAGTTTTTTGCTTCTTGTTGCTTGCACTTCAAGACTATTGGATGATTCTATGAAAGGTAAAATTCAGAGTGTTTGGGATTGACTATGATGCAGTGCAGGGCTCACTGATTTCAGTGAGGCTGCCATCTCTTCCCATCAGGAGGGAATTCCCCAGCAGGAATTCTTCCTCTGATCAAACCATCAGCAGTTCAGAGGAGACTCCAGTTGAGTCAGCAAACAGCAGTGGCAGTTCAGACCACCACTATGGGCTCTCCTCTCCTGTCAGGAATAAATTATCACTGTGCTCCCTTGACGAGCAAACTGATTGCCTTGGGATGCACAAGATGCACTTCTGTAGCAGTTGCATCTCATAAAAATACTCACAAGAGAGACTACCCCTGAGTTCTGTCATGAGGACTTCATTCTCTCCTTTCAGCCCCAGCCCTGCTCACACACTGAACACAGAGGCATTTATTAATACCAGACACTGTAGGTTTCCTATCATTTTATAAAGAT
Organism: Melospiza melodia melodia; assembly: GCF_035770615.1. NCBI lineage: Eukaryota > Metazoa > Chordata > Aves > Passeriformes > Passerellidae > Melospiza > Melospiza melodia. Next base: position 71,916,925 of record NC_086196.1, on the reverse strand, counting down.
GACATTCATGCTGACTGTTAGTTTAAGCTTTAAAAGAGAAGAACAATAGAATTACTTTTCCAAAGCAAATATAACTTCTCAGTATTGCTGTTACAGTTTCCATGCCTGAATCAATGAAAGGTCACAGCCTCCTCAATGCTCAAAGAGGACAGTAAGACACAGGAAAAAATCTGGACTGAAATATGTTTGCTTAGAACAATATAGGATTGTTGGTACACTCCCTGAGCACAGCAAGCAGACACTGTGCAGATGTTCTGTGGGCTTGTTCAGAATGGGCACGAACAGCGTTTAAAGCCACTAAATAATCTTAAACAGTTGTAGCTAAGAGATGTGCACAAAGCCTGCCAGAGCTCCCAACTGCAGAAAAACCCTTCCAAGAGCGCTCTGTCCTGGGCTTACACCCTTGGCTGTGATGGGCAGGGGGCTGGCAGGGACTGCTGCTGAGACAGACTTTTGAAGGAGTTGTACATCTCTTTGGCCCAGGCCTAGGAGAGTGCATTGTCTCTTTCTTGTAGAAAATTAGAGAAAATCACACTTTTTTGTTTGTTTGTTTATTTTTAATAGTATATCGAAATAGTATTCTGCATCTTGAGGAAGGGAAAGAACAAAACAGATCCTCTAAGAATAAACATGGGTAAATAAATGGGAGTTTCAGGGTAGAGAAATAAAAAAAATAATAAGGCCAGCAGAGGCAAAAAGTTATTTGAGCCAATAGAGAAGTATATATGTTTGTATTTGAATCTGAAGCAGAAGAATATATAAGAGTGACTAGAAACATTTACCCTTAGTATGCTGGTATACAGTCCTTGGTCTTTTGGGCTTGGAAGTTTTTTCTTTGGGTAAGGTCTTGGGTTGATTCTGGTGTTATTTTCCTTTTTCTTTGTGAGTGGAAGAGTGCATGCCTTTGAAATCTGTGGCAGAAATTCTGTTTTTGCATAATCAGCCCATGAGTCATCTTTGCTTTTTTGTCTTTTACATCCCAAACACATCCCATTTCCCACAGTTTTTGTTAAAGCAGAAATTTTGAACATATTTTATATAAGACTTCCAAATTGGATTACTGACAGCCATCACAATAAGGACCTAAGTTCTCCAGGAGTAAGAGAGCCATGAGGGAAAGAAGTTATGCTTGGGGGACTAATTTTGGCCACACCGAAGCTGTCTAGATGTCAGCATAAAAAATGAAGGTAATGAAAAGCAGTACCCCCCTCTTATACATTTACCACAATGATATAAGTATCATCCATTTGACAACATGGGGAAAAAAGCCTTTCATTGCATGGAAATGTATTGCATAACTACTGTACTCTACTGTTTGGAAAATACTGGGACAAGCCAACACCAACATTTCCTATCATTCTCATATTTGGTTAATCAAATTATTTTTTACCAGACATTAGCCAGAACACAAGATAATTGTTTTCTATTTTAAATAATGGCTTGCTGAATTCAAAGGGCCTTGTTTTAGTCTGCAAAGCCTGGCACTAAACTGGAGTAAAACAGTATCCAATTATGCCCATTACCCCTAGGCAAGTATTTTCTTAGAAAAATCACCTGTCAACAGCACAGCACTCTGCCAGAGTAATTTTTATTCTCTTTTTGAACCAGAGGCATTTTATTTGTGCATCTATCAGTTGAAAAGTCCCTGTCAAAGAGGAGGAAGCAATAATGTTTTAGTGAAGCAACACCCTTGAATAGAGGTAAAAGGTTTGTACCAGTCCAACACAATGTTTTCTTCACACTATTCGAACTCAGACATGCAGGCTGTGAAGCAGCCAGCTGTGGTCCAAGAGGTCTAAGAAGATTATGGGAGCTAGAAAAGCAGGTTCAGCTATTTGTGCAGAAGACTGTCTTTACCTTTCTTAGCTGGCTTCTAACTGTGTTACAGGTAAGAGCCAGAAAACGTCCAAATAACAAACAACCCAAAACACAAACTAAAAAAACTCTTGAGAAACAGAGCTGGTGAAAAGTTTCTCTTTGCAAATAAGGACACTATCTATAGGCTCTGTGCCTTTCTCTCTTGTAGTTTTTCAACTGCTCCAAAGAATCCACCTTAGGATTCAATTGCTCCTGAATCCACCTTCAGTTAAGTGGGCTCCACAAAGAAGCAATTCTCTGATTTAAAAAAATGTAATAAATGCCACAGTAAACATAGAAGATGGGTTGCTTTGAAATTTCTTTTTGTAAAGTCTGGTGATGTTTTAACATTTTTTATATAATTTTTTATGGCAGGCTGTGACCTGAGGATCACAACATTTTCAGAGGAAGAGACATGTCAAGAGAAAATAGAGGAATATGAGAATATATTTGAGATAAAAAACAAAATTGACTGAATGTGCTGCCTGTGTTGCATTCTGCAAACAAAAATGAGAGAAATTCTGGAGGTCAGGGCATTAAACTGTTTTAATCTAATTCAGTAGGTTGTATTGAAAGACACATTTTCAGCAAAAGGTTATTGAAACCAAATCCTGGGGGCAAGCAGCCAGCTGTTTCAGAGAACATATGATCAAGTTTTGACATGATTAATTTTTCACAGCAGTGGCCCTTAAAAACTTTCCCATCGCATTTGATAACTATATGTGTATTTACTACAGATGACTGCTTTGGTCTGTGTTTATTGAAGAGAAGTCCAGGATGAACAGGTATGTTGAGCCACCAGATCTATTTTTCTTAGCCAAAATGGCAGCTACTTAACAGTCACAAAGATTTCTTTTTACACTTTCTTTGCCAATTCAATGGTACACAGAGGAGTAAGGAAACAGGAGTCCAAGGGAAAACTTTACTCCTTCCAGAGACTTTGCAACTCAATTCCTTGTATGACAGTGATGAATATTTTAGCTTTACATGTTAATTAGGAGTAGCAGGAGACAGAGTAATATTAAAGTGCCTACCCAGCAAGGACAAGCAGACAAGCCCTTCAAGGGGCTATTCATACAAGTTGATCTCTGAGTTTACAAATATGTTTGGTGCACTGAGCATGTAAAATTATGTACCACCACTGAGCAATATTGTTCTGAGCAAAAATTCCGTGAGCTGTGGGCACTCCCCAAGCTCTACTTTACCACTAGCTTGGCAAATCTACCCATCCATACTGGTGGGCATCAGCACTCAGCCCCCAGGAGAATCACTAGCTCTGACTTAGAGACCTAAGCATGAGGTGAGTTTTATGGGACTGAGAGTGTGGGTTCCAAAAGGACCATCATGTCTATTGGCAAACCACAGTAAACATCAACAAGGAAGAGTAGCTTAAATTTTCTTTCAGTTCAAGGGGGTTATTTTGCACAATTTTTGTTCCTTGAGCATTTCTCCTGAGCATTCAAAGTCCTGAAATATCTTGTAAAAGATACGCATCTGAATGCTTTCAAAGATGATGGAAGAAAGAAAGATTGTTCTTTCTTTCAAAGCATGCCCAGAGGAGTGTTTGGTGATATTCTGTGTCCATTGTTGCTCAGCATTCACCATCAGCATCAAGGAGGTTGTAAGCCTGGTGAAATTCAAGTGCACATTTCACTCTCTGCTGGAATATACATTACCGCCCAGTCTCTGGGGTTTTGCAGGCAATGGATTTTCTCACCTTTCTTTGAAGCTTTTCCCACATTCCTCAGAACTGGGGAGTGTTGGCTGTGTCAGAGAAAAGTATCAGGAATGATATTCATTAGGATGTTTAAGAGACAGAGCCTTTTCTCCTTTCTCCAATTAGCACATCAGCATTGATGGAGCAACAAGCATTTCCTCATCTCCATTCCTTCCCATCTCTGACCCACTTACCCTCTCCAAAATCCCTCTTCCACCTCCACTGAACACCACCTTCTAAATGTGAAGATGCTCTCTGTGACATGGGAGGTGAGACTTCAAATCTCCTTGGCTGGGGAAGGAAATGGACCCATCTCTTTCATAGCACAGGTGGATGATGCTCTGACCTCAGGAGCAGCACCTCAAAATCTGCAGGGATATTAGTGAAGCATAGCCCAACTCAGCATGGGAGAGTTGCTAAATTATCAATGCTAACAAGGCAAAGCGTCTTGTTACAATAAGCAGCAGAACTTCAAGACAGAGAAAACTGTAACACTGAAAGCTTAATTCCCTGCAACAAGGATAAATACCCCACATTCAGGTGGCAGCTGAACAAGGGACCTGAGGATCAGAATTTTTGACTGGGGACCTAAAGGAGCAGGTGAGCATTAAAGTTGAATCCAAGCCCTTTCATGGATTTAGCCCCCAAGTCCTATTAAGCAAGCAGCCACCTTAAACACACCTCAGGAATCGCAGTCTGTTGTTTATCACTTCCCACAGGCACCACTTTAAACACACACATGTGAGTATATGTGTGTATAAAAGAAATACCTGGAGAAATTAAGAACATCTTAATTAAACTTAAGATGTGTGGTTCAGATAAGTTTGGCATGTGGCCACAGCATTCCAAGATTCTCAAATAGCATAATCTAATTAATTTTGTTTAAGAACACAGAGGTCATAAACATACAGTAATTTGAAACACTTAGTACCCTGCCAGCTGGCACTGTCTCCTTTCCACTTCTTTGCACTGTAATTTCACTTCCATTTGTGCCGGCCCTGAAATCTCCTCACTCTAGTAGTAGGCTGTATTATGTTACACAGTATTCAGCTGAGGTATTTTTTAATGAACTAATTACATGTTAGTTAATAATAGAACATTTCTTTAGTAGTCAACTGCTGAATATAATTCTGAGAGGACTGTACACTGGGATCCTGCAGGAATGCTTAGGAACAGGTTTCAGCTCGAAGCATTATGACTATTCTTTAATGTGCTATAAGAAAGTAAGAAGTCCCTGAAAAGCCAGGTATTTTATCTTTTCACTGCTGTGTTGTGTACTGGAAACTGATGTTTAGCCACTTTTGTTTTCAGATGAATTTTGGAAGCCATTCAAACAATAATGGAGAGTATTTATGGAGACCTGCCATTAGAAAATCACATTTAGATTTCTTTGTTTGCCATCCCTTCATATCCAGCCTGTTTCTGCTGCAGTGCTGCAGACACAGCCTATGTGCTCATTTCCTAAGCAATCTCCAAGCTCTGGGAGCAGATATCTTCTGCAAAGTTCAGACCCTCTTTATGGCTCTCCTGGACGAGGTAGCATGATGTCATGTAACATGATGTTGTGCAAATCTTCCAGAATGCTTCTCACCACTCTGCCCACCGGGGAACCATCTGGCTGGAGTGTTCAGCCAAATATCCAGAGAGCTCCACACATTTCTAGTTACTGAGATGAGGCACAGATAAGTGTCACAACTTTAGACTCCTTTTTTGTTGACTCAGAAATAATTCTCCAAGGACACATGCCCTTAAACGTTTTCTTGTGACCACCGAGTTTAGTTTTGCGACAGCAGTGACTTACAGAGAAATTCTGATGGCCTATGGATACTATTACTTCAAAAGTATAAACTTCTGAGGATGTCATAGGTCAGATTCTCCTTGCCTGAGGTTAATGACCACAACATGATAAGGCAGTATTGAAGGAACACAGATTTATAGCAAGGAAGGGTCTGGCTTGGCATGCAGAGACACACATGTCATGCTTAGGCTTCACCATTCTCCTCACAGCATGTGCATAACTATCTTTGCAGTGCTAATGAAAGGCGGGCATTGAGGGGTTGTGTTCTTACATGTACATTAGTGAGCGGAGATCTCCATCAAAGGTTTTCTCTGCTGGAAGACGGGGATACAGTTACAAAGCTATTCTCTGTCTGGTGGTGCCAGCAGCACTGTAAATCCCCCACACTCCGTATCTAATGTGCTCAGATGCAGAGGAGGCAAAGAGTCAAGCCAAGGAAATGCAAGAGGAGCACAGGCTGGCTGAAAGGCAGCTCTCAGAGACAAAAACCAGACAGAGCCCCTTACAAAACCAGCACTGGGCTCCTGAGAGCCACTCAGCCTTAACCCTTTGGCAGCTAGAAACCGGAGGAGAATTACAGAAATGCCAAAGTTATTGACAGCGAAAATATGAAGGATGGGGTTTTGAGCATGAAATGCTCTCTGATATGGAAGCATTGAGGTTTTTTTTGAAGTGTTATACATGAGAGATGTATACACATCCCATTTCCTACATTCCAGTACTCTTAGGGAGAAAGACCTTGAGCTGTAGAGTCCCTGGGGGTGGACAGGGATCTTCAGGGTTTCCAGCCCAGACTCCTGCTTGCACCACGTGCAGTGGCAGCAGGCTGCCCAGCATCTTGCCCAGCCAGTTCTGCATGTCTCCAAGGATGGAGATGCTACCACCAGTTTGGGCAGCCTGTTCCAGGGTTTGACTGTGACTTCAGTTTTTCCTGATATTGAGCCAGAATTTCTTGTATGGTAACTTGAGTCTATTGTCTCACATCCTTAGTGAAATCAAGATTGGACCATAGCTTCACTAATCACATTGAATTTATTTGAACAGTTCTAAGTAATTTTGTTGTAAATTATAGTGGAGATAAAACTGCAGAGTACAGATGACCAATAATGCTATATAAAACCTTCCACTTTGGCTTTAGCTGGGTCTGATACCTATTAATTGGCACTGTCGTATAAGTGGTTTGAGTATAACAGTTGGTGGCATGAGATCAATTCCTTTTCTATCATACATGTTCCTGATATGGCTTAGAGATCTCAGTCCAGTTTTCCATGTACTGGTCTTCATGTCGAAGCCCATCAGGATATTTGGTGATCACACATTTCTTGACAGTTTCCAGATTCTTAAAGATATTTAGGCATTATTCCCCTGTCTTGCAAGGCCTAAGCAATTTATACAGTAAGAGCCCTTTTCAGAGTTGCCTGACTTAAGGCTTTGAAGCCAAGATTTAAGTGACAAATATTCTGGAATTTACCTCTTATCCTAAGAAGTGATGTCTCTACAAGAAGAAGGCAAAAAGGAAAGAAAGTGGGGTGAGTTGTGGAAATTTATGCTGCCTTTACAGTTAAAAGAACTTTACTTGCAGAAACTGTGTCACTCAAATCTAATAACTACATTAAAATAAATTCATACAAGGAAATGCTGTTGGCTATAGGCCAATTCACATCAAAATTTTTTATGGATATAAAAAAACCCCAAAAAACCCCAGACAAAACAATCCACAAATTCTCTTTCCCAAACATGAGTACAAAGAAGAAAAGAGCTCACTGGATTTTTTTTAGTGCTCTTTAGAAAAATGACCCTTGAATAAGGTGTTGATGAAAGGCGCACTACAGGAACAGAACTGAGTATAACTGAAGAGAAGTGCTCACATACTTATGCATATGAGCTCAAGGACCTGCCTTGCATCTGGTGAGTTTATACTGACAGTTTATTTCCAAGACAGTCATCAATATAATGTCTGAGAGCTTAATCTTTCTCCCACTAAGTCAGTACCAACACTCCCACTGGCTTCTACTGTGCAGCTTTGAAGCCTGTGTGTTCATTGCCTACAAAATGAACTGCTACTTACCCAGGAGAAAAGCCAGGCAGAAAGTATTCAAATATAAACATTTACATTTAAAGAATTGCCTGTATTGAAGTTGATCACAAAAGTGATTGATTATCATTTTTGAGGGTATTCTTTTTTTCAAATATTTTTTCTAAATGGATGTAGCTATTGAAATAGGAGTGGCCTATTTTATTTCAGGTTCTAAATAAACCAGAAAATTCAATCTTATTTTCTGAGTAAAATAAAAACTTATTTTATAAAAAAGAATGGCTGATTTACAAAACCCTTGCTTTGTATTACAGAAGAACAAACATAATAATCTCATTGTTTTGGAGGAAATGTAATAAAATATTACTTGAATTACACTTGATCAATCAGATAAGTCTGCTTTAAATCTTGAAAAATGAAAACATGATTGGCATTTTCCTATGTTTAAAGTATTGGTTTTTTGACCTGCTCTATCTGCTTGGAAGCTAACCACAAATTCCAGTTGGAGCATATTGAGAAGTTCAGACCAAAAATAAAGCACACGCTAACATCAGTTCTGTTCAAGGGCAAAGAGCATAAGGGACGTTGTGTTTTTCTGTGCCCTTTAAAAACTGGGTCTCTATAGTTCTACAGCGTTGAGCTTTTGGGGATAATTGGGAGTAATAATTTTAACAATTTGTCATTTATTTTCCTCCATTCAGATCTTCCAGATTAAGGAATTTCATTTTATGCAGGATGTGATGCTGGCAGAGCTTGAAGGACTGAGCAAGTTGCAGAGGCTAGTTCATGAAGTCTCTCTTTAAAATATATCTCTAATTCAGAATTAAGAAAACTGCAATTAAAAAATTGCTGTTAATCTCAAAAAGCAACAGCACTTCCCTTCATTGTCTTTCTTATTTTCATGGAAAGGGACTACAGACAATAACCTTCCTCCCTGACTGACGGCTGTAGTGCAGGGACTGTGTGCTGCTGAGCAACATTATAGCATCAAATGCTGAGCCATATGAAGTTTTTGGCTGTGCTCTTTCATTTTTTTCCTAGTTCTCCAGATTCCTATGCCCTGTTCTCTAGTTCCCAGAGGTAGGCATTTCTGCAATTTCGATTCACTTCCAAATATCTTTAGAAAATGCAAAGCGCTCTTGGCTTGGGTTTCGTCCACAGTCCAGTGCCAAAAAACTATCTGCATTTTTTCCCTTGTATATCCTAATTCTAAACTTAGTTTTCCTTTTACATTCTGCAGTACTAAGCAATCCTGGGGGGAAATAGCTATTCAGGGTAGCATTAACCCTGTGTGAAATACAAAGTGTGAACATTTTAGCTGCCCATCATCACTCAGCTGAACAAAATGGCTCTGTGGCTGGCACTTCTTCTGTCTTACTTCTTCTCCCCAAAACTGCTTAAACAAAACCCATCTTACTCTTTCTCAAACTATAGACTCACATTGTCTAGCCTATCTAACAGCCCCCTAATCCAGTCAGAAAGACCAAACTGTTTGAAATAACCAAATATGCATGTGGAATTTGCATTAGAAACATAATAGACCTCCTAAGCACGGTTGTTACAGCATGCTCAATTGTTCAAACATGCCTCCCACCTGTTGCTGCTTATAATGTGCTCAAGTGGCATCAAGTGCAAAAGTTATGGTGCTATTTATATGGAACCTTCCTAGACATGCACGAGGTGCAAGATATATTTACAAGACCCTTCTTTTATCTCTTCCGCCGGGCACAACAGGGGTCTCATCTCCTCCCTGGGTGCACATGTGACTACAGATGCCATTACTGGAAATAAAACATTCCCACCATGCAGCATTCCCAAACCTCAGTGCGGGAATTCTCTTGTGCCTTTTATCTGGAGAAGGAGAAAGTGGGGGGAAAACACAACCCAATGAAGTTGCCCCATTGCTTTGCTGGTTTGATTGTTGTGTGGTGGATGCATGTGAAGTGAAAACAAGGAAGGAAGTGCAAGAATTTTTGTGGGAGCTGTTCCAAAAACCTGCAGGAAATTTGTGCCAGCACTGGAGGCTTGAGGCCTTCTGGAGGTTGTGGAAAGATCCACTCAAGTAGCTCTAGATTAAGGCCCTAATACAGAAATGTGTCCTAACAGATGAGTCACTTGTGCATGGCTGCAAAGTATAAACCAATGAACTTCTAGTTCTAATTATACCAGCTAACATTATCATCATTAGCTCACCAAAGCTACTTTTTACCCAAAATTTCAGTGCTTTTCACTTTAAGGAATCTCAGTTCAGGCTCTGAAGTTTAGGCCATGCCAGGGTGGCCAGTCACAAAGAAAAGCACAGACTTGTTAGGCTTTAGTGCTTCAACAACTAGGAATAACATTAAAAATAAAACTCCAAAATAGTTTCAAATAGTCCTGTAGAGTACATGAGATCTCTGTCTTTACAGCTTTCTCATTCCTGATCCTGGAAAGCAAGAGGTCCTGTGAAGATGTGGATGATAATTCACAGGAGCAACTGTGTCTGCAGCATAGAAGAGTTACCCATGGAAGGACTGAGATCTTTTGGTGAATTGCTGGTGGTGTTGCACAGAAAGACCTGTGTGATGGGCTTGCTTGGGCACCAAGAGATGAGAAATGTGGAAACACTGAGCTCTGCTCAAGGAGCTGAACCTTCTTCTTATCAAAGGCTTCTCCAGCTGGGAGATTATCAGTGACGTGCCATGACTTCTCCCTCAACTGTTCTATTATGACCCACACCTTCTTCTTCATGCTTGTAAAACTGGTGGTATTATCCTCTTTGAAAACAATGTTGTTCCCTGAGCTAAGAGTTTGCAGAACCTCCAAGTCCATTCGCTGCTTTGGTACCCCTGTGCTTATCTCTGTGGCTCTCTCTGTCAGCAGTATTCCAGGCACAGCTGGCTGAAACACTGCTGTATAATCTGTTTTGGAAGGAAAATTAGCTTTTCAGCTAAACTTCTTTTTTTTTTTTTTCATGGATTGTCTGCTTTCCATGGTAAATTCCAGCTTCTGGCTGAAAAGCCAAAGCATTTGCAATAAAATGCCTTGTGTGTTTCTATGAGATGGTGCATGGCACGGGAAGGTAGGGAAATATTTCTCGACAAGTGCTGCTGATATAAACTCATATTAATGTTGATGCCTTTTCATGCAGTGAGTTGTTAGCGGAGCCACTGGAAATTACAGACAGATGGAAGATACAGGTTGCTGCATGAAGCTTGTTCAGCATGCTGAACAACACCACAAATATGTTTTTATATGCACACTTCTTTGAAGTGTGATGGATGTAGCATGTGTGAGTTGCTGTCTCATTTTTCTATTGAATTATAAAAAAGCCTACCCACAGATCTAGCTGGGTGGTAGCTCAATTTTTCCCAGTAGCTTCTGACAGTAGTTACATTTCATTTAAAACATACGCTCACTTTTCCTGCATTCCCCAATGTAAACATGTAAGAGATGCTGGAATTTACTGAAGAAAAAAGAACTTTGCAGACCTGTACTGCAGAGGGTGGCACAGGAGGGCCAGAGAAAACACATCTGTGGGTGAAAGGCTCACACTCTGCCTTTCACAGCCAAAGAGCTATAGGTTTTTCCTCAGCTGCCCATGAAAGCACTGAGCTCAGCATTTGCTTTCTCTGAAGGAGATGGGGCTGTGCCCAGTGTCGGTGGATGACTTATAGGGTGCATGGGGAAGGCAGCTGTGTGCTGCTTGCAGAGCACAGGGGAAAAGACAGTTCCACTGGCCCTGCCCTCCCCTCTCCCTTGGTTACCCTTTTATCCAGGACCAGCCCTGATTGTGCCTCCACCATCTGAGCACCCACAGCACTTGGGCATCCTCAGTGATTTTCCTACTAAAACATACATTCAACTGCCAGCACCTGAATGTTTTTGGTATCTTCTGAATGTCTTCTGCTACTGGAGAAAATTAAGATTTTTTAAAAGAAATTTATTTTAATTGTGAGCTCTGTATCTCTGGGTTAATTCGTTCTGGCTGTAGTTTGAAAGAATGCCATTTGCAGAAACCACAAGAGGCTTAAAGAGTGGAGCAATTACTGCATCCACATTCTTGGAGAATTCTGATAACAGTGGAGACCATTCCTCCAGCTCAGTGGCAGGCGTGACTGTGCTGTGAGAGAGTACAGCACGAAAATGACTCACGGGCCAGCAAAGCCCTCAGTGCCTGCCCGCTGACATCAAAGCCCAGGAACTCAAGGCCTCCCTTGAATGAGCTCAACTGCATTTAAGGAGATTCTGGTGATCAGTCTAAAAAAAGCACATTAGACATGTTTAAGGAAGCAAAGCACAATTCCTTTGTTATCTCTGGCATCAGTGGAAGTATAAGGAAAGAGGTGTATTTTCCCAGGTTGGCCATCAGACAAGTGCCCTGCAGGGCTTTTCAGATGCCCCTCGTGAAATTAGCATCGGTCAAGAAAAATATCCACTGACTCTACATGAAAGAAGAATGATTTATATGATTGTTATTTGTGAATTAGGTTCTCACAAAGTGTTGATTTTGTCAGGTCCTGAAAGTTTGTCAAACAGATCACTTGCTTTGTGACATTGACATCTTCATTGTAGAAATGCTCCTTAGTATTTTGTGTGTTACCTAAATATTTACTGACTGTCATGACCCTTTTCATCTACCTGTAACAAAACTAAAGTCAATTTTCTACAGCAACAATAGATATAGCTTTACTCTGGACAGCTCTGTCTGCATTGTGTTGACCATCTTCATTTTCAAAGTCCTGTACACCATTACCCTCTCACTTCTAGCCCAGTAACTTTAAACCTAAAAAAATCTAATTTTATTATCCAGTGGTAGAGAACTGTAAAATTTTCTTATTACATCTGCATTTAATGTCTCAGTAATTAACCTTAGATGCTAAAAATTCTAATTTAGTTCTCACTGGCTAGTACCCATGCATAGAAGATCCTTTGGAACCTTCCTAAAGTTCTTGGAGCTCAGGTAAACTGCATTCAATTCTTTTTTTGCCTCAGGTTTCCCTTATGATGATAGTCCCTTCTCAATGCCCAGAATAAGTAGGCTTTCTCTTAAGTGGGCCAGTTGTGCCAGAGTTACATTTTTTTCCATATTTAAAGAGGGAATAATAGTATTTCCAGGTTTCTATATAGAAGTTGGTCTTAATTTTTGACAACAGGTATTATTAGCCAATCTGTAGCACAGTGGTGCTCTGATCCTAGCTGAGATCTTTTTATAATGGTCATTAACAATTCTGCAAATAAGCACCAACAAAGAACAAAAATACTGTTCGGTTTCTACAAAACATTCAATTTTTGACTTGTAAAAAGAACTTGTAACACCATCTGCTAGGAACCTTCTTCTGAGAACATTGTTCAGGTTATTCTTTCTTTAAAACGGGCCAAATTATTCAGGTTTAAATGGACTCTGCTTTTTTTTAAAGTGTGGGATGAGCAAAAGGGCAGACACAATAACATAATGACAATACAGTGGAGTTACTATAAAACATATGGGAGAAGATGTTGGAGGAATACTGACTTAAGAATAGGCAGGGAAAGATGTGGATTTAAAACAAAAGCAATTTCTTGCAAATCTTTCACCAAAGAGCAGAATAATAATTTTTTGAGTGATGAAATCCATTGCTTCAGTGCTAAATTTATGGGGAACATCTGTTGTGGCATCTGGCAAGGACTGTCACGATACTGTGGCAAGCAGCAGCATAATGCTACATATAAAAGCCTATGGTCCTGCTTCATTCTGCCCTTGCAGTACTGGGGGTATTCCCACACTGAGTCTCAGATAAGCCCACATAAGCACTTGCTTTAGAAATGAACAGTAGAGCTGATTCAGGCTAAGCAGAGGAAATCTCATTTCTCTAGAATGGGACAATTACCGAAACAACAGATGTGATTAGCCCTGGTGCATCTTTCAGTGGCAGCTCTTTGGCACAAACATGCACTTGTTTGAGGAATACCAAATGTCCATTTGTAACTGCACGGATAAAGTCCCATCTGTGTTTTGCTCTTTCTTATCTGGTGACCTGTAAATTTCTACCTCCAAGGCAATGCCTCTCTGCCCAGGTCAGATATATATATTGAAATGATCAAAGTTCTCATCAAATCATATTATATGCCCCTCTTCCTGTTGCAGGAGTTATTAATTCAGTTTGTTTTCTTCAGGGTTGAGGGTGTGCCTTTTCCTGGGGTGGGGGGGTGGGGAGAGTAGGAAAGGGTGATGTTAATAATTTAGGGCTTTTCCTCAGATGAATTTCAGGCTATGAGCTTATTGGTTTAAATTATTTCTGACATCTTTAACATCCCCAAACCAGGAATTTAGGTAAAGCTGTAGAAATGTCTCCTCTCATCTCACCAGTGACTCATCCATCATCTGCATAAAAGCATAAAACCTTTCTGCTTCCACACAAGTGAGAGACGGGATAAGGAAGAAATAATTTTCCCTTTTTCAGATACCAATTTTTTTGACTGATAGCAACCAGCTCTGACAAAAAAAGTCAGAAACTGAAAAACCAGTTATTCCTTTTGTAATTCATTTAGGAGCAGGCACCAGTTCAACCCTAGCAAGACCTTTTGACCCTCCCAGGAAGAGAAGGAGACAGAGGAAAAACAAACATGTGGAGATAAACAGCAGACTGTGGAGCACAAAGAAAGGCAGGGGCTGTGGGGAATTGCAGGATCAGAAATGGAGCAATATGGAGAGTAGCACTCGTGTCAGTGTCCCATGTTCCCAAGAGGGGTTCAAGGAGTTGGTGGCAGCTGCCCAGGAGTGCTGTGCCCTGGGGATGGGGCAGCAAGGGGCTGGGGACAGGGCTACTAGCAACAGGGCTCCCCATCCCCTTGTGATTCTGCTTCCTCCTCCCAGGGATGTGAACAACCAGCTCAGCTGGAACCAGGAGAAAACTGATGGAAAGTCTCTGGTGATTAGCAGGGTTTTATTCTGAAAGGTTAGACATGACTACATCAAAAGTATTGCTCCAAGCTGGACTGGGAGAGTATCTCAGAAACAGTTTAAGATGTAATTTCAGACTAGCCTGTAATGTCCCCAGAAGAATAGAGAGAGACTTTCACCATGAGAAAACAAACAAACAAACAAGCAGTTAGAGAAAAGAAGCTGTTTTCCATATTTTGCTTGGAGGCAACAGACGTTTATCATACCTCTTTTGGCAGAACTAACTCTTGGCTCAGAGCAAAGCAAAACTTTCCATGGAGAGTGAATGGTGCTACTGACCCAGACACAGAGGTGTGGGAATATATGGGCTAATCCAAGCTGTCTCCAACCAGGGTGCTTTACTGAGGAGGCAGCTGCTGCTTTGTAAGGGCTTTGTGGCAAGTGGATTTTTTTTTTTCTAAATTTCTGTACAGAGAGGTTTTCCCCCATGCCTGGGTCTCAAAGGAACAGCCGCCACACGATTAATAAATGACAACAGTGATCACTCTTGAAAGCTCAGCCCCAGCCTGGCTGTGGAGCCTCTGCCAGCACTCTGAGCCATGGAAGGCCAGAGGATAATGTTGGCTGAGTCAAATGGCTCTTGAGGGATTTACAGAGTGGATTATACTTGAAAAGGGAATCCTCTTTTATGTCCACTCTGGGGAAATAAATGCTAGGCACTGTTCAAGGTTGCTCTGAGTTGGACAAGTTTTCTGAAAGTGAAAGCAGAACCTAATTCTTGTTGTTCCCTCAAGATACTCCAGCAAAGTCTCAAACCCATGACAATAGAAGTGAAAGAAACCCAAGCTGGTTATTTATCGTAATGGCATTGGGTGGAACCAAGCCTGAGTTAAACAGAGAATGTTCTGTTCTTGTCTGTATTCATTTTACTTTGTTAGTTGCCACTGAAGTGACTGCATGGCTTTCAGCACCACATCTATAATGTGATGAACATTTGTCCTGTCATTGTTTCCTACTTTAACTGTCTCTTTGAGGGAAAAGATATTTAGACTAATGCAGTTTGGGCAGAATTTTACTTTAGAGACTGTAAGGAGGAGGCAGATAAAAATATTTCCCTTTCTCTTTTTAATATACCTGCTTCTCCTATGTTTGTTTCAGGGAAGAAAAGGGCAGATTGTATCTAATACAAGGGACACACACAAATTAATTTTATCTGAGGAGTACAGAAAAAAAAATAATTGACAATGGCCTGTATGTTTAAGAAAATATTTAGAATCTATACATATGGACATCAGCAATAAAATTATATATTTGGAAGTTGCATAATTGAAAAACACCTGAAATCAAACAAGTGAAGTGAGCTGCTGATTCTGAAATACCTAAAGTTTTCCTTAGTACTCTATAAAAATAATTTTCAGTCTTAGAACCACCCTTTTCTTCTGCCTGAGTTCATAGAAAACCACCTTCAAAATTTCTTCTAGATTTTAAAAACTGTTTTTAGAAAAGTTATGCCCAAATGTGTGATTTTTAAATTTTCTTGGTTGGTTATTTTCTTTTTTTGTGTGTGTGTGTGTTTTCGGGTGGGCTTTTTGGTTTGTTTTGGTTTTTTTTTGTTTTACCTGTGTTGCTTCTTTACACATTTTTGACACCCTAAAGCTTTCATAATCTCTGTTTAAAAGAAGTTTTGCAAGTTTCTTTCAACTCCATGAAACCCAATGATAGAAAACTTAACCAGCCCTGACACAGCTGGTTTACCTGTCTACCAATTGTCACTTGCTTATGTCAGCCCAAGAGTCGTGTACTTCACCCAGTTTTAGGGAAATAATTTGGTGGTTTTAAAGATGTGAAGTTAAGATCACACCTCTGTGCAAGTGTCCTCCTGATTCAGAGTGCAAGTGACTTCTCAGCTGTGAGAAGAAAATTTGTTGACCTGGGAATGGGTTTTTTAACTTGCAGCCATGTTTTGTTCCCTCATTGCTATCCCACCTCCCTCCCCTCTACAGAGGCTGCTATTTTATGTTAAATATTTGTGTTGTAGCGTCATGCACTTAGGATGTGACTCTGATACCCAGTATGCCAGCACTCCCTGAAGAACTCTATATCCTGTACAATATTAAACGTCTGTATTTTGTTTGGTTCAGGTTCTCACACAAGTGTGAAAAGGAATTTGGAGCTATAAATCACTGCTGGTCAGTCTTTACCTTAAGTGCTAACCACATCCCTGAATCAACAATGTGTTTTCCTTACTTTCCACAGATGGGCTGACCCTGTGGGCTCACCATGCCTTATTGCACCTAGAAATTCCAGCCACGCTCCCCGATCGCATCACCAACTACTCTTCACTGCTGAGCTGGAGGAGCCTCTTCCCACATGATTTGCAATCTCACAGCTCAGAGCTTTTGCTCTCCTAGCAGGTCTTGCTTTCAATCAGAAACCCCCAAGCCTGTTAATATAATCCTAATAGTTAAGGTAAAATATTAAAACACTTTCTAATTACTTCCTTCCCATTTCCCATGGCTTTGCTTTTAATAACATGGATTTTTAATATTATTATTGTTGCTTGGTTTCAGACTCATTAATTTTCTGTAATAGGTCTGCTCCATTTCCTTGAACTGTGAGCATGAAGGACCCGAATATTCAGCTCAGGTGATGACTTGAAACAATATGAAAATGAGATTATATAGAAAAGGTTGAAAATGTCACTTGTTCAGGCAGTGCTGCTCCATGGATTTCCAGGATAGCCTGTTCTACCTCACAGGGCAATTAGCCTCCACATATTTTGCAGAGCACTGCAGCGAGTGTGTTCTTTAGAGGGATCAGTGTCAAATATTGACTCAGCTCATGCTTTCATGTAACAGACAGGAGATGCTTCCCTCAGAGGCATCTCAAATTAGTATTGGCTCTCTGTAGCGCAGTCACCTCAAGGAAAGCACATTTTTTAGAGAGAGAAGTTGAACAAGATGATGATGAGACACATGGAAACAAGAATATCTCAGGGAAATTAATCTCCAAGTGAGTAGAGCTGGTTTGCAAGCAACTCAAAAAATCTCAGAAGGATTCCCCTTCGTAAGCCAAGCAGGAAGAGTCACCAGAGGCATTATCTGAGGGCAAGCAGCAGGCAGACAGCCAGCAGCTTTCCACCCACCATGCTCATGGAGGTGAGTCAGTTGTTTGCTTCCTCAGAGCTTTTGTGAGTGATTAACACATGAGCTCCTTTCATCATTGATTTATGCTCTTCCTCTGCAGCTGATTGGATAACCCCTTTCTTCAGCTGGTGTAACTCTGTCTCATCCCATTGATTTCAGACCTCGTCTTTGAAATGTGAAGTTTCTTTTCTTCTATGGCTATGGCTGGTTTAATTATTTAACTCTTGCATTCCAATTTTAAATTTTTGTGTGTAGTTTTGGAGCTCTTTAAAGGAGGGTATTTTATATTTCTGAGTATTCAGTGACTCCCTTTCTTACACATAACTTTGATTGAGCCACTCAGTAACTCCTTCCTCTAAGATTGTCTAGTCCTAACTCTTCCTTGCTTTTTCCTGAGCTCCTGTCATCATTCCCCCCTTTCCTTGGCTACAATATCTTTCCCACAGTACAATCACTGGCACTGTGTACAAGCTCTTGCAAATAGCTAACACAGAAAACACATTGCCTGTCTTTGCCCTTCTATCCTTTGGCTACTATAAACTGGCATTTTGCTTGCATTTTTCACCTTTTTTTTTCCTTTTTTTTTTCATCTTCTTTTTAGCACAGCTGTGCAGCTGGCTGCTGGCTTCAATTATTTTTCTATTTTTCCACAAGAACTCCCAGGTCTTTTTCCAGAGAATGGTGCTTGATGGCTATTTAATTCAACACACACAATAGTTCTTGCATCAGTTTCTTGCTTGCAGACAAATTACTTGATGTGTGCTAATATTGAACTACATTTACCACCTGCTGGCTCAGATCATTTCAAATGATCCAAAGACTCTTGACTTCAGTTCCACTGTTCCTTGCATTCTGTCCACTCCTAATGCTGGTATTATATTCCACTCCAAAGGTTTATTTTTAGGACACCTCTGCAGAATTGTTTACACACATTAGCTCCCTTAACATTTCCTCCTTTCCAACAGCTTCTGACCCCTGGGACAGGCTGAAGGCCTCTGTACATTAGTTCTGAATGGTTTATAGCCGTGACAAAGGAGAAGTGTGAATATCAGGCAGGCTGAACACAGGTTCTTCCTTTTGAAAAATTAAAAAATTGAGAGAGCATACTTTTCAAAAGGGCTTAAAAGCAGAAAAAATGAGTGAAGCAACTGTGAATAACTCCCGAGAAAATGCTGCTCAGGGGTCTCACTGGGAATGCACTATGTCCAAGCCATTAGGAATTAATGATTCTGGAAATGTTGGAACATAAAGGCAATCAATGCACACTTCACTTCCAATGTGCAAATGTATTTGAAATTATATCAGTTCCTTTAAGTACTCTGAAAAGAATGGCATTAGTTAAATGCTTTTGTGTGCCAGTGGAACGTTTTTGAGAGTTCCTACCTCATCTTGCAGCAGTTAAATCAGATCTTACCAGGAGGCTTCTGTAAAGGGAATGACAGTGGGCCAAAGCAGAGTCCTCCTAGATAAAATAGTGATGATCCCTAATCCCTTGGGCACCTGATTGCAGGGCAGCTGATTTCAGTACTACATCCCTTTACATCCCTTTTGAGTGAGATTTGGCCCTTTTTCAAAAGCTATAAGCCCCTGCTTTGCTTTACTTCAAAATAAAACAACCCAGGATAAAATTAGCAAAATGTCTGATGTCTGAAGGAAGAAACATCAAGACTGGAGATATAAAACATTCAGTTAGAATGAGGAAAGATTTGCCAAAATTACCTGGATATCTGAAAATAAAGTTACCATTTCTGCCAAGGGACAGTATTTCAAAGGATTACAAAGAAACAGCAATTTGTGACTTCAATATCCCAGTCCTTTAGACCTTTTCTGGCAGTGCTGGGAAAACATTTCCTACATACTTTCAGTCTTATCATGGAAAGTCAGACAGCTCAGGATCACATGGGTTGATAAGTTTTCAACCAAATAAGAGTCAGAAATGTAAAAGCAAAACACCCTGGGAAAGTTTCCCTGGTCTCACATTTATGAGAGAATATAGTACATTCCCCTGTCCAGTCTATAATTAAGATGAAAGGCATATTTCCATATAATTTGCAATTCAGTGCCATGCTTTGCATTCCATGTGGACTGCATCATCTTGTTTCTTCTAATGCAATGAAACAAGACAAAAAAAAATGAAATTGGGCTTGCTAGTCAAAGAGGATGCATTACTACAGTTCAGGCTGTTTTTAAGTCTGAGGAAACAAAGCGACTTGAAATGCTACCTTTTCATAAGAATTGAAATGTACTGCCTCTGCAAAAGTGTGACTTCTTCATTAAAAAACAAATAAGTGCCCTGGTTTGAAATATTTTCTTATGTGTCTTTCTCTCCCTACTACCAGACAGGCAGAGAAAGACAAGAGTCAGTAAAGATCTCCTTACCATTCATGCCTCCAACCACATTTTAGCTCTCTGTGGCTGTCTCTGGGTCATAACATGGATGTGTGGGATTGTCTAAATATGTCAAACATGCTTTAATTCAGCATTTAACTCTGTGCAGGTCTGACTTACCATGCCTAGTGTCGTCCAAGTGATGACCAAAAGAGCCTCTTTTTCTGAGATTAGAAATACATCATGAGTGAGAAACACACGGAAGCCCTGACCAACTGAAAAAGGTTTAAAAATTATTCTGCTTCTGCTGCAGTTCCACTGACTTTAGTGGAGTTCAGGAAATCTGGACACTTAAGTGAATCATAAGTAATTTAGGAGTTCTTGAGTAGACCTTCCCCTGGGAGATGTCTGTACTTTCTAACCCTATCTGTGATAGAAATGGAAAAGGAACAGTCTTTCTCATGGTAAATCAGTATATCTATTTTTTTTTACAAGCTGGGATGAAGAATAGCAGAAGACACTCCCAGGTAAACTACCCAAAAGAAAATAATTTAAGAAATTTTTGAACCTCAAACATATGATTTATGCTGAGGCCTGTGCTGATACCTCTTTTTATATAAGCTTGCTTGTCCATCATTACAGGAGTCTGAATCCCAAGGAGATGTGTGCTCAAAGTCAGACGTCTGGTCACAGTTCTGTGGGAAACACAAATGTCAGGACACGTGGAGAAACCATGGAACCCTTCAAACACAGATTTTTCCATGCAGATCCACCAGTTCTACTGGGGGCCCAGTCGAGCCAGCAAAAATTGGAGATTTTTCAGTGCATTGAGGGCCTGTGATGATGAAGCATTACCTTAGCATCCCTAACTTGGGTTAAAGCATCTCTGAGAGTGGAGAGAAGGCAGAGAAATGCTCCTTGGGCTTCCTTTTGCACAGAGTGAGAACTCAGTGTGCCTTCCCTTGCCCTCAGAGCAGCTGCTCTGGAGTTTTAACACTGCATTTTGGCTTGACAACATTCCCAGCTGAAGAGATTCTCATAGTTTAATTCTTTTTTTGATAGCAATGAAAGAATTTCATTCCTGCACTCCCCCATTATTCCTGTAACTGCAGCTTCCACACCAGGGGTGGTCCATCAGCACCAGGACAAAATGAGCACTCAAAATACAGCAAAGCAGGAGTGTCTGTTAAGAGCTCCTACATCACTTTCTGTTGGGTATGTTCTGAGTGGACATTTTCTTCTGATGCTGGTGGCCCACCACTGGCACCAAAGCACTAGGGAAAGGAGAACTGGGGCTGTGCTCTGGAAATTATGCATAATTTACACATCACCAACTGCTGGGTCCCAGAGAAGGGTCAGAGTGTGGCTGTACAGCTGCAAGACCAGGCCAAAGAATGAAAAATTTTAGAGCCCTCCTGCTGAGGAAGACCAAGTGATTGCACTTCTTTTGCTGGCTGTTGTGGCCAGCAAGGGCACTCATTCCTCACTTCTTTCCTCTCCCAGCATTCTCGTGCTTATCAGGACAATGGATTCAGGCAAAGGTGTCCTGCATATGCCTCTGTGAACAGCAATTTGGTGGACTCAGGAAGGGGAGAGCAGGCAGACATGTGGAAATGGAGGAGTTGCCTGAGGAAATCTGGTTTCCCACATGAGATCATTCAGGGCATTTACTGTGCAAAGAGCCTGCCTCTAACACCTGTGGTGTCTTTGGACTTATTTCTGGTAAAGGACTGTATAAAGAAAGAACAGATGCAGGATTAGAGGGCAGGACAAGCAATGCTTCCATGCCAGTTGGGGCATTGCTTTATTTTGTTGAAATTTTACGCCATTTCAGTGTCTGTGACAGACAAACCTGAGAAGTTTCAGGGTTTGGATTCAGCTTGTGTGTAAGTATTCAGAAGTTTAGATGTTTATCTGAACCACATCTAAACTACACAAAGTAACTTCTTGAGAGACTGTTGGGATGGAAATCTTGTAAGAACAGACTTTCTCATCACATTTCCAACACTCCTGCTTCCTGTCATGGCAGTGAAAACAGCCGTCCTCATGGTATTTCAACAATTCTTCTAAATGGAAACCAGAAGTGGAGGGGGATGGAAATATATGACACCTCTCCAAAGTTCGGAAATCTGCTGGTTTAGTTTCTTTCTAGAAAAATTTAGGGTTCAGAAGTTTTTTCCCCCAAACTTCTCTATGGAATAGCAAGCACAGAAGAGGAACTGAAAGCTCTATTGAATAAAAGGGGTGAATCAAACCATGTCCCTTTTTTGTATTTTAAAAGCTCCAGAGATATTTGATGGAGTTGAAAGATAGCATAATTGAAACAAACAAAAGAAAACATTTTTTCACATAGCTTATACTTAACTTCTGTAGCACATGACCGCAGAATATTATTGAGGCCAAAAGCTTAACAGGATTTAGGAAGTGATGGGTCATTTATACGGATAATAAAAATATTCACTGTCACTTTGGATACTGTTACATTAAAATATTTGCAAGGGATATAAACTCATCTGCCTCATTGTGTAAGCCAGATTCTAAGTGAGGGGCATTAGGGAAACAACTGTGCTGTTACATGCTTTTTAATAACTGCTCTTCTCTTGCATATTCATGTCACATATCTGATATTAGACAAGCGAAAATATCAGACTAAAAGTAACAACTGCATGGTTTTCTATGTCTTTCCATAGCTCTTTCCATTCCAATTGCTTTCCACTCTCTAAATGTGTTGCATTAGAGAACGAGAATATGGAAGATCCAAGGGGCAGTACTTGGGGTGGCTTCCTTGAGACATAAGCTTCTGTTTACAATAAATATAATACTTATCACAACAACTTAGTAAGGGCTGAGGATTTCTACTTCTTTAACACAGATTTTCAAAACCCCATATATAGTTCAACTTTGTCCAGAGCTTTGCAGGAGATCTAATTAAATTATTATAGCAAACTTTTTCAGGCTTTAGTATTTCATTCCTTGAAAGGGCACTTGAAAAAAAAAAAAAAAAGCTTTTTAAACTTCACAACAGACAGACAGTTAAAATATGATGGTTAGTCCCAGCTGTATTTGGGAGAAATGAAACAGAACAATTAATAAATTTATAGAGAGTTGTGTGGTGAATCCACAGGAATTGCAGCTGTGGTATTCAGAATTTATATACCTGTTAGTAATACATTGAATCACAGTATCTCTCTTCTGTACCCATAGATATATTTAGGTGTGAACATCTGTAACAACAACTCTTAAAGGACAAATTTATTTGACGACAAGGACTGGTCAGAAAAACAGAATTCCTATCTCCGGTGAAAAACGCAGTATTTTAAAACTGGTTTTCATTTGAATCAGAAGAAAAGTGAAAATATTTGTGTTTCCTCATGAACAAAAGTTTGCTTCAAATTCACAGAAGTGTTTCATTTTGATAGCATCAGCTTCATGTGACTTTAATTCTCTTGTTAATACATTTTAAATTAACCATGTTGAAGCACTGTGGTATGTTATATTTTAATAGCTCAGGTATGGTAAGTAATAGTATATATAATTCACAAAAGACACTGTATAGATTTATTATTAAAATTAAAATTCTAATACAATTTTAAACAATATCAAAGTATTGTTCCTTATCTAAATGAAAACTGTTCATATGATGATTTTTGGAAGTATTCAAGGCCAGTTTAGATGGGGCTCTGAGCACCTAGTCTAGTGAAAGTTGTTCCTGCCCATGGCAGAATGGTTGGAACTGGATGATCTTTAGAGTGTCTTCCAACCCAGGCCATTCTATGATGTTCAAAATTATACATTCTCAGATTTCTCATGAACAGACATTGCTGATATTGCATGCTTGCTTTAAAAATTTTTAAAAGCTTTAAACAAAAACTTGTATTTTCCATCAGAAAGAATGTCTACTATAATACTTTCACCCAGCTTTTCTGAAAGTTCTAAGCCACTTTCTTAATGCAATCACAACTGATATAATTCAGTGGTGAGGAAAGCTAATGCTCTTGTTGTAGTAGAAGCAGTAATGGAGAAGCATTCATTAAAGCAAGAGAAAAATGGAAATGATGATTGCAGATAGCCTCAGGTTACTGTCTGGTACAATAACACAGTTCCCCTTTGCACAGTAATGAGCAAACCAGATGTATCCTGTAACTCTCCTGTAACGAGTACGAATAGTTAGCTCAGCAAGGTAGAAAGCTGAATCTCAGTTATCTAGAAAGTTTCTGAACAAAAATGTGCTTTCTCTACATCTTGCTGATTGAAGAAATCTCCTTAGATTATGTACTAACAATTGCAGCCACAGCAACACTCTGATAACATCTTGGGGCTGATTCATGTTGTTATCCCTCTGAAGTGCTGTCTGATTCTCAGATCTTCTGTCTGAGGGCTGAAAAAGCTGTAGTTCATGCGAATCTTAGCTTTTCTCCTTCCCTTTCTGTGTGTATATCTAATCTACATTGCTTTATCTACTCATCTGTATATCCATCTACATATCCATCTATTAATCTGTCTCTATGTATGTCCATGTCTACACCTCCATCTATGTGGAAGACAATTCTTTGTACCTGTCTCCCCTTCCTGGTGAAAGGTGCTTGGCACAGGCAGACTGGGAAAACAGAGAACTATTTTAAAGATTCCTTCCTCAAGCCCAGTTCCTGTGAGGCTTTCCTGGGGCAAGGCACAGTGATTTTTTCTTTGTCCTGAGCACGGGTGCTGCTGTCATAGCTGGCAGTGAAGCAGCTGCTTAATTCTGTGACTCTTCAGTGCTTTGGGAGCAACCCAAAGGGTTACAGCAAGACAAGCTGCAGAGCCCTCTCACCTCTGCAAATCTGCAGCCTGAGAACTGCCAGTCTGGGCTTGAACTAGTAGAGGAAGGAAGTGAATGCTGTCAGGGGAGTGGAAGGGTGGGGAAAGGCAAATTCTGGGCAGGGATTATTACTAGAGGCCAGAGTCACCTGCTGAAGTTGCATTTCCTTGTGGTCACATCTCTTTTTTAAATAAACAACTGAGGTAAAGGTTCATACAAATGAACACTTCACAGTAATGTAGGCTATTCTATGGATAGTACTGCACTGCATCTGTAGCAATCTGTACCACAGCGAGCCAGTGCATACCTTTAATTAATTATTTGCTGTAACTCTGAAGCTTTTAACTTCATATTTGCTTTGCCATATACCCCTGCCATTTGTCAGCTCCTCCTGCCCTTCACATTCACTTTTCCACCTGATTTCCACTGGAGCTTTATCTTGAAGATGCATTTCTACATTTACATTTAAACAATTTGCCTTCTGTTAAATAACTGTGTTCTCATGATGACACTTAAAGAGAAAGATGGTTGGCAAAAGTAAATGCCACTGTATGTTTCTGTGTCATGTATTGCACAGGGAGACTAATGTAAATCTGAAAACAGTGAAATACAAACTGGATGAGAAAAGCAATATATGAAGGTCTACATGCAAAGATACATTTCTTTGGAGCTAAACTGAGTTTTAAAGGTAGTTTGATGGAATTAAGTCGGTTAATTCACAGGGGGGAAAAATCTGCAGTTTTAGATTTTACATTGACTAGCAATAGTAAGGAGAAGAGCCTATAAAAATCAGCATAGTAACAACAGGAATGGAGCTTTTTTTTGTAGCAATGTTATTCTTTGTTTAAGCATTTCAGTATGATAACTCTATAAATTAAAAGACAAAGTAACTGCACCAATTCTCAAGTCTTCAAGGACTGAGACTAGTTCCAGGTTGATCTTTATTATGGCAGTGAATAGAGACTTCACAGTTAAAGCTGAACTGAGATTTCCAGTCACGGCCAGAACTAAATCTTCTCAAGGATCATAAAAGTGCAGCATATAGCATATTCCTATCAAAAAAATATCATTGGTCTGAGTACTGAATGTATTGCCTGAGAATTTTCTATCATATCTTTTAGTTTTTCAGGAATTCTAAATATTTTTAAGATTTTCCATGAAAATTTTGTTAGCCTTTCTAATGGCCTCTCAAAAACATTACGATTACAAATCTTTTTTTAAAAAGCCAGCTCCTAAACTGGAACAAAATCCAGGGCACAGCTTATCTTTCCATTTAGTCAGGTAGAGAAGACAACACAAATTCTCCAGAAGAATGGGGTTTTATTCTTGGTTGACTGGAGACCAGCATCCCAGTTTGTAAAGTGGAAGGAATGGTCTGTACTTTACCTCTTGAAGCACTAAGAATACATAGAGTTCTCAAAAGTGACTACCAAAGCAGGGTTTTCCCAGTCACCCAACATGGTTTTTCCCCACTTGTAGTTCTGCTGCCTGTCTAAATCTGGAGCCACGTCTAATGAGATTTGTGAGGCACCAAGTGTGCCTCCTGCCTATCTACAGATTACCTTTCCAGTTTAGTTCATCCCTAGGGAGCTGGGGCTGTTTAGCTCAAAGGAGAGTAATTTTTTAAGGACCTGACAGCAGTGCCCATTACCTATGGGGAAGGTGCAAGAAGAGAGTGTGGGGCTTCCAGCACCTTCCCATGATGGCAAGGTGAGTCAATGCATGTGTGTCAACATATGTGAGTGAACACTCTGAAACAGAGAGTTCAGCCTGCTTGTTAAGAATATTTTTTCACTATGAGGACAGGTTAGGCAGTGAAATAAGCTGCCCAGAAAGATTGTGCAACGTCCATCTCTGTGAGGTTTGAAGATTCAATTGAATAAAGCCATAAATAACCCACTTGTGCTGAATCAATAACCCTGCTGCCTACAGGTGGCAGAACTAAATGATGGCCCTCCAACCTGAGTTATCCTATGATCCCTGTGTCTTCCACATCTCAGAGCTTTTTATTTTACTCTTTAAAAAAATTTATTTTTAGCATAATATCCTATGAATCTCTTTGAATAATGAGTGACATAGGAATAAATTAATTTTGGCAAAATATTATTGCCTGAGAATGGACTACACTGAAACTTACAATGGGAGGAAGTAGGTTTGATATTTTGCAAGGGCTGTTACCTCACTAACTCAAAGTCTGCAGTGTTCTTCTTCCAGCTCATCTAGTCCAATGGTTACAACACAGAAGGACATGACTTACCCTGTAGCTGTAAAAACTACAGCTAAAAGGCATGATACAACTATATTTTATGTCTCAGTGTCTGTTGTGAAATGACTTTGTAAAAACAAAAAAAGTTAATCTCCTTGAAGAGTCCCTCTTTATCTTCCTCTTCTAGCTGCCCTGTATTATTTTCATCTAAGAGATTTCCCTGCCCCTTCTGCTCTGTAAGATTACATTGGCTTTGAGGAACAGTAGGCTTAGTTTTGTTTGTGCTATTTGGCAGCTGGTCTCAAAGATGTCACATCAGGCAAAACCAAAACATACTACTTTTGTCTACTCAGAACTCAAGTCCTGGACAGCATCTGAAAACTTTTCTCAGAAATGAAATTATTTCACCATTCTGACTTTGTTTATAACTTTTGTATAAGCATTCATTTATCCAAAAGCCAAAAAATGTTGAAATTCATGGAAGGAAAGAACATACATTACTTTTTGTGTGTTGTAGTTCCACTTCATTTTAAAAGGATATTTTCTACTAAAGCAGGGAGTTACCCTGCATTCATATTTCTCTCAGAGATCCACATAGAATTTTTGACCATATTTTATACAGGCTTATGTTTAAAAAAAGGATTGCATCAAAAAGAAGAAACCATGTGCTGGTTTTGTAGGCATTTTCTTTGCATTCAGGCATGCTCACCTAATCTTTATCTGAAACATCAACCTGAGAAATCCTAAAGCAGATCTTTACAGAAAAATATAATATACTGATCGAGAGAAAGTGGTCCTAGAAGAAGGAATATGCAAACAAAACTGTAGAGTTTTTGAGCTTGCAGAGAACAGAGGAGCATTCAGAAATCATGATCAGGTTCGGTCATGAATATCTTGTAAAACTGGAGTGAAGCACGTTATCTTCAAGCACATGAAGCTAACAATTTTCTAGTGGTTCTTTCTTCTCAGCTATGGAGAGCACTCTTGAAAAAGTTAAAATAAGAAATAATGAAAAAATTTGCAAGGATAAAAGGAGAGTACTTGAAATTTATCCATTCTAGCTGATAGATTTTCCCTCTGATTATGGTCAGGAAAACAATGTCTTTCTTAGGACTTATCCTGGAGAGATTTGAGCTAAAATAGCCCAAACCCCAAAGGGTCAGTTAGATTATAATTTGTACAGAGAATTTTGAAATGCCACAGTTTATTTATCTAATAAATGTGAGCCTATTGAAAAGATGTTTTATTGTCACTTTGAAATGGAAAAAAAAAAGAGGACCAATTTTTCCTTGATTTTTTGGAGTAGTCTCATGAAACTACACAGATGTCTTAAAGGTGACCTACTGAATACTGAAGTGAGAATTTTTCCATTAAGAATGACAGACATTTGATTTGATGCCTTCTCCATATGCACAACACCAGGGAGAAAACAAGATTTTAAGAATCTAGAGAGATTCTTAAAAAAACTGGTGGAACACTCCTTTTCTATGTTTTATAGCTGGGAGAGAGAGCATATCCCATAGAAACACCATCCATCATTCCTAAGTTACTGGGGATCTGCACTACCCTACCATCTACTCAGAGCTGCGGCTACAAGAAACAGTGGAGTCTAAGAAATTTAAAACCCGACCTTCACCTGGTATAAATTGACAGATTCTATTGAAATCAGTGCCAATTTCTCGTCTGTGATTTATTTTTTAAGCAGAATGTTTAAGTTTAAACGGGGCATTTGAAAATCAATGTTCAGTTTCAGGAGCACCTACCCATATGAAAATGTTTGTGTAAATTAGAAATAAACAACTACGCAAACTTGCATATGTTCTCATCTGTTTTCCTTTCCATCTGTACATTTTCAAATAAACTCTTTGGGATTTGAGGATTCATTACCAGCTGAGAAAAGCTGACACCCTGAAGACTGGTCTATTTAATCCAAAATCCATTATCCCAGAGAAGCTTTTTCTTTGCTTGCATCTCCACTAAAAAACTGAGGCTACGTGTCAGAATGGATGCAAGGATTTTGTTGGTGCTGGCTGGCTGGTTTCAGTTTACAGAGGGTGTTTCTAGGGAGATAGTGCCCTGCGTGTCGCCAGCAGGCTCATTTGGCTCGTCTAACAGCAGCTCATTTTGTTTACAAGTACAAGATTACAGCAGGGGGTAGCAGCAGAATTTAGAGACGCGCGGGAAAGGAAGAAGCTACAGCTGAAACGACTTGGTACCCTAAGCAACACAAACAACAACAACCAGAGAAGCAGAGCCAGGCAGGAGCTGGGCTGTCCAGGATACTCTCCTGATGCAGTGCATAGCAGCTATGAGCATTCAGGCAGCAGAACTGTCCTCGTGCAACCAGGGGAGAGAAAACAATAACGCTGCTGGGAACCGCAGGGACGCGGAGAGCTCTCTTTCCCAGGGTGAGGGCTGCTGCATACCACACCCAGCATCAAGTGTTTTGAAACCAACAACAAAGCCCTGCACAACAAAGGAAGAACAGCTATAACACTAATAATGCTAAAATAAGAAGGGTTTGGCAGCTTCCTCTGAGAATGTATACAACATGCAATGATGCCAAGCTATCTTGGCCAAAACAACGGATGGCAAGAGCTCAGTGAATCATTTCACAGCAGAACACCTTCTGCTTTTATTTGGTTCTGTTGTGTGTGTTCCAGCGGGATAACCTACAGCCCCACAACAGGTTTTTCCAACACCTTTTCTGTCTAATTGTATTTTTGTTAACTATCTAAAATAATCAATTTTACTTATAATTTGAACTTTGCTGCCGTTAGGCTACCCAAACACATTGCATCTTTTAATTCACACAGTGAGCTGCATAAAAATATCCAGATTTATTAATATATTAAAAAGCTAGCTGATGCCAATATCCACCTGTATACCTTTGGAAACCTTTTTGGTCAGCTCAAAAGGTTACACATTCACTTGTGTGCATGTGCATTACAAGCAAACATAGAGAAATGTGACTGAGTCTGAAGTTAGTTTAAAAGGCAAATGAATATGTCCAGAACAGCACAACAGGTACATTCTTAGATAAGTGTAACAAAGTACTTAAATTCCTTGTAAAGCCAGTGTGGAATTAGACTTAAATCTAAACTTATGATTAAGTATTTTATTGAATCATAACCCATTTGCAGGAGCATTTGTGGGGAGACTTTTTTGCTTTTTAGCCATCTCTGCTTATTAAATTACAGTTTCTGCACAGCCATATTTTTATTTTCTATATTTTGGGTTCATTTTAAAATGACAGGCCGTAAAAGATTTCATTTTTCTTTAGAAAAGTCCAAACCCAGCAGCTCTCAGGAGCTGTTGATTTATGGTGTCCTGCCTTCACAATCTTGCAATGAGCATTTGTTCTGATGATGTGATGTTTGTGATTTCATATCCTGCTGTGGAGCTTCAGTGTGAGAAGGCGTATTTTGGAACTAAGATGAACTGGAATGCTGCCTCACCTACTCATGCAGTTTCAGGTCCAATGAATTGATTTAATCTCTTGCTCTTAATAAAAAACAGTTGTTATTTTTCTTACTCTCCACTGGATTCATAGACCACATCTACAGTGGTGTGAGGAAAAAATATATGAAAATAAGTGTGTAAGTGTAACAAAAAAGTTCATTGTGGCAAAACTGGCTTTCAACAATGTTTAACTATCAGAACATTAAATAATTTTAATGACTAGTCATATCTATTTATCCATTAATTGCACAGAGAATGACTGTAACTAGAGATGACATCTACAGCTATCCGGTCAGAATTTCCCTTGTTGCAGCTTGTGACCAAGTTGTCAGTGTGTTTCTCTGAGTTCATATCTACCTTGCCTGTACTCTTCCCTTCCTTAGCTAAAGAGAAAAAAGAGATATTCAATCACCCTTTTCCTGATCAGACTGAATAAATGCTGTTCCCAGCCTCTTCTCATACATCATGTGTTCCAGATCTCTTGTCACCTTGGTGACCTCCCCTTGCCTCACTATTGTACATCCCCGTCTTTCTTGCAGGAAAAGTAACAGAGAACATATTTCACACTCTTACTGAAAAGTGGAGACTATGAATGAAACAAATTGGGCAAACATTTGGTGGGGTTGATTGAAGAGTACTGTCTCGGGAAGTCTCTTGCACCAATTGTCCATCTCTTTTCCAAAACAATTTTATTTGCTTCAAATAAATCAGCCTTCTCTTTATCCCCACCATTAAAACAAACTAGGCAAGAAAGAATAAAACTAATATATTGCAGCACCATGTGGAGACATGAACAGGTGATTCAAGAGCAGCCTCTAATCTCAGATGATCTCACAAAAGTGGGAATTAACATTTCTACTGTGCCTCTATTTGCCTTGTAGCAATATTGGCAGATGTATTACTATAATTCACCACTTGATCCCTGACATCTTCTGGTTGCAGGAGGTGTTGCCAAAGAAATAATGGTACCAGAGGTACAAGTCAGCAAACAAAGAGGGGTGAATCCAGGGATGAGGCAGACTGAAACACTCTTACAGAGTATGGCTGAGTCTGACTGAGCAAACAAGAGGAGAGAAATGAGCATCCTACTGCAGAAAATGCCTCTAAGGAGCAGCAAAGGATGGGAACAAAGTTTCTAGAGGCATGTTTTTGCCCGAGTTGTGCGTCTTGCTGAGCTATTCATGTACTGCCCTACGATTCCTTAAGCTCACAGTGGAATACAATTCCTTTACTGCAGGTTGTCCTGCATCAGATATTATCTTTGCCAAGTCTGCCACACCCTATTTGGTGTGTTTAGAAGGGAAATAGAAATTCTACAGGTGCAGAATCTGGCAAAGGATGAAGATGCTGTTCTGAACAACATCACATCCACAGACATCCTGATGAAAACAGCAAGGAAATGAGGTACTCTGCTGGGAGAACAAGAAAAATCTACCGACACTTTTACGTAGTCTGAGGTTATTTAAGATGAAACTGAATTCAGAATAAGGAAGTATTGATCATCCAGTAAGGGCGACTTCCCCACTCTGGGATCTTCTAGTCCTTCACCTCTCACACTCTGTTTCACACACCACGTGTAACACTTTGTCCTTCTCTTCAGTCACACTTTTTCCAAGAATGCACTTGGCTGTATTTGACCACTAAAGCTTTGGCATTCTTGGCATACTAAAATGACATTCAGAGTAGAGGAGAAAGCAACAATTAATCAAAAATGGTGCATGGTGGGAAAATGTCTCATCGAGTCCATGTATTCCTTGCAGTGTGGCTCCTTTCCCTACAGGCAGGAGCAGGGCCAGTGCTACCCCACAGATTGCAGAGGCTGCTGCCTGGAGCAGGGCCTGGCAAAGGCCAGGAGGTGCATCCATTAGTAATGTGTGCCCTCAGCACAGGTTTGTAGTGGGATTTCTTGTTCTCTGAGTCCTCTGTCCTGAGTGTAGAAGCCTCTGACAGAAAGCAGGATATGTTTCTGGACAGCAGAGAGTAGCTGGAGCTCAAACACTGCACTGTTCTCACACAACTCTTTCTTCTCTGCAAAGGGTAGGCAACCCTGCAGAAAAACTTGTGTCATCTTGGCTGGCACAGAATCATGGCAGACCAAGTCAAGGACACTCCCAGTGCTCTCAGTTACGGCTCAGTCACAATTCACTTGCAAAGCACTTTCATATTCTGAGCATTGTAGAGATAACAGAGTTATTGTCACTGTTCTTTCTGCTGTGATTCCTGTAAAGCAGAATTCTGAACAGGCATAATGGGGACATGAGAGAGTTTTGTTTTAACAACATTTATAGTTTTCTTACCATTCCAAAATACTGCTGCCATTTGCAGTGAAGTCACCTGCATAAAAAAGTCACCAAAAACCTCTCTTGCTTGTCAAGTGTCACAAATTTTATCCCTCAGATTTTCTAACCATATTCTCTTCTGTTACAATCACTATTTTTTGAAGGATTGTATCTGTACAGAATCATCATCAGAAAAAAATTCATAATCCATTGACATGTCCTTCAACAGGAGCATGCACTGGATTGAACATTCATATTCAACCTGATGTTAATCTTAAATGCAGTTGTTGGTGTACCTTGTTATTTAAATTCTATGTGAGCAAATTCAGCTAAATCCAGTGATGGACACTTGGTGCCAAACAAACTTTATCAGCAAATAAAGCATTAAACATTGGCTGTAAATATCAAATTATTTCCATAGCATTTTGCAAAGATTTTCAGATGAATCACAGCACACAGCCTAGCAGCCTGTAGGAGGGAAGCTGCAAAGAAGAAGTCATATTCCCTGTGGTTTTTTAACACTCAGTGAGATTATATCTGGCTTCCCTTTTACCATCTCCAGAATATTTGTTATAAACTTTTTTCAGGCCAATTAAAAGATGGAGATTTTATACGCATTAATATTGAGGCAAATAAGGATGTTTTACAGTTTTAAAATTTATAAATACCGGTGGGTTCAAGGCACATATTTACCCATGCCTATTGCACTTGATTATCCTTTTGAATGAATTAACATTGGGATTTTTTTTTAGTACACTGTGTAATTAAAATAAAGAAAATGTAAGAGTTATATCTTCCTATCCTCCTCTTTCAACTATGCCCTCCTTGTTCTTTTCTTCTTATATCCTTCTGTCACTTTGAAAATCTTCTTAAGACTTTGTTTGCTCCAGCACAGAACTGATAAGAAAAGCAAATGTTTACATTGTAATTTGATGCTGGGAAAGCAGAACTGCAGAAAGCACCAGGAAGATAATGGCATCCTTTCTCTGAGCAAGTCCTACCTTATCATCAGAAAAATATCTTTGGTTTCAAGGGAAGAAGAAACTGCCCATTTAGTTAACATTAGCTGGGATGTAGTACTTCTAAATACAGCTGCCAATAGAGGAGATTTTAATTTTGAGTTTATAACATGAAACACTGCCAAGTTTTTAATTTGTCATGAAATACAATGAAATTGCAATTAATGCTCTCTTTCTATGACTTACAAGGTCAGTTTGACACTGTGAATAGTTAAATCATCCTTGGCAAGAGCGTTAGTCTGGCATAAATTCTATAATGAGAAATTCAGATTACTAGCATCATCTGAAATGTGAGTGCCCAGCACTTAATCTAGGACCATTTGGTTTTGCACTGAATAGTAATGCCTTTATCACTGTCATTAGGGATGCACACGAGTTTAATTTATTTGACTTTAGATATTTCCTTTTAATTGTGCCTATTAATATCTGTTCTTTTCAGTAAACAGGCATTTTCAAAATCTTCTCTGCTTCTTCAGCCTTTTCAGCCCTGCTGCATTGGCGGGAGGGACTCAGTTCAGCTGGCTTCACACACCCATCAGTAAAAATGCATGAACTGTCCCTAAAGGCCTTAAACCACATTTCAGGGAAGAAAACAGAAACACAAGATCTGGCCCTTTCCCCTTAATGGTCCTCAGACTTTCAGTGATTGCCTAATTTAAGTCTTCAACACTAAGATCATCCTCGGATACTCTGGCTTAATAAAACCTTCCTCAGAGAACTAAATTAGAAGTGCCACAAGGGACGGTTCATGAAGCAGAATGCTACTGACTATGAGTAAGGGTATTAGTATCTGGCTCTGGGCTCCTTGGGTCATTTCCTCATCCATGGCTTGTGCTGCTCTCCTCCTGTACCTGCAGCACTCAGCTCAGTCCTGGCTCTTGCACTGCTAAGGAAAGTGAGTTTCTCCTCTGCCTCTGGAGCAACCCTAAAGACAGAAGCATCACAGAGGCAGTTGTGGTCCACCTGCTGTTCTAGGAAAGAAGCTTGCTAAGCCAAGAAGAGCTGCTTTTTGCTTGCCCCAAGGGACAACCTGTGGTTCCACCTTGGCAGCCCCTTCCACTCACCTGCCTCATGGAGGAGGTGATGGAGCTCTGCAGGGGCTGTGTCAGCCCTGCACAGAGGAGATGGCACCAGGAAAGGACGGGCCAGATGGTTCCCCTTGTAACTCCACAACTTTGTGTGGGTTGGCTGCATTGCCATATGTGCATTTATCATTAAGACTATACTCTGCTGTACTTAAAGCATTTAGTCTCAATAAAGATGGGGTCCTCCAAAGTCTTCATAGCTGCATAGTCTCTTTGTCAGCATGTTTTAAAGGTTTGTCAAAGAAGCATGGAAATAACCAGAAGGGTTTATGTCCACAAAACACTTCCTCAGTATATTCTTTTAAGTATGTGTCTAAAAGTGTGTGGAGAATGAAGGCAGCTGCTGACTAGGTCAGTGCTCCAGTGGTAAATAAGTAATGTTTTCCAAAGATATTGTCTGTCAGATGATACCATAGTACTGGATTTTTATGGCAAGGTTGTGGTAGCGGGGCGACTACAGGAGTGACTTCTCTGAGGAGCTGCCAGAAGCTTCCTCCAAGTCCAGCAGAGCCAGAGCCTGCCAGCTCTGAGACACACCTGCTGCTGGCCAAGGCTGAGCCAGTGAGTGGTGGTGGCAGCCCCTCTGGGATCATATATTTAAGGGATGGGAGCAGGGAACAGCCCAGCGCCAACTGCAGCAGGAGGGATGAAGACCGTGCTGAGGCAGCCCTTGGATGCCCATGGTGGAGCAGAGATGGACCTGCAGCCCATGGAGGAGCCCGCAGTGGAGAAGGTGGATGCCAGAATGAAGTCTGTGGGAAGCCAGGGCAGGAGCAGGATCCTGGCAGGGCCCTGCAGACCAATTGAGAGAGGAGTGCATGCTGGAGCAGGTTTCCTGGTAGCACCTGTGACGCTCCTATGCAACCCATGTTGGAGCAGTTCATAAAGAAGTGCAGCCCATGGAAAGGACTCACCTTGAAGAAATTTGTGAAGGATTCTTTCCTATGGGAGCGATCCCACACTGGAGTAGGGAAAAGACTCTGTTCCCTGAGGAGGAAGTTGCAGCACAAAAAACATGAACTGACCATAATCCCCATTCCCACCTCTCCCTGTGCTGCTGGGGGACAGGAGATAGGGAATTGGGAACAAAGTTTAGCCTGGGAAGAAGGGAAGGGTGGGGTGTGTGACATGGATCTGGTTCTTCTCCTTACCTGCCCTTCAATTCCATGCAGTAATTGGCCTCTAGTAGGAGCTGGGGGCAGGAGAAAGTGAATGATCTGGAGTAGCACCCAAAACCAGCAGAAGATTATTTTACTCAAGGCCACTGTGGTTTTAAAGGGAAATATTTTTTGCTGCTCACCTGGTCTTTAACAAGCTGCAATATAAACCTATGGGAAAGGCAATATGGCTTACAAAGTCACTATGCCATACATCAAATGCTCCTGATGAGACAGAGGGCCTTGGGATAGATGGTCCAAAAGTGCTGGAAGCATGTTAAGGGTCTGTACACACGTTTTATGGACCCTGATCACACATACAGCTAAATGCAAAGAGATGGTGCCAGTGAATTATTGACCTCTGTGGAACAACTAGGAGCAATCACAGAGCAAAAGCAGATGTTCCATGTGTGCAAGTTCATGGGCTGAACTATGACACCTCTCAAATGTTCTGATTTGTTTTGTGGGTCTTTTTTTATACTGTTCCTGCAGCAATATCTTATGGACATTTTTCTGCTCGAAGTCTAAAGAAATGTCTTTGCTTTGGTTTTGCACTTCCTGTTTTTAGTAAGAAAATTAATTTTAAAAAGTTTTTAATTTTTCAAACTCTTCACATTTATGAGTGTGTGTAACGAATCTGAAAGACTGTGGTAGCATGGTGAATATTATGAAGGTTCCTTGTAAAATACGTTGATGTCCTAATCCTGTTGACTTTTATATATATCCAAATGCTATGAATAATTTGTGACTAAATAAGTTTTTCTGTTCAAAATATTTGACTCTGAATCAAGCAAAAAATTTAAAGGGGAGGGATACGTAAAGTACAAATGGATGGTGTCTGGAGTGGCAGCATCTTGGTCCTGTGACTGCTAGTGATCTCCATAGCAACAACAATGAGAAGGTAAGATTTTCTCCCAAAAAGAACTGTGAGAATTTTGGTTGGGATAAGAAATCTCCGTACCTTCTTCAGTGAAGATTTTTTCACAACTCCCTGTCTGGTCACATCAAAACAGAAAAAAATCAGTGGAAGAGGTCACATAACACATGCACTCTTTGGCCAGCACACAGAGATGTGCAGAGAGAGTCTCTAGGACTAAATGACACACTGCAGCAGGTTCAAGAGACCTCTGATTTTCAGGAATCATCCCTCTGTGGGTGATCTCTGCACAGACAGGGAAGTCTTTAAAATATACTTGGCTGTATAATAAAAGAGCAATGTCTTGATGCATTTCCAAGCAGTTACTGGTAAATGGCTCCATTTCAGCCCTGTCCTGCCCTGGTCCCCAACTGGAAGTGGTGGGACAGTCCTGGCTGCAAGATCCTGACCCATAGGAAGTCTCCCAGTCCTGGTGCCTTTGCCCCAGGATGCTGCTGTCCCACACTGTGCCCCAAAAGCTTTAATTGTGCCTGTTAATTTTTTAATCCAAACTCATCCAAACCACCCTTTCAGGAGCCTCTCATGCAGAGTGATTTGCCCTTGCTCTCTCTTTTCCCACCCCCAGAGAGCTCCCCCACATCTGCCTGTCAGCCTCTCACTCTGAAATGTCCATGTGGAAAATGTATGGAAAAGGCAATACTGGAGGTACTTATGCTAACTTAACCCATCACACATTGTGTTCCCACAGGTGGAAGTCAGCAGGGTGGGATCAAGTAGCTCCAGGCACTTTTCAAGCTGTAGGTGCTTTTCAATCACTTTGGGTACAATTGCTGCCAAACAGCAGGAGGCAAGTTTGGTTTCACTAAGCGGTGCAATATGTGTTCCACTCTGGAGGATCTCACAGCATGACAGCGAAAATATGAACATGTTTTAAGTATCATCATCTAATTGATGCTACAAGTGTATTATATATGACAGCCGTGGTGTATAATGCTACCTAAGATCTATCCTAAGGTGGATTTTGAAGCCATCTCAAAGTATTTGAAGGTCATAAACACCAACACAGGGAGACAAATTACCTAGGCTAGTGTAATACACTTAAGGAGAGCTAGCATGCAATGGAACAAAGTAAAATTCAGGCTGCATATCAGGAAAATTTTCCCTAACAGAAAGTCTATTAGTCTGTGGAATAGCCTCCCAGGGGAAGTGGTGGAAGCCCCACAGCCTGAGTCATTTAAAGCTAGACTAGAAAACATTCGAGAATAATCCTGAATTGGCAGAGAATAATCCTACATTGGCAGGGAGATGGAAAAGATGACCTAATAGGTCTTCTCCATCTCTAGCTTCTATGATTCAACTAAGGTATGTTACTGTGTGCTATGTATCAGGGCATGCCCAGCCCATTAACTCCAAGTTCCACTTCAAAGTGGAAATCTTGAAATTTTACCTTGGCTGCTGCTAACTTTGCCATTTCAGCAGACAGTGAGAGCTTTGTGTTCTTAAAGAACTTGTTCATTTTTAAAGCTTGCATAGAGAATGAGAATATGAACAATAAATTTAGAAAAAGCTGTGGTTTCTTTTAAGCAAGAAGGATATTTTCTGTTTCTTTTAATTTTTTTTCCTCCTTTCCAGCATGGCACTATGAGACACAGCCCTCTGACCAGGTTCCAGATCTATCTATGCATTTCCACTGATCTGTTCCCATCATTATCACACTTGAGTATCTGACATAATATAGTGTTGCAGGGAGCAGAACTTAGGTCACAAGCATGCCTGACCTTGCAAATGGATGAGCACGTGAGTCCACATCTATGTGCAAGTTAAATTCATTAATTCCATGGGCCAGCCTCCCAGCTTAGTGTAAATCACTATAGCTGTGGGACAGCTACAGTGGGACAGCTTTAACTGCAGTAGTGTGACTTCTGAAGTGGTGCTCCTGAAAGGCACGGGAAAGATCCTCTGCCCAGGTCCAGCTTGCATCACTGCCACTGCACAATGTGGATGTGATCTGCCTGGAAATGGCTGTAGGGCACACCCCTGCCAGGAAGGCTCTGTGTTTCCAGAGAGCTGGCAGATACATCACCACTGCTTCCTGAGCCCTGTGTTGAGTCAGGGAAGGCCAGCAAGCTCAGCAAGCACAGCTCCTCTCTGGTTAACACCCAAGCAGTGGCACAGCTCTCTGCTGCAGGGCAGTGGGGAAAGGAAGGGGCAGAGCACCTCACCCATCTGCTGTTGAATGTGCTCTGATGTTGTAAGAAATAAACCTCTTCAACAAATGTGTTTAAGGAGATGGGTCCAATGCCCAGCACTGATTTCAGTTACCCCTCACAACTGGAAAGTGACAGGAGAGATCCTGTGCCCCCCAGCCCTGATTGTATTAAGGTTTTGAAGTTTGGCAAAGGAAGAAGAATAAATTCTGATACCAGTGCTCTATGCTGGCCTCATTTGACTCAATATAGGGCACTTGTTTTTCTTGGTGAGGCCAACTCATCATGAGAAACACTTACCCAAGTGCTGTGGGTATTACTAAAAATTCCTGACATCAAAACTGGATAGCTTCCTAGTTCAAATTAGAGTTACCTCAAAAGTGTGTCTGCAAGGCTGTCTTATGCTCTCACCCCTGTGGAATCCATGAGCTGTGTGAGTGCGAGGACACTTAGCAATTATTTACAGGACAGAGTGTGTCATGCTGGAGGAGTGAATACCCTGATGCTTCTCTAAGCTTTCAGATCTGCCTTTCACTCTTCCCAACCCATGTGTTTAACAAGTGACATCTGGCTCTTCTTGTCTTTATAGCACACATTGCTCTTCGTCCCTTTACAAGGAGGCCCCTATTTTTTAATAGCTTGACTGAAATCACAGCATTTAAAGATCCAAAAAGTATTGCTTCTGACATCACATGAGAGAAAAATGTGTGAAAGGGAGGCTAGACTAAATTAAAATAACCTTCCCTTTTAAGAAAAAGGTATCAGTAGAAAGGTGTGCTTAGGAAATTACCTCAAGATCTTCCACTTTTTCCCTGCTTCTTTTTTCTGTCACAATCCCTTCTCCTTGCCCATCAACTTTCATCAGACTTTATTTCTTTTTGTAGTAGCAGCTGTCCTTATTTATGGGATGCCTGACACCATTCCAGATGCTCTGTGCCTAGAGGAGGATGAAGGTAAGAGCAACCATCCCAGGAGATTTTAGTTGAAAATATGTATTTTGCACCTCCTATTGTGCTCTGATTTCGACAAGGAGCCAGGTGAGGAGTTCAAACTCATAAAGAAAACTCTGAAAGTCAGTACATTTTCCATGGAGCTAGCATAAAAATTATGTCTGGCTTCCTGTTTCTTCACCAGATATTTCAATGGCTAATAAGGACAGGAGTTTTTTCAACCTCCTCTAGCTTTGGCAGTGACTTCAGTGGGAGAGGGTTTATTCCAGCACTGAGACCATTTGGAAAATCTCACCTTAAATAATCAAATATAAATTAGATATTCAGGATATTATCTGTCACATCCAACATCAGCTGCAAGTGGATCAAATTTAAGTCCAAAATAGGAAACAGTAATCTGGAGCCCTGCTTGCTCTCAAAGTAAGCTTCAGTGCCAGCCATTGCCTCTATTCTAATTGCCAGCTCAGGAGTGGTAACATGACACCATTCAGGTTTCTGCCCTACAGAATAAAAGCTTCTCCATGTGTTGAACGTATGCTGTTCCACCTACTGATGCTGGAAAGGAGCACTTGTTAATGTTGGAGTGATAACTTGCAGCTTTTGCATACAAGGAAGTTGAACAACACCAGCATTTAGACATTAAACCATTTCTATGGACCAACCTCACTTTTGGGTGTGAAGGAACCACTTAAGTTGGTGCAGCTACAGATAAGTCTAGAAGTGAAAACTCTACATAGAGATGGCATCTTTCCTAAGCTGAGATGAGTTGCAAACGCAGTGTTAACAGCACCAGACTGGGCTCTGACCATGCACCAGGGTAACACAGCTCACTCATAAATAATTTTAGAAAATAAATCAGAATGGGACATTCCTGGAGCAATATATCTCTGCAAAATTATTGTGCAGAGCACGGTCATCTGAAAAGAGGCTTTAAAGAAGGAAGAACATAGGATGTCCTCATTTTTAATTTCAGTGCCTACTGCTAATTAAAAACTGTGAATGGCGGTTTCCATAATATTAATTTATGACAGCATGCCTTTATTAACATAAATATTTCATTGTTCAATGAGGACATAAAAAGATAAATTGACATTTTGGCAGTCATTCAATATTTTTGGGATCTATTTTATAAGATATTTTACTGATGAAAATGTGTCTTAAAGCCTTAGCAATATGTTTGGCTTTGGTCTTTGGCAGCAAAAAAGCAGGAATCTGAAAGCCAGAAATGTCCCCCGAGCATGCATCTATATTCCTGCTGTAGGTCTTCAGAGTTCTCCTTTTACAGACAATTGGAAAAATGTTTCAGTGGTTGTTTTCTGATACATTTTGTTTTGTATTTGAACAAATCTCACATTTCTACTGTCAGACATTCCCATGTTTTATCCCATTTTTCTTAAATGATTTTCAAGAAATTACATTAACTCTTCAAGTTGACAGAGCAAATATTGTCAACATAAAAGCTGAACACTGATTTCACAAATATCACCATCTTAACTTTCTAGGGAATTTTGCGTTGACTAATGGAAAAACAAAATAGGAAAATCACTTACATGCAAAGAAAGTTTTATTTTGAAGTGAAGTTTATGGAAGGCATCTTGTTCAGTTGCAGAGAATATTTGGAGATATGTATGCACATTTACATTTCTTGAAACTCTCTGTATCTGGATATGTCTGGATTAGATACCATCCTAAATGCACATTGTGAGTAAGGCTTAGCACTTTTTTAGAAGTTTAATACAATACATTGCTAACAATGAGTGACAAAAGGTTAATTCTGCACACTGGAAATACATTAGAAATTTTATTATCTGAGACAGTTTTCCAGTACTTACTTAGGACAATAGCTTTTTGTACAGGTGGTAAAAACTTGTCTGAAAGTTGAGGTATATTTACAGAAATCAAGGAAGGGAATTAGAACTCGAGAGTCATCAGAGTAAATGCAGGAAGGGCAGTCGGTCAAAAGACAAGAGGGTTCATCCTGATTGAATTGTGCATTGATGGAATGATTTGGATTCTCCATCCCCCATTGGTGGGCAGGTCCTAAACAGCAGGTGTGTCACTTCCCAGTCTGGTCAGACGTGCTGTATCTTCCTGAGTGAGGCCTACACCTGCAGTGTAACTGTTCTTTTTGGTTTTATTACTTTATTGGTTACATTTTTGTCTCAGGAACTGTCATCTGCCATGACTCTAAAGTTTCTAGTATCTAATTGCCTAATATAATTGGGCACTATTCCTCAAAATTCTGCTTTAAACCTGTTTTTGTTGGTTTTTTTCCTGTTTTGTTGTTTTTTGTTTTGCTGCTTTCTTTTTAAAGCAAATTACTTGAATGAAATTGTCTAGTTCTTTTGTTTTGTTCTCTGATGTCTTGTCCCTGACCTCTGCTCTTTTGGGAACAGTAGAGCTCAGCAAATTTTTGCAAGACCACCTTTTCAATCTCTTTTCCACAACACAGCTAACCAGAACCCCTAAGTTTGTTCATAACAGGCAAGGAACTTAATGACATCTCTTCAATTAACTCCAATTAATATCCTAACTATTCAGGCATGTGCTTACTCTTACACCCTTTCTTCTCACAGCTCTGTTTCTTTCTTGGACAGTGTATTCTCTGCAGCACTGTCTTTTACTGTGTTTGGAAAGCACATATGGCATTTCTTTTTTCACTCCTGTGAGGTAAAGAATTAATACTTCATTTTTTTCCAGAGATAGGTGAAAAGGCGAGTTGGGAAGACAGGGAGGTGGAAGGCTATATCTGTGTGCTGGAGTGGCTTGCACACTGTAACAGATGTTCTTGCAGCAGCTAAGAAACTAATAGAAATTAATAGCTAAACAAAGAGGTATTTAATTCCACCCTACATATGATTGGACAATAGGGCCCTAGGCTTCAAGTCTCCAGATAGTTGCGTGCATTTAAGCAAAACATTCCAAGGGATGCATTACATACAGCTTGAATGCCAGGCAGAATGATATACAACCCCAGACTCCCCTTTTCTAAAAGCCAAAGTATTAATACTCAGGTGTTCATGCCAGCGGTGCAGAGGTGAGAAATGGCAGGTGTCTGGATAGGCTACCCAGTACAATAAACCCATTCTGAGCAGGAAAAAACATGACCCCTGGAAAACACTAACTGTGCTCAGATCTGCTCAGCTTCCTTGCTGCTGTTTGTTGTAGCGGCTCATGCAGAATTCTAAGATTTTCTTTCTGTTCACGTGGTAGCTTGGGACAGGAGATTTTGAGGTGGGCACAAGCTATCCTTTACCTTTACCAAATAGGTTGCAAAACACTTAATTGAGATGTCCCTGTAAAAGAGGTGATACACATCCTCAAACTCAAAGCAGAGAGTGCCTGGGCTGCTTTACTAGGCTTACTTTATGATGGCTGTTTTACTGGGTGTGTGCACCAAACCTCACACAGAAATACTTTGTTCCTTGATAACACAGTTAGGCTGGCCTTACAGTGTCAATATTTATCAGGTATTGGATCTCCTCAGTTCAGGAAAAGGTTGTTTTATCTAAGAACTGCACTGATTTTGAATCAGGTCACTTATTCATACGCCAAGATGAAAACACGAGGAAGCTGTCTAGCAACTGCAAGAAATGTTGCTCACGCCGTACTGTGGTGTTAAGCATGTTGGTGAGACAGGTTCTGTTTTACACAGTCATAGAGTAGAAATGAAGGGGAAAATGAAGAAGCAGAGCTGTATGCCAAAAAAAACTTTAGTACTCTTCAACGTATATGATCTGAAATACGTCACCATCATCTGTGTCATTAAGTGCTTGTGGGAGATTGCAAATCTTCAGGCAAGTGCTAAGTGCTGTTTTCTATTTTCCTCTCAGTCAGTTATAAGTATTCTCCAAAGTGTGGGAAATATAAATCTCATTTACGTATGGTAGGAAAATTTGTATTGGCTTCTGTTTCACAGAGCCATGAAATTTCTGGGGCTGGAAGAAACCTTGGAGTCATCTAACTCATCCCCAGCTCCAGCAGGGTCAGCTGGAACAGGTGGCCCAGGCACATGTCCACTCAGGTTTTGAGTATCTCCATGGAAATAGTCATTTAAATAGGCCCAGCCATAAAGTAAAACAAGCCTAGACCAGTGGAAAGTAGGACATCTGGCAGGAAATAGGGTGGACTAACAAAAGAGGGAAAACTACTGTGCACAGAAAAAGCACACATCCTATTGTTGTCTGTAAGGACAAGGGCAGGCAAGTGCCTGAGAGCAGCATTTGTTTCTCTATGGAAAATCTGCCAGAGAAATATCCTTCATCTCTGAGGTGCTCTTGAGACCCTCATGGAATGAAGTATGGCACTTGAATGTAAGCCCCTGACAGAAAGCCTGGAAATGCCCAGGATCCTAGAGAAGGCAGGAATGTTCTCATCAGTGTTTCCCATTAGGATGGCACGTTGCTCTCAAGAGCTCTTGTGCCGTGTCTGCCCTCTCCCATAAGAAGTTTGCCTTAGCTTATCTTGGGCCAACAGCATGGGCCTCTCACAAACACAGATCAGGGCAGTGGGCAGAGGAGGGGACAGCAGCTGAGCAGGAGATAGGGTGGTGTCAGCAAGGTCTGCAAGGTCTGTGTCACAGCTCGAGGCTGGAACATTGTCCTTTGCTGCCTGCATGAGGATTTGGCTGTGCAGCTCTGGAAATGAGCATCCTTGCAATGCCTCCAGCAAGCAGTAATCATAGAAATCCCACTGCACCCTGAACAGGTCCTTTAAACAGGAGCAATCATGTGTTTGAGTGTTTTGGGTTTTATTTTTGTAATCTGACTGTGAAGGTCTTTTAGCAGTAATTCTTTGTGAAGAGCATTTTCTTAGGAGAAAATTCGTCTTGTATTTTACTAGAACAGAAATCATCTAAAAGTACACAATTTCACATTTCTGCAGAAATACAACCTAATGTTACAA
This sequence comes from Melospiza melodia melodia, assembly GCF_035770615.1. Classification (NCBI taxonomy): domain Eukaryota; kingdom Metazoa; phylum Chordata; class Aves; order Passeriformes; family Passerellidae; genus Melospiza; species Melospiza melodia. The sequence continues at coordinate 71,872,237 of NC_086196.1, read as the reverse complement.
ATAGCTTCATGGAAGCAATTATTTTGAGAGTGAAGTCTGCATGAGGACACACAAATTGTTACAAGCACAGATCCTGAATCATGTGGGTGAATAGTTTGTGACATTTGACTGTAAAATTGTGAGCCGACTAAATGCCTAAGTACTCTTATTGATTAAATTCAATAAAATTATTGACTTTTAAATTGTACAGCCTGGTGGTTGACATTTAAGCAGAATGCCAGGATCCCATTATGTCTAAAGAACATCTTCCAGCTGGAGAGGTGGCGTCCATGACATGATGCTTTCTACCTGAAAGAAAAGAAAGAAATACTAAAGGGGAAATAGAAAGGTCCTCTCTGTCAAAGTCATGAAAGAAGGGCAGTGTTTCAATGGAAAATAATAGCAAAATGGTTAAAAAAGCACTAAATTTTTTCCATCACACAGATTTCAGTAATCATGAATCACACTATTGTGCAAGCACACATCTGGCATTATTTCTTTCAGTCCTGAGTGCCCACATATGTTTGAGTATGACACTGTGCTTGTCAAAGGTCCTCAAATTTTTTCTAACACATTGGTTCGGTGACAGCACAATTGTCTAAAGAATAAGCTTAATTAACAATGGCATGTTTAATATTGTTTTGTGATTGCCTTCTATTAAAATAAGATCTTAAAAAATCGTGACAACATTAACAATCATAATTACCAGCTTAGCTGGACATACTACAATTGTTGGACCAGAAAGAGATCACTTCCAGGTGGGACAGGGGATTGCATTTCTTGCTGACTCTGGGTGAAGAAAATTGACATTGCATGTGTTTCAGAAATGTTACATACAAAACTATAGTGAATTTTCTGAAATAATGCTGAAACCAAATGTCTTTGCAAGTCTAGGTTTTTACCAAGTCCAGGAAGGCATCAGTGGTAATTTCTGTAAGCATGTTGTGTTACTCTCTGCACAATGACAGCATGAAAAGATGGAACAGCTCTACCCTCAACAGAGGCAATATGCAATACTTTACTTAACTAGTTCCCTGGAATTGTTCTGGAAACTTCTTAATTATCAGCAGAGACAAGGGTAGCTAGAGGACTTACAGGCCATTTCAATGTTAATACCCAGTTCATATTTTAGAGTTAGTTTTAGAGTTAGTACAAGACTTCTGGGTAACTGCTACTCTGGGACTATGGGTAAAATATAAACCTTGTGGCCACAAGTCATAGCAAATGAAATTAGCTCAGAGGGTGAAGGAACAGGATTATGAAGTCCTTTTCATAATATTTTTATTAATGTATGTCTATCAAAGACAAATTATGAGAACAGTAAGGATGACTGGAGGCTTCTCAGTGCATGCAGACATTCAAGTTTCTGTTGGCGGCCCAGTTTGGGAGATGGAAGGGAGCGAGAACACTGTGAGGCCTGTTGTTCTCAGAGGCACAAAGGAATGGGGGTGTGAGAGAGCTCTCTTTTCCTCATGTTTCCTCTTTTTTCTCCATGAATCTGGAGCACAGGCTTTGCAGGCCTTTCAGCCTCAGCCTTCTGCTGTGCCTGTGCTCTTCCTTATATTGTGGCCTGCCACCATTCCTGCCATACTGTCCCTTCCTGCGTGTTTCCCTCTGCCTGGGCTGCTCTCAGCCCACAGGGCAAAGGAGAAAGGTGTTACATGGTCCTGATGACTGAACACCCTTTGAATGGAGGAGAAGTGGAAGGATTGTGTGTACAGAGAAAACAAAAAAAGGGAAAGAGGAGTCAGTAGCACCAGCTCCTGTGGGTTGGAGTGCCAAGTCACCCTCCCTGTCCTATTGCAGCAGCTCCTGCTGTCCCCCATTCCTGTCCATGCCCCTCCTTGTGTTCAGAAGCAGCAGAACTTGAGGGAAACACACACACAGACACACTGTTTCAGCATAACCCTGTCTTCTTGGACAGGCTGCATCATGGTGCCACTCTTGCAGCCACCTCCTTCTGTGGTACAGAACAACATTGCCTGGTGAGTTTCTTGCTGTCTGGAGTCTTGCTTCAGGAGTGTTGCACCATCCTGTATCCAAAGAATAGCAATCCAAAAATTGTGTTCCTTTGCTTGTCAAGAAGCATGGATATGAGCTGTAGCTTGTCTGCCAGGCAAGTACCTCCAATCTTCTGTTTCCTGTCTTAGTTTTCTCTGCCAAGTCTATTCAGACTGCTGTGTTTCTGAGTCAGGGACTGTGTGTCAGCTGGTTCAGGCTTGGGCAGCATGGGAAGAAAAAGGCATTTCAGAGCCTGAATAAAACACAGACATTGCACATAGGTGTGGCAGACCCCTCCTTGTCATCAGTCAGAACTGGGGTCTGTCAGCTGGAGATTAGGAGGGAGGAGGTTTGGAAGATATAGGTAAGAATTAGTCAGTCACTGAGATAACAGGGATTTAGCTCCTGTAAGAAGAGGAAAAAGCCTCTTGAAGTGGATCCTGATTGCCACAACAGGGCAGTAACAGAGTGGGCAGAACACTTGTGTGATGAGTTCCTGTCACAGGCTCTGCATCAACCCTCATGGCTGCACTTGCAAAGCAGGATTGATTGAGGAGTGTATTTTACACATTAATTCAATACAAGAACAGCCTATGCCATGTTCCAATACCTCAGGAAATAAATGATTAGTGCTGCCAGATAATCAGATAAAGCAGGATACTTAAGTAACAAAAGATAATTGTGTGAAGCAGTAAATCATACATACACAAATCAGTTAAAATTAGATACCCATTAACAACTGTATTTGGCATCAATTAGCCAATTTCATTGTTAAGGTACAATGACAACTTTAATTTATATCCATAAAATCTTCTTTCTTAACCTGTTTATCTGCTGTCTGAGGTTTAATGACTTGACCAAGGAGATGAACACATGAATTTATGTATGGTAAGCTACTGTGCATTGTCCCAAAAAAGTTTCAATCCCACTTCAGTTACTTTCTCTAAAAACAAAAAAGTAACAAATTGTGAAAACTCTGTGCAGTGACGGAAATTCCTCACTTGGAAAACTTTCAAAAGTACACCTATTCCCACTGGCAATCCTTCTGGCTAAGGAGAATGGATTTCCCTGGTTGCTACCGATGCTGGGCCAAAGTCTAATTCTACCACAGATAGGTCACATTAACACAGCTCTTTCAGACATTCTTAAGTGGAGAAACGTACCTGATGTGCTTATGTTAAGAAATCTGTGCTAAAAATAATTACATTTGAAAACTTTTATAACTCAATAAAAACAAATGTCCAAAGAGCAAATAATAGCGTTGCAGGAAGGGATATATCGTGCACCAGCTTCACTCTGCAGGAGACAGCCAGGAAAGCTCCAGAGGCTGCTATGAGGCCCATTTTGTCAGAGGTTCCTGAAAGTTCCCACTTAGTCCCTTCATTTTTGGAGAAGAAGAACTCAAATTTTGTTGCTTATATTAGTCTGAAATGTCTCTTGTGTACAGTGCAGTAGTAACAGCCCCTGCAGGGCCACATCTTTATTAATTGGCTACAGACTTTTAGATTTTATTTGTACAGTTTTGTAAATGTTTTTAATAAACCTGAAGGTCTGATTCTCATTGCTGTAACAGCTCTGGTATTAAGTAGACGCAAGACATGTCTGTGTACCTGCTACAGAGCCAGGGGAAATGACCCTGGCACCCAGCTCTGAATTGTGACTGTGCTACCGTACCAGTGCATCCATCTATCTGCCTCTATCAATTTTATATGTCTCTGTGTTTGTGTATCTATCTATCTATCTATCTATCTATCTATCTATCTATCTATCTATCTATCTATCTATCTATCTATCTATCTATCTATCTATCTCTAATCTACATATATGTGTGAGTACATTGCCACTACCATGGTAGTGGTAAAAAATTGGTTTGCAAAAGCAAGTGTGGCTGTGGCCCTGGACCCCTGAGCTCAGGTCTGTTAGGTCTCAGGAAGGGTCTAGACAAAGAGGTCAAGCAAAATGCGTCATTCCAATGGCTCTTTAAACACCTCCACGCCTGAATGTTGTTTCACAGCCCAAAGCAGTGGTTTTGGACAGGCTAATTTTAGATGGACCAATGTAAACACATGAAATGTAGCACAGCCGGGCCACCTATTTTCCTGAAAAAAAGCAAGGGGTATGTGTGACTGGTTACTGATGAGGATCCAGTTTTCTACAGCATGAGTCCCTAACCCTGCTCTGGGTGCCCTAATGCCACTCTGGCACTGGTTCTCTGGGGGTGAATGCCAAGGCTGAGTCACCAGCAGACAGGGCTTCCTGCAGTGCCTTCCCTGCAGCCTCCCAGCCCTGCCCTGACCCAGCTGCTCCACCCTGACTGCCCAGGGCTCTGGCTGCTCACCACCCCTGCCCTACAAATTGCAAGTTTGTTTTACAGGAGGTGCATGGCTGTCAGTCACTTCAAGACTTTAAATGGCCTCTTTAATACTTTAAACATGGTATAACATGCAAAATAATTTGGGGACACCAAACTTTTTGACAAAAGATGCTTGCATTACCTTGTAGAGGAATGTATATGAACCATTAGCCTACATCATTAAAATAACCAATGGATAAAGGGTTAATAGAATGAGGCATTTGCAAATTTTTTCTCTTTAACTTCATCAAGAATTCAAATTCTTCAGCTGCCTGGCCAGACAAAGTTCCTTGTATATATTGTTTTGTATTACAAATTAACTGTTAGGTGTTTAGAACTTGCAAAACAATCTGCTTGAATGAGAGTCTGGCAGCATGAAATAAGATTGGAGGGGGGAAGTGGGAAGTTATGAATATTATGTTTTTCAACTGGAATCTTGCTGGCTTTTCTTTAAAGTCAGATAGTCATAAATGACTTGACTGAAAGGATAAATAATATTTGTACTGCACATTTGGATACAGAATGCCACCCACAGATCAAAGATACACTCACACACTTTGGCAAGCCTAAATATTAACCTATATTATGGTCTGAGAAGACATTGTACTCACATATGTGCTGTCCGTATTTTGTAGGTGTCTAGCATCAGTTAGATAGGAAATTTTTTTGATGAAACCTTAAAAAAATAAAAAGCTAAAAGTGTTTGACTGCAATGAGTATTGATGCTGAGTTCTGGTCATTGCTCAGGGCAGGACATTGCAAGAACTTGAACATACAGGACAAAAGAGTCCCTGTGCTGGGAGAGATTTCGCCTCTGGCAAGTTTTGAGTGTATGAGCAGATCCCACATTCAACAAGTGGGACGCAACTGAGCTGGAAATAAAGATGGATGGCAGCTTGCTATGCAGCCCTGTAATACTTAGAGGGGGATAAAACTTAGCCTTCCATATAATTCACAAATTAGTTGAAATGCATTTGTACTGAATGTTGAATTCTTAGCACATATTCTTCCAGTGTGGAAACATGTAAGTGCCAATGATTGATGAAACCTATAGATACACAAACACCAAAGCAAAAGGGGTTGATGTCCCGAAGACTGGAGCAGGATGGCTGGGAAAAGAGAAAAAAACAACCCGAGGAGATGGGATTCCCTTTCACATACAGTATGGATTCTTGAAGTGCTCCCAAGCTGTCCAACTGGCTGAAGATTAAAGAAGGCTGGGTGGAAGCTCAGTCTCTGCAGACTTTGCCTTGGGTATTGTTTACTTCTATCTGTGGGAGCTAAAGCCACAGCAGACACAGACACAACAGTGTCCAGTTCACTGGCGCCCATCAGATGGAATGCTATATGAAGGTGCATACTGCTGCTTGTCAGTTTTAGATTTGGATAAACCACATGATGTGTGATGGCAGCAGGGAGCCTGTGTATATTTAACATATATATATATTCCTTCTGGAATTGGCACAAGAATAGTATAAGATGATTCACCTAAAACTCAGAATTCACTGATTTTTTTTTTTTTGGCAACACTTGCCAAAGCTAGAGGAAAAACTTTTCCAGTAATTTGAATCTTTTCTTTAAAAAGTAAAACCCTAAAAACCTTCAATAATTCCTAACATAGATGAACCCTCAATATTTCTTGGACTTTCAAAATTAAGCTGAATTTTCTTAAGAACAATAAGGAAATATTTCCAGGCGACCTTTCCTTAAGAAATTTCAGTAACTCTGTTCAATATTACTGTTAACTCTAGCTAGAAACAGAGTTAGATTTTTCAGAATAGAATGACAAATGGTTTCAGGGAAAAGTGTTCGATCGTGCTTTAAATTTCTTGGAGGATAAAGGTGGGACATATTAATACAGGATAAGAATGATCTGTATGTTCTTCCATAATATCTGTGCACCAAAAATCAGTGCAAGACTCTGCTCAGGGGCTGCACTGTGGCACTGCACGGCCAACATCATTTCTGTGCATATCTATTTACCTACACTAAACTCAAACTAAACTATTTACCAACACTAAACTCAAAGCTTTCATGCTGAAGTAAAGTATGAGGATATTTACTGCATAGGGGATAATTTCAATCCTCTTCTAAGCATTGTATTTACTACTTGATTTTTTGACAAGCTTTTACTTATCAAGCAGGAAAAAAAAAATCTTCAATCTCTTTCTTGTGAACTACTATCTTTTTATCTATTACTCTTGCAGAAGTTTGCACCACAACCAAGTCACTGTACCTGCCAGGTATTGTTCTGGGCTTTTTCTTTCCCTTATCTTATGGCTCTTGGGCAAAAAGCATGATCCAGCAATAAACCATTCGAATAATGATTTTAATTTATTTTCAACAGAGTTAGCTGCTTCCTTATACAGCTCCTAGGTTTCTTTACTGGTAATAGGAGCACAATGAAGCCTCAGTTTTTCGTGGATATGAGAGCTAGAGCATACTGAATTGGAGTGCCTGAAAGTTGCTCACCTGAAAAGGACCTGGGGGTACTGGTTGACAGCAGCTGAACGTGAGCCAGCAGTGTGCCCTGGTAGCCCAGAAGTCCAATGGCATCCTGGCCTGTGTCAGCAATAGTGTGACCAGCAGGAGCAGGGCAGTGGTGGTGCCACAGCTTCAGTGCTGTGTTCACTTCTGGGTGCAAAGAAGGCATTGAGGGGCTGGAGCAAGTCTGGAGAAGGGCAACGGAGTCAAGGAAGATGATGGGGCACAAATCCTGTGAGGAGCAGCTGAGGGAGCTGGGGGTGTTTGGCCTGGAGAAGAGGGGGCTCAGGGGAGACCTCATCCCTCTGTACAACAGCCTGAAAGGAGGCTGTAGTCAGGTGGGGTCAATCTCTTCCCACAGGTAACAAGTGACAGATTGAGAGGAAATGGTCTCTAGTTATGTCAGGGGAGTTTAAGTTAGATATTAGGGAAAATTTCTTCACGAGAAGAGAGGTCAGGCATTGGAACAGGATGCCCATGGAAGTGGTGGAGTCACCATCCCTGGAAGCATTCAAAAAGCATGTGTGGAAGCAGCACTTGCTGATACGGTTTAGTGTGAACACTGCACTGTTGGGTTGATGGATGGACTCAATCTTAGACCTAGTGATTCTATGATTTTATACAAGGCATGATGAAACAAAAACAGCATTCCAGCTTTTGTTTTGGAGACACACAGGTCTAAACAAGAGGAGGAGGCTGAGCAGAGACCTCATTGCAGTCTTCAACATCCTCATGAGAGGAAGCTGAGGGGCAGGTATGGATCTGTTCACTCTCATGGCCAGTGACAGGACCTGAGGGAATGGCCTGAAGCCAGAGGGGAGGTTTATGTTGGATATCAGGAAAAGGTTGTTCACCTAAAGGATGGCTGGGCACTGGAACAGGCTTCCCAGAGAAGTGGTCACAGCACCAGGCAGCCTGACAGAGTTCAAGCGTTTGGACAACACTCTCAGGCACATGCTGCGACTCTTGAGTGCTGTGCAGGGCTGGGAGTTGAACTCAATGATCCTTGTGGGCCCTTCCAACTCAGCTTATTCTATGATTCTATGATAAGTTATGTTTTCCATGAACCTAAAAAACCCTAATTTCTTTTGGTGTGTGGGCTTTTCAAATGCTACCCCAGAGTAAGTGCAAGCCAGCATGGAGCTATTTCAAAATTACTTAACTAAATAACTGCACAGTACTTTCCTTTCTGAGTACTTATTTCTTAATTACTGAATCCAGAGCAGCCTGGGAAAAAAACCACCAATACATAAAGCAGCATAGAATTGTACTTCTTTTGGGTCTGAGTTAACTCACACACAGCATTGATAGGGAGTTCAAAATTTGCTTATATGTTACCAAAAGATTACACATCAATGAATAGTAAAATACACTATCCCATCAATATGTGAAAATAGTAGAGAACAAAGTAGAGATACAAAGTAGAGAACAAAGCAGGAGATATTTTATGAGTAACTTCCAGAGTTTTAAATACACATCATATGAGCGCTAGAAAGGCTGAGACCTAAACATTTTCCTTGTTGTTACTAAGAGATGGGAATTAGGCTGCATGCAGCGAAATAAATAAATAAATAAATAAATAAATAAATAAATAAATATCCTTTCACTCTGGTTCCTGACTAAATGAATTGCTCCTCCAATGTGCTTGGACAATCTGGTGCAGTGCCTCTAATGAGTCACTGGGATTATCCCACATTTGGAGAGTATCCCCACTGTCTGCACAGGGGACCTGCTCCGCACATCTGGGAAGCGTAGCGTGCCTCCCATTAGCATGGATTTAATTGCCAGTTGAAAGCACACAGCCCCTCACAGAGCCAGACCCAAGCAAGTGTCCATAATATAAAACATGGGCAAGCAATTTGCCTCCAAAACATGAGTATGAACTGCTAAGTAATCTATTACAGCAAAAAGAGCCCAGAGCATTAGCACATGTAGGGAGGAGCAAGCCAAGCACACTGTACCTCTTAAATCAAAGCAATAGGTTCCCAAGGAATGGTGTGCACATGCAACAAGGCTCATCACTTAGACCTGTCATCTCCCCAGACATATGGCTATCCAAGGATCATATGGCTCAGGCTGTAACTCGTTAAATAGTGTTATTTTTTTGTGATTACTTCTTTCTTTTTTTTTTTTTCTTAGGTTATTGGACATACAAAGCCACTGGGGTGAAGCAGTAATACAATAAAGGGTAAAAGTTTGAAGCAAAGTATGGTGTTCATAAACTGCTGACAGACACTACAGATAGACCAGTCCATTTTTTGTGGTTCTTGTTATTGCTGCTTCTAACCATCAGCTCATATGTAAGGCCAGTCATGGTCAAATTGTTAATGAGGAGTTCATACTTTCAGTAGCTCTTCTTTCTCTCTTTTCTGGTCCATATTTGAAAGTTTAGTACTCTATTCAGTGTATTCAATTTGTTCTTGTGCAAGCACCCAGTGGAGAAAATGTCAGGGTACATAATAAAGGAATATATACTCTCATCTTTAAAAAAACCTGAAAATTATGAGTTAAGCCTGAAAAATCATGAGATCAGTGTGGAAATTATGTGGGCTTTTGTCAGTATGTTAATAATATGTTTGTGTTCATTGCATGAGATACCTTATTTTTGACATTTTAAAATTACTCTTTCAGACAATTCCTCTCCCCGTGCCTCCCACAAATGCTCAGCTCAATGTGTTTTTCTGCATTATTGCAAGCATGAAGCAAAATTCCAAACAACAAGTAAGCTGGTAAGGGAAATTTGCTATTCTTACAGCAAATCTTAACCCAAGCAGGCTGTTACAGCATGGACTCCACCACAGCAGCCTCTGCTTCCCATCCACAGCTTCTGCAGCACCGTTGTTGGAGATCAGATTACACACAGTTCTCCCTGTCAGGTACTGACTTTGCTAGAATGCTGGGAAGTGGGATTTCAAAGCATGGATGAAAAGACAGATTCCTGTCTTCTTCAGCAGGTGGACTAATCACTGGACAGGTGTTTAGAAGAGCTCCCAAAGAAGATGAGAGAAGCTGAGAAACTTATTCCACAAATGTTTATGTCACAAAAGATGATTCCAAAAGTCTGCCCTTGAGATACTTCATGTTTGTGATGCACACCCTTATTCAATGGCACAGTACTTGGTACAGCCTAAGGGTTATGCAGTTAATATAGTAGAGTGCTTGAAATGAAAGCAAAGGTCCTCAGGCAATAGCATGATTCTAGCACCTGGAATGAAAGTCAGTATCATGAGATTCCAAATAAAACTGAGAGTAGGAAGCAAAGCAATACAGGTGGGGTATTGATCTTCATCAATATTTAGCTAGGGACAGAAAAAATCCTTTAGGACTACACTGTGACATCTTGGACTGCAGCAATAGTGCTCTACACTCGTCTTGCAGAAAGGATATTTTTCTGGGGTGTTTTCTGAGGATATTTTTCTGGGGTGTACATGACACAGTAGTCATGTGCTGTTATTTTCCTTCTCTCTAAAAAAAGTGGCCCTTTAAAATTAACATACACTGGTAGTTCTTGACCTTTCTAGGTTTGGCCATGATGGCCAGAGGTTGGGAGGGGGCCAAGCCTACCCCTATTCCCTGACCTTGCGCATCTGCTGTAAGGAGAAATCCTCCCCCAGCAATCAGGGTCCAGAGACTGTTTAACACATACAGTGTAATATGGAGATTTCCTAATTTTTCTTACTCCTGCAGTCTCAATTCAAGTCACAACTGAGTCCTGATAGTTATAATATTAGAAAGCTGAATTTATTATTCTCATTCTTCTCACTTTAAAAGTTTAATGCATACAGTCCTCTAAAAAGGTAAGTTTTCTCCCTTCAGTGTAAAAATTATATAATGTGCTGCAGAACAAATTTCACAAAATTAAACATAAGCAAAGTCTCAGCCATGTGACTTCTGAATAATCCTGTACATCAGCATGTCCCGATAAGCTAAGCTGTGATCTCAAGTTTTAAACACACTCATTTTAAAGACTAAGCATTTGATTCCTTCTCGCTGAGCTCTGTGGAGAGATAACTGACATCAGTTTTCTTTGCATCTTTGCAGTTGTTGCAACCTCATTATTCTTTGAATTATCTTGGCAGTCAGTCATTTTTTAGGTTTAGTTGGTGCCATCTCGTCTGTAGAGTACTTCTGTGGCAAGTACAACACAAAGAAAGGTCACAGCATAAAAGCAAGTCAGTCTCCGTCTTCTAGCATTTGTAGGACTCCTTTTATTTCATAATTGTTCATTTTCTACTACTTGCTTTTGTTCCTTGGCAGTTGCATGATTTCATCCTGCCCATGCAGCTCATGTGAACGTCCCATGAATGCTGGAAAAGTCCCCTTTCACGCTGCCTGTTTTTACCATTTCTGCTGGAGCTCTGTAATTGGGGTGAGGTAACACGCCCTCATGACTCAAACCAGCTAATCTCCAAAAGCACAATAACCAAGAAGCCTAGCATACATTGCCTTGTCTCTAGAAGCTGATATTCAGCAATGAACTATGAGAGGATTTAAGTAAAAGATTTTGCCCTCCTCCCCCGACCCTGCCTTCCTTTAGAAAATAAATGTCTGATTCATGCAAAAATAATGTATGAACCATTTGCACTGCATTAAAAAAAAAAATCTGCTTGTTATTCTGAGACAATTCTGCCTTCTTCTGCCTGGAATCACACTGCTCTGCTTCAGATAACTCAGGGGTGAGCCAAAAATACACGGTGGTATTTGCCAAAATGTAGAAGCTAAAATTACATGAATGTCAGGATAGAAATGGGAAAAACGCAGTTTCTAACAGGCTTTAGAGTGACCGCCAGGGCAGGAGCAGCATTCCTGCAGCAACTGCTTCCCAGTGGCCGCTATGGCTGCTACGCACACAGTCCCTGTCACTGAGTGCTGCGCTGGGCTGGCCAGCAGCGCGGTGTTTGCGTGACCGCAGCATCCCATGGCACCCAAAATAGAAACAGAATAGAAATCGGCAGCGCTGCGGTCATTCATATGGCCTGGGGGTGGGGGACAATCCCTGGCCATTGCAAGGCTGTAGGATTGGATATGGGCCCTCTGTCCATTCCTATGGCCTGACGGTGGGGGACAATCGCTGGCCATTGCAAGGTCATAGGATGGGACATGGCTCCTCTGTCCATTCCGATGGCCTGAGGGTGGGGGACAATCGCTGGCCATTGCAGGCCGTAGGATGGGACACGGCCTCCTCTGTCCCGTGTCCCACAGGCTGCTCTTGGGCTCTTTCAGACATTTGCTGCTTCTCCCGTCCAACTCTGAGACCTGTCAGATGGGAACTGCGCTGGCTGGCCACCAGTATGTGTGAAATGCCTCCTTCTCCTCCTGAGGTGCAAGGATCTCCAGAAATATAAAGCATTATTAATGCAAACTACTGAGTAGACGTGCTCGACCCCTCTTGTTTTCTGTGTTTAATTTCCAGCTGAATTCAGTGGGTTTTCAACATATGCTTAAGGTTAAACAGGCTTAAAGGCCATTTCTGAATTGTGATGCTTTCTAAATTAGGAGCCCCATTAATTGCTCATCTTGCCGAATGGAATTTAATTTATTTGGCATATTCTAAATCACTTTCCAGGAATAACTTAAATTCTGATTACATGCATTCCCAACTTCTATAAAACTCCTTCAGCACAGATTGCTTTCTTCTTTGTAAATCCCTATTGGATTCATGAGCTTTTATTTCATTTCACTTCTCTTCATATATTTTTAAGCCTCTGAGGTCTAAGTTCATTTCGAAGTCAAATGGGTGAAATGCTGCTGACTTTCTGGCAATTCTGAAAGTGACAATTTTCTCTATCACATAAATTACCATATTTCCTGTTATTTATTTTATGATACTGGTATTTCACTCACACAATTTTTTCTGTAGCCATAAAATTTTCCAGCTGGGATATAATTTTCTAATCCTTCTGTAAGCCCATGTATTTTGTTTCACCTCTTAAAGAAATTTAATATTGTCAATCTGCAGTATTCTTTCTTGGAGACAGATGATCTAAAGTTTTCTTCTCAGTAAAGAAATCATTGTCATACAACCCATTTGCACACATAAGACCTTAGAATGAGGAAGGTGCTATGGTTTGGGTTATTTTCATATGAAATCATCCTGTGTGAACTTCTTGTGGTTGAAAATAGAGTCTTCTTTTCCATGCAAGAAGGGAAAGTGTGGGTATCCCCGGAGTTCTTCTGCAGTGCTAAAAACAGAAGCCAGTCATGGTCTCACTGAGTGGAAAAGAAAAAAAGTCAAGTATTTTACTTTCTAATAGCTGAGAAAGTGCAAAGCACTTTTTCCCCCCATTTTTTTTCCCAGTGGAGCCGTGAAGTACATACAGTCAGAGGCCATGCAAGAACAAAACCAGAGGCATCATTTGGGTAAAGTTACATGCTGATAATAACTCATGTGATGCTATTTTACTATTGACAGATCAAAATGAAAATAATTTCTCTTTGCTAGGTCAGTACTTCTCGTGGCTTTCTGATGCAGGCCTTATTTGGCCACGAAACAACTTTGCATTTCAATTTGCTCTGCATGGGGCAGAAGTTTACCTGAAATCTTAATTTTTTTTCCATTAAAAAGAAATTTCTGGCGTAATTTTTCTTTAATTTTTCTTTCTACTTCATTAGAAAATAAAATTATTTTGCCACTCATCCTTAAGAAGTTAATACCATCCTGAGAAAAGTTGATTTGGAAAATCTCTTAGCAGTGTTAACTTCATTAGCCTGATAGTCCAAAATTTTGGAGAGCATTCAGCTAACAATGATCCAAACATGTTCTTTGTCAAGGCTACAACTCACTCAAACAGCTGAGGCAATGAAGGGGGAAGGCAGGGAGGGTCAGGATTAGGGATAATATGTTTTCTTGAAAGGGCTGCCTACCTCCAGTGCCTCCTGGCACATTATAATAGGGAGCTGTGACCAAAGTGCTGAGTGCTGCAGCAGTGATATATTTGCATTTCACCAAATAATATTAGATACATATGGTGCCCTTCACTTTGAGACTTTACCCAAATATTTCAGAAACCTTGGGCCAAGTTTTTTTTTTATCTCAGAGAAGATACTTCACACCAGTTTTACTGTAATTCCATGGAAGAATCTCCAGTTGTTCCAGGAGTAAGAGAAGAGGATTAGGTCTCAGACTGCTCCTCAAATAACTTTTCTTGATGGATTAGGGAGATACTCAAGGCTGCTTTAAATGAATTATCTCAGATACCAGAAACAATCTAGCCAGAACAGCATGCAGTACAATACAGGCTAATATGTACTTGCAAGAAGCAAAAGTTACTCACTTTTCTTTAGTATTTTGTATCTAACACTGTGGAACGTTTTGCAATTCAAATTAAATGTAGCAGTTTAAGATTATAATACACATTTTGTTCACTTAGAACCTTGAAAATGTGTTCCAGCTTTCAGCAGCTTATCTCAAGGCAGCAGAGTGCAAAACAGAAAGGCAATAAAATATTCTGTTTCAGGGGGTTGAAAATTTCCTTCATGCCCCTCTTGGTAAACAAAACTTTGAAGAATCGAAAGTTAATTCTGGTTTTACTGAGTTTTATTACTTATTTATTTATTTAAAGTTTATGTATCTGATCACTCACTGGAACACTGAATTTCAAGCTACATAAAGTATTTCCAGTGGACCAAAAAATGCACTTCTTTGTCTTATTTTTGTGTGTGATTCACACATCATCAGAACACGTCATCAGTAGCACTGAGCCGCTGTGGTGGAGCCGCCCAGCTCAGTCCAAAGCCTCTCTAACCTCCAGCAGCTCTTTGGAGCCAAAGAGAGACACTGAGGGGTTTTTGGGAGTGTGGGAGGGAAACGTGTGGGACAGCAGAGAGTGGAGGTTTTGGGAGAGGAAAGTGGGGAAAGGCAGGACAAGGAGGGTGTTTCACCAGGTGGACATGAGGGGCATCCTGCTGCTCTCACCAATTCCTTAAGGCAGGTGCTGCCTCCTGAACATGACAAATAACAACAGACACTGCTCCCTCCAGTGCCCCCAAAGAGTCACTGGGTCAGTTCAGCTGAGAAATGAAACAAGCCTTCTGAACCTGCAGCAAAGAAGCTAAACTCAGGAAATCTTCCCAAAATCTGTCCTTTATGGCACGACTGTAGAAATATGCATTTTCTCCCTTGAGGCATTAAATTGTCTCTGAATAATATTGCTCACAGAAAGAAATAATCTGTTAAATGCCCTGTAACAAAGCAGTATTTGGCTTGTGTAGTATTCTCAAAGATTTGTAGACTTTTTATGGTAGCCAGAATATTAATATATGAAATTATAATAATGATTTATTAATTAATTCAGACTATCATCACAATTTTCTATAGCTAATTTAAATGGCAATCACA
The DNA here is from genome assembly GCF_035770615.1 of Melospiza melodia melodia. NCBI lineage: Eukaryota > Metazoa > Chordata > Aves > Passeriformes > Passerellidae > Melospiza > Melospiza melodia. The sequence continues at coordinate 71,857,082 of NC_086196.1, read as the reverse complement.
ATGGGGTCTGTTTTGTCTCATGCTCTCCCTTTCAGTAAAATCAAGCAGAGACACTTTGTTGGCCATCTCAGATACTTTTATCTCTGCCTTCAAGGGCCCTGTGGGAATGGAAGCATGGAAAGAATATGGAAAGAGGATTTGTACCTCATGACTTTGAGACTTTCCTTCAAGCCCGGCATTTTTCCCCTCTCTTTGCCTGTTCAATAAAGCATCAAGAGAGAAAGAGTGAAAGAGGGGTGGAAGAGGAAACAGAGAGAGAGCAAGGAGGGAGCATTGATTTAAACACTCTCCAATATCTAAAGACACAAACCAAAATAATCATATTTTAAGATTTTCTGAGCCAGGATTAGAGATGGATTTTTCAAACTAAACAATGAAGAAAGTGACTCAGGTTTTCGTGCATTTACAGTAATCATCTCCAATTAGTAATTAAAACCAGGTAAGAGAGAAGTTTCAGTACACAGGGAAGCAGTGTCCCTAAAACCATTCAACTGTGCAGCAAAAAGTATTTGCAGAAACAGATGATAAAAGTTAATTAAATATACTTCAAAATGCTTACGCTTGACAAGGCAGAAAACAAGGAAAGAGTTTATCATGTCACACTTCATACCTAAAATATATTCTTAAAATTTTCAAAGTGTTCCTTGGGGACCCAATAGTGACTCTTGCTCCTTAAAAGTTACTGAAGATATATAGAGGCAATGAATGCTGAATCATGAAATAGCATCTACTTGTCTATCATGAAACAATTTTTATAGTCTTCACTTAAGTCCAAGTTCTCCTTTAATTTAATTTGACACGGTTTAGCAGAGAACTGAAGAAGGAAGCAGGTAGATGAGAGTAGACAAGTGGGATTAGCAGGGAAACACACATACACTCAGCAGCTGCATCCATAGGTTCCTGCCTGCAAAGGAAGCAAGAGCTGGAGCCTGTTTTCAGTGCTTCATCTAACCAAGGAGCAGAAAAGGCAAATACACATTTTGGAAGAAGGTACCCAGTATATTTTTCCCCACAACATTCGAAACTATGCTTACTTAGGATTGAAATGAGAAACACCACAAAGCAAATGAGCTAACTGAAGGCATTCTTAAATACATGTATAGTTGTTCCGCATTAATGAAATATCCTGAAGTGTCAGGGACTGAATGGCACTTCCCCATTCCATCTTCCCCCTTCAGGGGCTGTGGTGCTCAAGATTGTCTCTTTTCTATTACATGGTCTAACAAATAAAATCATAGATGGTTAAAGCATCCCACAGATTTGTACTTTGTCCATAACCTCTTCCCACATTGTAACAATTTGTTACTCAAGTGTAAATCTGATACTCTTGGCTTGAAAACAAAGTGTTAGGCAATCTGCAAACATGAGCTCATTACTTTGGGCAAGGTGAAAAGGGTCTCTGATGTGGTACACTCATTGTGGCCTCCTGATATTAGTCAAAACTCTGAGAGGAAACCGGTGTTTAACATGGTTTCTGTTTTCCTTTTTCTTAGCCTTTTTTCTATCTCTGACTCTTTCACACTTTGGTATGTGCCACTCTTCTTTGGGGGGGGGGGGGGGTTGTTTTTTGGGTTTTATTCATGAGTGTGTGCTATGATTCAGACTTCTAGCATGTATTATCAAGCAGCCCTGCCTTGTAGGGAGTCTGTGGGAAATTTGAGTGAGGGAGGGGTTTTATTTAACCATTTCCTGTACTCTACCCTTGCCTTCCCCTAGACTGAGTAGCATTCTCTAGGAGAAAATATTTACAGATGCAACTAAAACACCCAGAAAACAACAAGGAGGTAGAAGTAAGAAGAAGATGGGCAGTGCTGAACACCCTGTATCTGTATGGAGGCAGGCTGAGAGAGCAGGGCGCCCCTGATCCTTGTGGCTGTCAATGGCAGTCCTGGATGTGATGGGAAGACAACCCGCAGGCCTTTTGTTTTTCAGGCTTTTCCTTTGGCAGGCACACAGTCTCAGCTCCTCATTATCCTTGCAGTTCTGTGCAGCCCTTGCTGCCTGCATGGCTCTGCCCATGGCTCTGCAGAGCTCACCTGCCCCTGGCAGGAGAGACAGAGCTGCTGTCTCTGTGCTGGGCTTTTGCACTGCACCTCTTAACTTAGAAATGGTGGTGTTACCCACAAACTTTTTCCTCAAAAAGGATGGAAAAACTCACCAAAGCTGAAATTCATACCAGCTGCAAGTAAAATAGCATTTCCTGAAAAGAAAAATATTGGTGAAATCTGTTCAAATTCTCCTCAGGTCATCTACTGGCACTCAAGGGGTTTTTTACATATCAGACAATTCAAGACATGGTATATTTTTAGGCACTGGCACAGGTTGCCCAGAGAAGCTGTGGATTCCCCATCCCTGGCAGTGTTCAAGGCCAGTCTGGACTGGGCATTGAGAAACTTGGTCTAGTGGAAGGTGTACCTGTCCATGGCAGGGGGTTGGAACCAGATGATCGCGAAGGTCTCTTTCAACCCAAAGCATTCATTCCCTGATTCTACATTCCACCTCCAACAATGAACAGCACAAGCTATCTTAAATCCTCTTAAAGATACACAAAGAGGTGCAAAATTCATGTATCTGGATAAAGCTTGTGGATTCTGATCAAAATCCTAGAGCAAAGCAGCCTTTATTCGTGCTTTCACTTGGCTCTCAGTTCTGGGTTTTTGTTGTTGCTATTTTTGTTGATTTTTTGTTTTTTCTTTAAGCAAGCACACAAATGAAGCCTTGACATGAACTTTGGGTTGGAATTGATTTCTTTTTTGTTTTAATTTTAACTCATCTATTCCATTATTCTCTCTGTTACACCTTTTGGCAACCAGGTCTACAAACTAAGACACCTGAGGATGTTTTTTTCTCCTCATAATATAACTGGGAAAGTAAAGTCTAAAGTCATTATTGGAACCCTGTTAAACAGGACTACTGCCCCTGCAGACCTGTTACACACAGGCTCTTTCTCACTGGGTCCCAGGCTTATCAGATGGCGAGGACAGCCCCAGCTGGCCAGCCTTAGGTAAGCCAGTTAGCAAGACATCTTTTTGACTGGCCTCCAAGTTCTTCAAGCCCAGAATGAAGTCATCATTCTGGCAAACTGGGAGAGAGAGAACCCCGGTGTCAAAATCACTCAGCTCTTACTGTGATTGGAAAAGCCTGAGATGAACTGAGAGTGAGCAAAGCCTCAGATGCCTTCCGTGGAGACCTCTCGGTGAGGAGGATTGCTGAGACAGAACTACTGCACGAGACATGACTTTTCCTGACCAGTTAACTGAGAGTCAGTGAGCTTGGAGCAGATGCTGGCAGCAGACACCCTGACACATTAATCATTTTCCAGCACCTTGAAGCACAAAAGCGTGTCACTAATAGCACATGCCTGATATGTGGGATATTAAAAATAGGAAACACCTGTGGTAACTCTGTGGGGCTTAGCTCCTGGATGTGGACTGCTGCAATAAAGAACATTGCAAGAGTACAGGGGTTCCCTTGAAAGCCTGTGGGTTCCAGAGTTCTGCCACCTCTCCTCTGACTGTCTGCTGCTCAAAAGTGTAGTCCTGGGGAGGATGGAAGGGTGGGATAAAAGATGGAGGAGGACAGGAGCTTGAACTGTACAGCTCCCTCTTAAAGCACTGTTTAACAAAAAAATGGTCTTTGCTCTGGCAAATGAGTGTCTGAGATACAGCGCAGACTATGATGAACTGGAGTGTTTCAAATCCAAGAACAGCTTCAAGAAGACTGTAGAGCCTCTGCAGCTTTGCAAGAAGGAAATGGCCCGATAGTTTAGGCTAGAAAGAGATTTGGAGAGGTCATTTCTGTCAGTCTCAGGTTCCCGACTGGGAATAGTTTGGACTCCATCTAAGAACTGGGGAAACGAAGAGAGAAATAGAGTTTAAATGAAGACCTAGACACAGGAAAACTACTGCAAATTATAGAAAGGAACCATCAAAGAAAGGGTCTTTTTTGTGTGTGTGTGACACCTTTATGAAAGCACATTGTTTTCAGCTGCTGTCATCGGCAGAGGAGCTGAGGAATGGTCGCAGTGCAGCACCACACCACAAGATGGCAAGAATCAGAAGCTGACCTCAAACCAGAATACAGAGAGAACAATGTAATTACATTAAACCTTGAGAATCCAAATTACCAAAAATGAAATGTTAATGAAACTTGGGGTTGTTACAGAAGATGAGTGTTTCAGGTTTTTCTTTGCTCTTTGGCCTGTGGTTCTTCACACCAAATCTCACCCTATGACACCTCATACACAGAAGTGACAAATACCCTCTGCAGTACAATGTGTCCTCCTAAGCATATCTTTTTTTTTGAGGAAACTTGAGGAAAATTGGGGATTTGCTACTACTTATCATCTTAGTTTCCTTTTACCCACAATTTTCTTCTTTGTTTGTTTTTGGTTGTTGTTTATTTTTCTTGTCATACTTTTTCTAGCACTCACCTGAACTATAAATTTAATAAATTCTCATCATTTTTAACAGCCTTCCCAAGTCCCTGGACTTATTGACTTGCTCGGTCCCAACATTTTCCTTTTTCTCTCCAACACCAAGTGAAAGACTGCTCCTTTGGTCTTTAGAGGGTTGCTGAGTCCAAGCTAGGAGCAATCAGATTGATATCTGAGCTATGAAAGTTCCAGGGGACATTGTGAACAGCCACAGCACCATCCCTGGTTTCAGTTTAGGTCTTTGGGACAAATGTGTGCACTGCAAACACAGCAAGCCCACACAGCTCTGAGATTCTTGTTCCTGCCCCAGCAGAGCAGTTGCACCAGCGCATCTCGTGCAGTCCTCTTGCAGTGGAACAGTCGGTCCCCAGGGATGAGCAGCTGTGCTGGCAGAGCCCAAACACCACTGGGGAGCTGCTCTCCTCCCCACAGGTTGGACTGGGGCTGAAATGGACTGACAGGCCAGCGTTAGACAGCTTGCACAGCTGTATGTGTCCTACAAAGACAGGAGAGACACTGCAGCCAGCAGGTTTTGCCAGCTCCACATTTACATGGGAAATACCGTTCTTAATGAGGTTGGACTGGATGACCTCCCGAGGTGTTTTCCAGCCTCATTTATTCTATAAGTCTATGAAAATTACATTAAAATTGCATCAATATAAACAAGGATTCCCTAGAAAGCTTTCATGTCGTTCAAACTACTTGATTTCTCCTTAATAACCTCACTGGGGAATTTCTGAAAACGCTGAGAGCGAAACTTTCCCCAGCTCTGCTTCCACAGGTGACAAATGCTGACGAAGCCACCCAGGAGCAGGAGCAGTCTCCTGCCCTCCCTGAGCCTGGCTTTGCGAGGCTGAGCTGGCGCAGGGCAGAGCCAGGCTCCGGGAGGCGCTCCCCGTTCCCGAGGGATGCTGCGCTCCCAGGAGCGCTCCCCGTTCCAGAGGGATGCTGCGCTCCCAGGAGCGCTCCCCGTTCCCCAGGGATGCTGCGGTGCCGGGAGCGCTCCCCGTTCCCCAGGGATGCTGCGGTGCCGGGAGCGCTCCGTGCCGGGGCTGAGCAATCCGGCCGGTCCCCAGCCCAAAACAAATACAATCGGTGCACTTCAAGCGCCTCGCCCCCTTTGTCAGCGCCGAGCCACTGCAGCCTTTATTGGCGTGCCAGCCTTTTCACGTCGCCTGAAAGTTTCAAACAACTTCATAGCCATAGGAGTGCTAATTAAAACATTCGGCAGTTTTACTGTCTGAGCAGTGTAAATATGATGTAAAAAGAAAATTAAAGAGCATTTACACAGATGCATACTTGTTCATTGTAGCTATAAAATCTAGCTGCAGGGACCTGGCAAGAGCAGGAGTCTCTTACTCTTCAAAACAAGTTATTCAGCAAAAAATTAGACACCAAGCTTTAGCTTGGAAGAGTTATTCTTTGTTAGCTTCATTTTTTATTCATTCCTCCAAAGCCACACTTTCCCACTTTTTTCTTGGTTTATAATACTGGTCACTCAATTTACTGCTGAAACGGGTTAAGGGATGATTTGAAACAAAATATTTGTTTCACACTCTTGAGGTCACAATCCACACACAAAACTTTTTTCCCTTCTACTCATGCAGCAGCCACTTTTAGACAGTGAATACCAGTCACAGGGAATAAAATCCCCTGGAACGTCAGCCACAGGTTATGCCTAGGATAGGGAAGGCATTCTGGGGAATCTTATTTTCCAGCGTTGGTTGATGTTTCAGTCTGGGATTTCAAGAACGCCGACTGCAGTTGTTTACACTGCAAAGAAAGGAGCTTTTTGATCAGGGGAAGCTGAGTCACTACTCCCTGTTAGTTTTATCATTTTGCAGAGAGCGAGAGCTGATGCCTGATCTTTCTCTGAACTTTTATTCAAACTTTCTTCTCTGCATTCCCAGGCTGTTATATTCTGTTTAATCATGTCTCTTTGATTTTCAGAAGAATCAGATACTTTTTTTGTTTGGTGTTACATGATGTCATAGACAAAAGCAGCATTAATCCCATGAGGTTACCCTCCGGTCAGAACAGTTCACTGAGAGGATGAGACTCAGTCCTAGAGCTTTTTTCTGGGTCCTGAGCTATTTTCAGAAGTGGGGAGAGGGAAGGAGGGGGTGAACTGCTTTTTGTTTTGTTTTGTTTTGTTTTGTTTTGTTTTGTTTTGTTTTGTTTTGTTTTGTTTTCCCACAGACATCATAAGACAAACAGACCATGGGTCAGGTAATGTAAGCAACAGACTGCAAAACCATTGCCAAAAATTGTAACCACCCAATCATCTCTGAAGGAGAAAAATTCATTTAAGTGACACATGTTAATAGTATTGAATTCAAAACACTTTCTTTGGCATCCAGATGTTGTAAAGTGCCATATAAAGATTAGCAAAAATATTTTATGGTCTTTCAGATCTTCCTTCCTTATTTTGAACACAAATTAAGTTTTGGAGAAAATTTTTCCCACTACTGTCCACTGATCACATCACTGAAGTATTTAAAAATTTTAGCTCGCTTCCTATAAGGAAAAAATGGGAAGCATAACCACAAATATTTATGTTAGTGTCAGTGCTTATTATTGGAAGCTTAGTCCAGTCGGCTGCAGTGCCAGTGCAAGAACATACCACCAGATATGGCAGCCAGCTCTGCCAGGAAGTTCAGAACAACATCAGCACACACGATCTTCATAACCTGGAAAATGCAGAGTATCCCCAATGGGAAGGTGTGGGTGACATGTAAAAATGTCCCCACTTGAAATTGTCCCTAGTGTCAAGGCTTTGGAAAGGCATGGCAGTATTAGCAGCAGGCATGAGTTGGATTTAGAGCACCTTGCTCTTGGAAAAAATGGGAGCCCCAGATTCTGGTGTTAATTCCTTTGCAGCAGGTATGACCACCAGTGATGGTCTGCAGCATCTGGGTGTTTGCTTAGCTGTCTGCTGTCTGATATTGTACCAGGACCCAGAATTTTCCTGTAAGATGGTGGGGAAGGAGAGGGGAATTTTGGGAGAAGGGATTTAGGTCACCATACTGTAAAGCCTGTTTGGCTTCCACTTCTTTCTAAGGGTAGAAGGAGTAGGTGGTGAAATTGCCAAGTTTATAAAATCTTATTAACCGATCAGATGGGGGCTCTCTTTTTGATGGGAAGGAGCCCACAGTGATCATGATGCTGGTGCAGAGCTCCCTTTCCATAGCAGGCAACCTGTGTTTCCCTAGCTGAGGTCTGTGTGCTCTTCTTATGGTTGTCCTTCCTCGTTAGGCTTGCATTACCTATGGTAGCGATAAGAAATATAGCAAAAAGAAATAAAAGAAACATTACTAAGTTCTACTACTAGATAGTAGATAATAATAATTAGTACTAATGGAGAATGCAATTACCTAAGAGAAATAGGTTAGGGATAGAAGGCTCAGTAATGTTTCCACTAGCCTGCCCATTTTTTCTCTTTTCCTTTAAATATGTCAGCCGAGATCCCAATGTTATTGCTGTGACAAAAGATCTTCATTATAGTTTTACTGCTGTCATTGTAGTCCTACTGCTAACTGTATTTAATAAATTAAGCTTTACAACAATTATGAGGGTGTGTTCACTGTCTCGGGCTGCTTTATGACAAAGGCACTCAGTACTCAGGAAAGCCTCCCATTTCTCCTTCCCAGGTGGGTAATCTCTTTTCAGCTAGGAAAATATAGGCCCTTTTATCATCAAAAGTTTTTGAATCTAAGAATAAAGGGAGCTACCCCAAAATTATTGAACTATAAGGGCAATAACAACAACAAAGACAGCAGCATCTCAGCTTTATCAAAAATCCAAGTAAGTCTGAGGTGTGGTCAAGAAGAGAATTCAAGTTCTCCCCATTCCCGGATAAGAGCTGTAACCACAACTATATTCAAATTCCTCATTTGTTATATTTTAGTACATTTTCACCTATCAATGAAGCAGCTTCATTTTCTGGAATTTTAGGGTTTATGACGCATTTCAGTTTCTTCCTTTATGGGAAAGACACATTGCAAACATTGGGCAATGTCTTGCAAAGTCTTGTCCTAACCTAACACGACTGAGCAGTGTGGGAGGAGGAAGTAATGACTTCCCCCTGACCTGAGTAGCTGACATGGAGCCTGCCAAGAATCACAGCCTCTGTGCTCCAGGGAACACAGGAGCAACTCTTCAGAGAGGAGGCAGGGAAGGGGAGGGACAAAGGGGGCGCTCAGAAGTATGTCTCTGCCCCCTCCTGTGCTCCATGTGGCAGAAGAGAGTGGCTGCAACACTTGAAAAGAAGTAATAAATTCCTCCCCACCTCTTTCCCCCGCCAGAAGTTTGCTTGCAAAGGGTTGGGCAGCACAGCCTTCTCAGGTTGGTGCCATTTTGCAGTGCCCACAATGTGGGGCAGCATATAAATGCAGAGTCTAGCCCATTTGGAAAAGAAAATGGATTTCCTGTGTGGACATAAAGACAGAGCTGTAAGGATGGAATTTCACAACAGAACAAAAATAAAGCACAGTGCTGTTCCAGAATTTCTCGATTCTTATTCTAAACAGCAATAAACCCACCTCCCAAACCCCAGTCCGGACAAAATATTAGCATTCCCTCCACTCTGGTTACAGCTCACATCCCTCTTAATACCTCTTGCACTGCCATGAACTATTTGTATAAGAAAGGCTTATGTTTGAACTGGAATTGGCACAAATAATTACCCATTGGATATTCCTTTTCTGCAGAAATCTGATCTCTTTCAGTGCTTCACAAATCACAGAATCCGCTGAGGACAGAAGCCTGTGTTTTCTTCTTCTCCAAAGAGAATAAAAAATCGGCAGTAACCCTGACAGCTTCCTGTAGTGTGGCTCTTACAGCTTATTCCAGATGAGCCGAACATTAAACTTGCCATAAAAATGTTATGATGGGAGGATGTATCTCCCACAGTACTCAGAAATTATGTAGTGAGTTTTACCATCATCACCCCCAGGTTGTAACCCTTCCCCAGCTCTTCTGAAGAGTGAAAACAGTAAGAATAAACTTTAAAAAAACCAGACCATAACAACGACAAATAATAGAAATAATTCTCACAGGCAGCAAAAGCTACCTAAGCCTAGCCCAGAAAGGGTCACGGCTCCTGCGTGCTCTGCGGGGTGTGCCAGCCGGCAGGATGGAGGGGAGCTGCCCCGTGCTTCCCGCAGGAGCGAGGCCGTGTTTGAAATGGGTTTGAAATGTGCTTCAAATGTAATAATTTTTTATCCATGTTTTACCCCTGCCTGCCCCGCACGCTGGCCGTGCGATCGCAGTCAGTCGGCCGGCCCCGGGCTCCTCTCCGGGCCAGGGGAGGCGCGCTCCGCTCCCTGTGCTCCTCTCCCTGTGCCCCGCTCCCTGTGCCCCGCCCCAGCCCCTCTACTCTGCCCCGCTCCCTGGGCCCTGCCCCAGCCCCTCTGCCCCGCTCTGCTCCCTCTGCCCTGCCCTGCCCCACTCCCTCTGCCCTGCCCCGCTCCTTCTGCCCATCTCTGCTCCCTCTGTCCCACTCCTTCTGCTCCGCTCCCTCGGCCCCGCTCCCTGTGCCCCGCTCCAGTCCCTCTGCCCGGCCCCGCTCCTCTCTCCCTGTGCCCTGTCCCGCTCCTCTCCCTCTGCGTTCAGAGCCTCTATTGATCGCTGGGAACATTCAGCTGCTGACATCTGTCAGGCTGCCTCTAATTTCACCAGCGATCGCCAGCAGAGGATCTGCCCCCTACGGTTTTCTTCTCACTGAGCAGCTGCTGCTCCCTTATAGTCTGTTTGGTTATGTCATCATTAGCTTTTTAAATACGGGTAAGGAACCTTAAAAATGCTTTATGCTCTCAAGAGATCTGGAATTTCTCAAAAAAGAAAGAAAAAAAAAGTTCTGATGTTTCTCAAGCCTCCCTCCCATTCCCCTTCTGAAAAGGCTCAAAAATGTGGAATGTTGTGGGAAATTACTCAGAATGTAATAAAAAATGTACATGCAAAAAAAAAAAAAAAAATCTAACTCACAGCTTCCTTGGCTGAAGTGATGTCCCAGGGCTGGATCCAGCTCAGCAATGCTCTTTGGCCTTTCCCTAGTTTTCTCTTTCCAGGACCACATCCTTCATTTAGTTTCTGCTTCCAGGACCCTCTCTCTCACCCACACACACCACATAAATATACAGACACATACAGCTCTGACACACATTTCTTTCTGTGGCACAGGATACCCCCAAAGCTTCTTTTCCCTTTCACAAAGTTCAAGCAGTCCCTGTGCAGAGCACCTCCCTTCTCTGCTCTCTAGTTTCCAGCTAGATACAAACTGTCCAAAACAGGGTTTATTTACTGGGTCTGCTTTTTTAGCCATTTGGACACTGCAACACTCATTTTTCCTCCAAGGGTATCTTGCAAAAAGTAACAAAAACACTTCTGGAAAGTACCTGCTGCTCAGGTTGCTTTGCATTTTACAATGTTATTTTATTACTGCTCATTTTACATACGCATGCTTATAGCTCACCACATTTTTTCTGACAAAAACCAATTGACAGTAACTTTACAAAAGGTCTTGCTGAGGATTTAAAAACATTAAAATATATAAAAGGGAGTTACTTCAAAGGTTTTCAAAATCAAACCAGCCCTGAATTTTATTGTTTTGGTAACAATTTTAACTTTCCTATCCAGAAGTCACTTCAAAAATTATAGTGTTCAGAGCTATACATACATGAGTCATTCCCTCCATCTCTTTTATACCCCTAAATATTTCTGCTTTACCATTCACCAAACTTCATGCTGTTTACATCTTTTCATAAAAAAGCAGAATATTTTTATAGTTAAAAGATCTATAAAAGGTGATTATTACTATTCACATGAACATGACAGCCTTCAGCTTTCTTGGGCTGTATTGAATGGCTCGCATGCGATTCAGCGGTGCAGAGATGGGCTTAAAAAGCCAGTTAAAAGCATGAATTGAGGAATGCATTTCATGATGACACTCAATGCTGACCATGTAATAGGAAGTTGATTGGAGTTCTTGCATATTTAAATATAGGCTTTGTTACCTTGCTTGATCATGCCATAAACGAGTATAGTTTAGATACATAAATAGTTTAGAGAACACTGTGTGCTTAAAATAACCTTTTACCCTTTAAATGTTCTGGTCCATTTTCAAATTTTCCATCTCAGACAGTATTGCCATTGAAGGACACAGAGCTGAGAGCGTTCTGTCCCTGGGGCTGCCCAGCTGGGTCACTGCAGCTCCTGCAGTAACTCACCTCAATCCAGCCCATGTGCCCGTCCCACCACAGCACGTGCCCAGGGCTCACTCTGGGTGAGGGAGACTTTCACACTGCTGCATTTCCACTCAGCTGTGCTCTGGGAGACTGCAGGGCTGGTAAGGAGGGGTCTCTGCAAAGATGCTTTGACCCTCCAAGTGCTTTCTGCTTTGCCGTGGCTGCTGCAAAGACCATCTTGCCATCCCATGTGGCCTTGAAGCCTGGGAAAGGGAGTTCCCCAGCTGAACACAGCAGGAAAGGCTGGAGGTCTCCTGGCCTGGAAAGGCAGAAGGTCTCTTGGTATTATTTTTGCATCATTTATCCAAATTTTGGAGGTACCTCTTTAGGTAACACACACTTCTAGATGCCCCCATAAGGCCTCACAAGTCTTCCAGGCTGACAGGAATCCTGAAAAATATTGCAGTTTCTCTGTAGTGAACTGTTTTTCCAGTTCAATATCCTGGCACTATGCTGCTTTCAGGACGGATGTTGTTCAGATAAACATCTCCCCAGCAATGCTACAGAAACAGTGGCAAAGAGAAAAAGCTGCAGTATATCTCTGCTGTCCTATCTCTATTTGACATTGATATATTTGCAGAAGGATGGTGTTAGACACAAGCCCAAAGGGCTGCAGGTGTGTTACCAGGTTGGAATGAATTATCTGCAGGCATAATGGAGCCAGGACCTGCATGGCATGGTTTTGGCAGAAACCCTCTCCTTGGCACAAGGGAAGTGTGTGTAGCCCAGAGCCAGGGAAACCTAGGGATGAGGTGGTCCAGGGTGTCACATTGTCCGTTCTGACTAAAGAACTTGAAAGAGAGGGATGAAAATGGCTCTTTCCAGTTCTCAGTTTTTGAACCACCCCATATAGAACTTTATCAGAGGTCACTAAGGTGATTAGAAACCCTCTATTTTTACATCTGCTGTTAAAAAATTCCTCCAGGAGAGGGGATCTTCCCAGGACCAGAGCCATAAAGGCTGTAGTAAAGATAGAAAAAGCAAGAGAGAAATACAAGATCAGGTGTCCCAATATCAGAGGAGTAACTTCAGGTCTACCCATACATCTGAGAACAGCATTTCAACCACTGGCTTGCTGATTAAAAATGCTTTCATAATCTCCTAGAAAGCTGCAGTTCCCTTAAAAGTTCCAGCCACAAAAGTCCATTGTTCATTCTTGCTCCCAGAGCACTTGTGAAATGGGTTTTAGGCACCCAGCTCCAACTGGCTTCTAGGGACCCTTGGAAGCCAAACTCCTTGAGGCATTTCTTCTCTAAGACACAGAAAAGTTTCTATATGGAGGAGGAGTGGGTCAAACTCTGACATCTCTGCTCCCTGTTGCAATAATCCCTTCTGACTGCTGATGAGCGCTCTGACACCTGGAGTACCAAACCACCAGTGCCATCTCTAGGAAGGTGTTGTTTCTGACAAATCTTTCTGAAGCTCCTTGCGGGTTGAGAATGTGCACTAGGGCCTTATCTGAACCAAAAACAGCTGGCTGGCTATGCATATTAAAAATATAGGCTATTTCTGCCCCAAAACAATTATGATCTGAGTTGCTCACAAAACCTGTTTGTACTGATAAGCTTCTGTGTTTGTGCAGCAAAATAATTCTCCAGGAAATTGTGTCAGGTTTGACTGCAGCTGATGATTTTAATTAATTTAAATAGTATTTGCAGATCAGAAAATATGAGGTATCAACAGTCTGCTACAGAGAGTTCACAGAGCAGTGGCCCAAAACTATCTTGGTTTGTTGGCAACACCAAGCACAGTTTGGTAGTGCAAATCTAAACATGGTGTTTATGGGCATTTTTCATCTGCCACAGCCTGTCACTACCATGATACAAAGAAATCAAAACAGCAACTCTATATTAACATCCAAAAATCTCAGTATTTTCTACAAATACCAGCTACATCTCAGCTATATAAAATCTTCAAAGTCCCCTGGAGAAGAGCCAGGAATGGAGGACAGCTGTGCTTGCCTTTTTCAACATTCCAAGTTTGGGTTTTGGAGTTCATCTGAAGGAATGACAGTAACCAATCAAAGAAACAGGTAATTCTATAGCTGATTGTACTGGAATGTCTTGGAAAAAGAAAGTCATGGATTCACTGAAATGTCATTTTAGTGCCAGTGCGAAAATTACATCCAGATTATTTCACTTCAACATTAATGACATTGGAGAGTCAGGCAACATTAATTGCAGTTTGTGCTGTAACCTAAGAAATTAGTGATTACACCTGCAGAGTGCCTCAGCACTCTGCCTGCTGTGAGATTACCTCTAAAACAAACACAGGCAAAATTTACTGAGGCTGCTTGCATGTCAGAGAGAGCTGCTGCACATGGAACAGGGAATTGAGCAGCACAGGGTGGCTAAAAGTGCAGCATTTGAACTTTATAGTGGATGGCAGACAATCTAATGGGTAATTAAGCAAAGGGCTGTTCTACTACTCAGCTTTAACGAGAACTGTATTTCCAAAGTATGGAAAAGCATTTAGATACAATTTGCTGAAAGAATTACAAGGAATCTCGGTGCACACATAAGGACTGTGCTGAGATGGAAGAATAGCTGACCATTCTGTCTGAGTAAACTATTACATAACAGCTAAGCTATAATAAAACCCCGATTCCAAATCAAATAAGTCTCCCAGACTGCTTAAAATGAGTCACCAACAGCTTTATAAACATACAAAATACTTGACAAGGAAGTCTCTGATAATTTTTTAGTAATTATGTCTGTGAATTGTTCTCTGTTGACATCACTATTAGAAATGGTTTCCCATAAGCTTGCACTGCCTGTTAACATCTGCTCATTAATCACTGAGGTTTTGAATATTTCTTTCATTACAAGTTTATTAAAGAGTTCACACCGTTTGTTCAAAGAGATGTCTAATTAACACACAAACAATAGCTGAAGACAATACAGTTCTGTTTTGTTTGGATTTTTATGGCTTCAAAACACTCCGAACAAGTAATGATTTCACAAGATGATCACAGATTAAGAAATACCTGTACATCTCAGAAATATGCAAGGAACAGAAAATCATTTTTCAAGAGCCAAAAGAACTCTTTCAAACCTTGTTTGTCATCTGAAGAAAACACTGAAATATGATTTGGAAGCAAATGCAGAGCAAAGCAATATTTCTTAAGACAGTGCTGCAGGGCTGATAGAGTGAACAGATAAATTTGGCCTAAAAATGACCATGAAAAAGGAAGGATGTAATCAGGGCCCAAGGAAAGAAGATCATCCCCAGGAATATGATTTTTGATGAGAGAGTCTGACAGTTACAACACAGTGTTTTGGAGGCAGGAAGGTCCTAAGTTCAGTGGCAGCTAAAGTATCACCACAGGCAGTTCTCTTGACCTCTGTGGTACCTCAGTCAGCTAAGCTGTAAGGCTGGCTTCCATGGAAATCCAGATGTTGCCTCTGAATTCAAGTGTCCTGAGTAAATAAGTTACCAGAAGAACTGCATATCTGAAGAATGCCTTAGCCAGAGGTTACTAAAGGATAATACTAATGACAGACAAATGAGGAACATCAGAGAATGCCATATTTGAAGATACTTCAGCCAGAGGTACTTTCTGTGTAACACTTGGGGAAAATAAATAATGAGTTTTTTACACTTTTAAGAATTAAAAAAAAAAAAAAAGCCACAGATGCTACTGTTTAATGAAAGCTAAAATACTTTCAGGAGAAGCAAACCTATAGTGGCAGCTTTCAGTCATTTTACTAGGTTATTAAAGTACAAATGGATCCTGTGCAGTCTGTCCTGCAAAACACAAACCCAGGGGCACTGATGGGCAATGCTTATGGAAAAAAAATATTTCAGATGGCCAGCAAACTCTTGTTCTGCCATAGGTAGAGCACGGATAGATACCAAGCTGAAAATAGATCCCTAAATAAATAAAAGAAACACAATCTGCAGTACAGCTACGAAGGCTTCCAGCAGGAAATGTTCCTGGTGGTGAGCTCTTGATCCTGATGTGGACACACTGGTTGTGGCTCTGGTAATGGGATGGGGACAGGGGCTGCCTGCTGGTTTGCTTCCTTTGAAGAACAGCTCTGGGGGAAAGAGTGGCAGTCGAGGGCAAGAGGGGATGATGGCTGGATGCAAGGAATAATTGCTGTGACAGTCACATTTATCCACAGCTGAGCACCCTCTCTCATGTCATAACATGGCCATACATAAGACTTGCATCCTGGACCAAACCACAGAAGGATGAAATGCAGTTGGTGGTGATCATAAGACCAAAGATAATGGGCAGAACACTGGGTCTTATGATCATGTTTTTAAAGTCCTCCTTCTTGTGCAACTTTTATTCTCATTTTTATTTTCTTTTTCTTTTGTATCTCCTTCCTTCAAAAAGCAGAGTATCAAGAGCTTCACCTAGAATGTGTGCCTATACTGGGGTGGGATGGAGTTTGGTCTTTACACTTTTCTTTGACACAAGCAGCTTTGGTTTGAACATAGTGTCTAGAAATGAACAGGGATTTTGCCATTTTTTTATTATGTGCAAAATGCTAGGAATGTTTAAAAGTAACAGTAACCAAAGTAACAGGGAATAGGAAATAGGAGAGACATTTATCCCCTTAGAAACAGCTTTATTCCCCTTGCATTTCTACAGGAGCATAGACGTTTTCTGTCTGCTTTGGCACCAGAAGCAACTTTTTCAAACATCAGGAATTTTTCTGTCTTTTACAAGGGCTGCATATACTGCATGTGAGAGCAAGAAAATGGACTTCAATTTTAAAACACTTTACCAATGCTACCAGCAGGACAGTGTAACACGTATGACGTTCTTCTGAACAAGACAGGTTGTAGAAAAAATAAATTATTTCACAGCACTCCAAAGTAATTTTTAAAATTTTGTTTTGCGACTAGCTCCTGCTTGGTCAGTCCACTCATAAAAGCAGCTGAAAAGTGTGGAGTAGGTTAAGATGAATGTATGTGCCACTTGTACTCCCCTGGTTGGGAGATAAGCACAGTTCAGCATGAGAAAAGAGGCATTTTTATTGCAACAGTGATCCAGCAAAATCAGTCACAAAGGACCTGATCTAAAGTCCATTAACATCCAGTTTTTCCGCTGATTTAATAGACCTTTAGTCAGACCTACTGCCTCTTCTACAGTATCCATCTCCTCTGATCTTAGAGAAGATTAGTACAAAGCAAAAGATCCGCACGCTGCCATGAAGGTCATGTGCACTGATCAGCCACAGCATATGGCATAGGCAGAATTTCATGTACCTCAAGCTGACATCAGGAGCAATTTAGAGTTAGAGGAGAGTATTGAATAACAGCCTTTTAAATACAGTAATTATAAGGTCTTTGAAACAAATACTGGCGTTGTGATTTGGGGAGCCTGAGGAATTTAATCAGCCATTCTTGATCTAATTGCCAGTGTGATTTTCGCTCTATCAGATGTGAGTTGTAATTGGTTTTGAAAAGTTTGACATACGATAGGCTTCTGGGCTCTCCTTCCTTAAATGCTTTATTTGTTTTATCAAACAACTTTCTAAGCAGAATATGTACCCTGGTCTGAAACTCTCACCCTCTTCCTAGGACACAGTGAAGTAGATGCTGAAATGCCTGGAAGAATAGCTCTGGAAAGCTATCAGAGCTAGTAAGCTCTGAGGTTTTGATATTTACAAAGAGCCAGAAACCACTTTCTGCTAGCATCCAGTATTTTAATTTTAATGGAAAGAAAAATGAATCTTTGTCTTAAATCCCACAGTAGAAGGACAACTTCAGGAAAATGAAAGGAAATGCTTCTTCCCAGAGTGGAATTCATTGCTGCAGGAAACGCTGGAGTCAAATACTATGTCTGGATTTCTACAGGACTACAGTGGCACTACTAATAACAACTGTAATTTCAATTTATGAGTTCAATCCTGCACCAATAGAACTCTTGCAGGATCTGGGCTTAGATCTGCAGATTTTCTGAGGCAGGAACCTGTATTCAGAATTATCTGTGCAGACAACAAAAAGGGATAAGAAAGGCTGAGCTGCCACAGGTGTTGTGGGAGGCTCCAGCAAAACCATTGAAATATCAATGGGCTTTGTTACCTGTCTCAGGTAAAAAAAGCTCCTTTTTAAGCTGAGGAAATTGCAAGCACAATTTTGATTCAGGGTAATGCATCTCACAGTCTTTTCTTTCTGCCAAATTCAGCATGCTTGCATGGACTTTGGAAAGAGCAGCAAGCTGGTCACATTATTTAGGTCTGATTATGGGGCTGAGCCTCTTCCTCCATGGCAGAAAAAGGGCAAGTGCTTTCTGTCAACAAAGGAGTGCAGAGAGGGGAATGTAAGGAGGCTGTAAAGAAATGTGATGCAACACGACCTGGGCCTGATCCAGAGCTCAGCAGAGCCAATGGAAAGACTCGTAACGAGCCCTGGATCCTGCTCCAGAGGGATTGTAACTCTGCTCTGCAGAGAGCCCAGGACCCACCTTCCCTGGCTGCACAGCAGGCCCTTGTCCCCACGCCAGGCAGAGGCGAGCCCTGTCGAAAGGTTGTTTGTTATTGTTATTGTCATTGTTGTTGTTATTATTGAAAGAAGTATTTTCACAGCAGTGAAGGTCAGCTACAAATGATGACTCACTTGCACCACAGATCTACACAAATAGCATGTGCTAAGATTACCATCTGGTATAACAATCTACATCACAAGACACCACATTTCCTGTTACCCAGGGTAAGTAAATTTCAAGCATGAGGGAAAATTTTAGCAAGTTTCCCCAAGTACCTTTGCAGAAAGAATAATGTGGCTTACACAGAGGGGGGAAGAGAAAGGGAAATTATGAGGTAAATGCTATTCCCCTCCCTCCTGCCCCCTCATCTCCCAAGAAGAAAAACATATTAAGTTTGCAGTTCTCATTTCTATCGTATTTAAAAAGTCAAATCTATGTAATGAATACCTGTCTGGAGGGAGTCCAGGTGATGCTGACAGTCAGGCTTTCTGGACACTGTGTGAAATGGAGGGTGTATGTTTCACTCTCTCTCTCTGCATCTCTTTTTTAACTATTTATTTAGTGTCAGGACAGTGCTGTGTGTGCAGCCGCCGTGAAGGGCGTTGGATCTCGGCGGTGCTGACGATGCTCTCCCCCGCACCCGCTGGCTCTCAGCTTGTGCTGGGAGCACAACTGGGCCCCTGCCAACCTGAGACACCCCAAAAATTGAGGAAGGGTCCACTCCTTGCCCCTGGTGTGGTGTGAGTGCCAGGGGTGAGCCACCCAGCAGCCCCTCTCCTTGGAGGTGATGGTTGGGCAGCTCTCCAAGTGAGGCGCAGATGGAAATACCAAGATGAATCAAGCTGGTGTGTTTCCATGGATGACAGTGGCCTGGCTGTGGCAGCAGCTGAGAGTCTTGTCCCAGCCAAAATGGCACTGCTGGCAAGGGGGAAAGAAGCTTTCTGTGGCAGTGCTAAGCCTACACATGCTAGGTGCTAAGGGCCACATTCATAGCCTGGCAAATTTTCCTGGTGCTGCTGAGCATTGCTTTTCCTCTTGCCTCCATCCAGTTTGCCTTTCCCATCACCCGTGTGTGAGAAGGGGCTGTGTCCCTGTTGGAAGATCAGCCCAGGGCTAAAGCCATGTCCCAGGGTGGTACTTCAGCCCCACAGCCTTTGCAGGTGCCAAACACCACATCTCTCACCTGATGTCTCTCCCTCCAGCTGTGGCACTGCATCCCTCTCCTCGAAGGTCCCAGGAGCTGGCTGCTGGCCAGCCTGACGAGGGAGAGGGATGGCTCCTCCTCCAAAGAAGCTAGCAAAACCAGTGGCCCTTGAATTTGGCAGGAGCTGAAAGAAAGACCTGAGCCTCGGGAGGAGAAACAGATAAGTCTTTTCCAGACAAAACAGAGGTGAATAAAACAAATAAATAAATAAATCTGGGCAAGCCACTGGATGCCAGAGGCACTGCACGAGTGAGGTGGCTGGGAATCCCCTTTGGGATGCTGGCAAGGGTTTCTTTGGCTTCAACATGATGTCTTTTGCCATGACTCAGTGCTGCTTAAAATCAGCTGCAGAGACAGGCCCCGGCAAGGATGAGGGAGATTTCATCTCCTGCATCTCCTGCTCACATTTCAGACAAAATCCAGGCACTTTCTTTCTGACTGTTTGTTTGTTTGCACGCTAAGGGCTGCAGCCCTGGTGGAAATACCAGGAGACAGGCAAACAACAGAGCAAGAAACACAGAGATAAAGTGAACATAAGTGCCCTTTTTTCTCAGCCATGGGCACCCTTCTTGCCTTTCCCTGCCCTACCCAGCTCATCCTTTCCAAATTTGCCATCCAAAACTCTCCTTTCTGTGACTCACACTTGTTTTAAACAATCTCTGGGGTAGTGCTGATGCCTGGCCACAAGCACACATCCAGCAGGAGAATTAGAGCTGCTCTGTCAAAGCCTAAGACCACAGTCATTTGGGAGAAAGCCCTTTTAAGTGGTAGGACTTGTCTTGGTTTTCTCCACAGCCTGAGCTATCTATGCCTCAGTGAAAGGGCAAAGACCAAGTCTTCCTCTTGCTCCAAGTAGGTTTAGATCTGCTGTCAATGCTGGCAAAACAACTGCTGCTGTCTGAAATAAAAAAGCAGCAAGTAATGCAAAGATCATAAATTGTGAGCAAGCAGAGCCTGCTTGCTTGCCTGACAAAATTGGGGTGAATATATGATGTTAACTGACAGACCTTTGCATATCACCTTCTGAATCTCCATGAAAACTGCTGCCCTGCGGTGCCAAAGGAGAGATCTTCCACTCTGCATTGGCCATGCAGTCCCAACAGCCTGAAAATGCAGGGACTGCACCTCAAACCATGTAAGACACCAGCCAGCAAACCTGAGGAAAGACTCAATTGTTATAGCTGGATTAGAGCAGGCCATGTTTTTTCCACCCTAAAGCTCCTAAGGAGCTTTAGGGGAAGCTTCAGAGAGCAAAATACTCTCATGAGCTGGTAATATACATAAAGCACATAGTGTTCCCTGTGACATGCAGCACCCACTGAATACATGATAAAATATTGTGGTGCCCCCAACCAACACATACCCAAAGTCAGGCCAACAACACTTTTGCTTCTCTTTCTGTTTTATTGAGGCATGTGCTGACATAAATCAGACCTCCCACAAAATCACTGGACTGAACTAACACAGCAAATGGAGACCCAGCTCAGTGTGCACCAGGACAGCTTGAGATGTGACACAGTTGTGTGCAACTTCAAGTCCTAGTGGAAAAAAAAAAAAACTCTACAACCCCAATTAGTTTTATAACATCTCTTGAAAGGATGATACACTGGACACCACAGATGGGAAAAATTTTAAATCAGGACAACTGTAGGGATGTTACATTTGCTGCGAGGCTGAAAACTGGGAGTGGGGGCCGCCTTCTTAAAGGTATTTGCTTAGTTTGTAAAAACTTTGCTTAAACCCATCTCTCTAAAACCTCTGCACGAAGAGTACAGATTTCATTAGTAACCCTGCAAGAATAAAAATGTGACTTCAGCACTTCTGAGTTATTCTTAACATATGAGCCATTTTCTGGAGAATCCAAACCTTTGATCAACTTTATGAGAAATACCTGTGACAGAAAGAAAACATTTAATGAGCCAGAGATGTCAATTATAAGCTTTCAAGCAATTTTATACCCTATATAACGCATATAAACCAATGCAGTTTAAAGCATATTTTATCATTCTATAAATGTTTGAAATTATCATTTTCAAATTATTGAAATTATTTGAAATTATTATTTTCAACTTTTTTTTCCATTTATTTGTTTCAAGGCATGAAAGATAAACCCTTTTCAAATGTTCATGGTCCTTCATGGTATAAGGCAAAACAAATTAGGAACAAACCAGCAGAAAAGCACAGAGATTGTAAATTTCAAACAAATGAAACACTTCTGCGTTTTTTATTTTAATCAAAATTTGTTCAGATGGATAAGTGGCTGATGTTGATTTTGTGTTTTTTGTGATTTACTTCTTTCTTTAATATTCTCCTTTACTGACCCTTACACTTCAGGACCTGACCCTGAATCACCAACATTAAGGAGAAACATACCTCTGACTTTAGAGATATAAGAGAAGATTTTAGACATCCTTACTGATTGCTGGTGTCTGTTTTTAGGTGTCTTTCAGTGCCTTGGTTTTTAAAGAATGCTAAATTCTAGTCTCCTGAACTGCACAAGCATTATGTGTCTTGAAAACAGACTTTCCAAATATCTGTTTGCTTTGGTAAGTCTTGATCCTTGAGTTTTGCAAAACTGTTCCATCAGAATGCTAAGAGTCTCTGATTATCAGTATAATAAGGAGTGGTAAAATAATAATACTTCAGCCATTTAAAGCTCATGTAGACCAAATTCTACTTTTTTCCATTATCAGTACACTTTGACTGAGAAAGAACAAGATGTTTCCCTTATACAACTAGACAAATGTCCTGGACAGAGAAAAAGCTACAACTTCCAATTAAACTTAGGTACTCAAGCAGCAGACAGGCTAAATCCAGCTGCTTTAAAAGGGTTTTCATTCCTTTGCAGTCTCTGGGCCTATCTGTAATACCTTATGCTTCCATTTTGTGAGGTTTCTTGCAAAACATATTAGCCTCCGTAAGAAATCTTCAATTCCCACGGAGAATTACATTTCAAAATGATGCTCCGTGCTAGTAAGCAATATTTTTTCCTGGGCTTCCACATATGGCAATATTTATCTTCAAAGTTTTCCTCTTTGGCTTGTAGGCTGGTTTGCAAACCAGATGGTCTTGTGTGGCCTAATTGTAAGATGATTTGTTGTGTGATTCAGTAGCATTGTTTATTTGTACAGTGGTTTGATGGAATTTGTAAACTGCATAATATTGTTTTACTGTGTTTTCTTTTATGACAGAGCCACATCTTGCTCTGGCATTTATGGCGGCGATTATAATTAAATGTAGTTCTCAAGATACTTTGATCTCTGTTTGCTTGCTGCACTAAACTAGTAACATAAAAGCACAATATTTCTCATTTAAGCAGTTAAATAATGCTGGATTTGAAGACTGAGTGAATGTACCAAATTTTATCTTAAACCCCTCCAAAAATACACCAATCAAACAAATAAAACATTAATTGAATGCTGAAAATCCAGTGGCTATTCAGCAGCATCAATTTAATGATTTATTTGGAGCTAATCATGGAATCACAAAATGGTTTGGTTTGGCAGGAACCTTCAAGATTTTGGAGTTCCAGCCTCCCTGCCATGGGCAGGGATACCACTCACTAAATCAGGTTGTCCTGGGCCCATCCAGCCTGGCCTTGGACGCCTCCAGGAACATCCCCATTTTAACCAGCCCTTTTCACTATGTGTTCTGCAGAGAAGTCTCCTTTGCTTTTTTGGGGCAAGAAGAATTTTTCTTTACTTGATCATTGCAAATGGTTAGTTGTATTCACGTAAATATTCCTTAGCTAGGAATATATTTAGGTTTCCAAGCCTATAAGCAGATCTAAAGAGCTTTCTGGCCTTCCTGTTCTGTTTCCATCATGAAAGGTACCTCCTGTTTAGTTTCTGGAAGCAGACTTGAAGAGGGGTGACTATAACTGGGAACCCAAAAAGCACTTTGGACTATGGACTCCAAGATTAGGAATTTGGAATGTTTCTTTCACTTTTAGGAACTCAGCTTCAAGTCAACACATTTTACTCAAAGCCTCATGTGTCTCCTAGCTATCAATGGTCAATGTGGCAAACTGATGGACAAATTTCAATGCCATACACTTTTTCAAGAAACGTCAACATAAGGTACAAGCAAATCAATGCCATGAACTCATGGCATTGATACAGAGAAAGTCAGGAGACAGGCTGCAGAATGAAGAGATAAAAGAAACAGATTTGTCCTTTAGCCTTTGGAAGCAGTTCCCTTAAAGCAAGTTGAAAATTTTTGGTATGGATTAAGAATTATTTCAGTACAAAGATGCTCAGCATGTAATCTCTAGTCAGTAATTTACAACAGATTTGGAATAAATCAAAAGAAGCACAGTGTTCTAAACAAATCTCCTAATTATTCCAGCAGGAAGTATGGGTGTAATGATGATTCACATGAGAAGTGTCTGATTGACCTTTATTTTTCATGTAGACATTTGCTGCTCTCATCCCTTTATACAAACACATTCTGTGGCAGATTACCCTTGAAAAGATTTCAAAGGAATAAATCAAGATTCAGAGACAGACACATACCACCAAACAACCCAAGTGCATGAGGAAGCTGAAACTAGACTGTAATGAAGCTACTCCCACACAGTGCCTGGCCAGCCTAGGGATGTGTCATCATATTTTGTAGTGCCTTGAGAGTCACTGCTCCCACACTTTCCTAAGCAGGTCTTTGGTAAAAAACCTTCTCCTTCTGCCTGTTTGTCTCTGGAGATGCAGAGTACGATTCCTGCTCTTTGTGGTCACTTTTTTGCTGAATGAGATTCCTTCGCGCTTACATTTCTCTTAGGTCAGACAGTGGTTGAACACCAAGATGTGTCTGAACATAGTTTGTCTTCTGCATCTACCTTATTTCAAAGGGCCATTAAAGCCTTATTCTCTTGTCGTGTTGCCACTGCTCAGCAGTGAACAAAGGCCCGACTGCCAAAGAGAAGTGCAGCTAAAAGCAGTTTTAAGAGGGGTCTGTCATCCTTTCCATTAGCTGGTGAAGAGTATTGGCACTGAGGTGTTTGCCCTCTTAATACAGACAGGAAGGGGCAGAGCTCTTTTCAGAGAGGCTTCTCACTAGGACACTTACACAGGAGGACTAGTTCATGCTGCATTTTTGAGGGGGGAAAGAATATTGTCGAGGCTGAAAAGAGTTTAGCTATTTTTTTTCCTCTTTATTTTTTGTTTTTTTTTTCACAAACAAGAACCTGAAATCCTGATGTTTTCATTCTTAAATTCCAAGAAAAAAGGTGACAGTTGTTTCACTTGTAAGACATTCTTGCTGTATGCAGAGGCAGGGAGAAAAGCCTTTCCTTTGAAAAGAGCATATTCTCCATTGAAAAGCTACAAAGAACAAAGTTTCACTCCATGGTCTGCTTTGGTAATTCTGCAGACTCAAGCAGATGCTGCTGTGTTAATTCAACACAGCTCATGGTTTTATGATTTTCTTTACAGTCAGGAACATTGAAAATCTGCTTTCATGTTTGAAATGAAAGCTGATATACTCATCTGACTGTGACCCCAACAAACTAGAGCACAAATGACTGAATTCGGCTCTCAAGCTGAGCTGTGTGTGATTGAAAAGTGTAAGGCAAATATACTTACCTGTTACTCTCTGAAGTCAAAGATATCTCAGCAAAGCCTGATAAAACTGTGTAGACAAATTTATCTCTGGGCTGGATTCCAATATCAAAAGGTCAGACTGAAAACTATTTGAGAGCACTATAAGCATAGTGAACACTGAAAAGGATAGTTTTCCCCAGGTTATAGTTATATATTACACCCATGCAATAAATACAGCACAAGAATTGATTCCAGCATTAGAGAATGTTATTTCCAATGCTGCCGGATGAGAGAAAAATGGCAGCAACACCTTGCACCAATCTAAATGATAAGAAAATCAATTTCCTTCTCCAGAATACTGCCATGTTCATCATCCTTCTAGATTTCAAATATAAGCTCAAATGTGCAATAGAAATGCCTTCTTGCAGGCTACTGTGGCAATCAGTGTTCAACACTTCACGAACACATATGCTTTGTGTGAAGGCTCTAGTAAAATAGCAAACTGAGCCTGACTATTCTTAGGCAAATGACTTTAAAACCTGGTTTGTCCCTTGTTGAAATAGTTGTGCTGTAGTGAAGCTGAAGTAAGAGAGCTGGGAATAAGACCAGTCAGTTCAACCCTGTTGCCTCCAAAAGTAATTTCCTGCATCCAGCAACGCAAGTTACAAACCCAAACTGCTATTATGGAGTAACCCAGAAGAGAATCAGTCTCTGAAATTTCCTTTTTTTTTCCTCCCTGGGGCCATACAGCAAGACTGCTAAGAATACATGTAGTGAAGCTGTCCAGAAAGTGGAAAGTTACTTAGCAAATAGAGGGAGTGGCTTATGATTACAGAAAAAAAAAATAAACCTTTCAGCCCAATGTAAATTTAAAAAGGCCTTTAAATTTATATATACTACTTTAATTTATGCATCCACAGAAATGGATCAAACATGACTTGATTCTTACCTTTTTCACTATGTAAATTCTTGCTTGCAAGTATATCATGGTTTAAACCAAGCTGGAGATGAGGCACCACACAACCCCCACTCACCCCAGTGGAATGGAGAGGAGAATCCAAGTGACACTTGTATGTTGAGATAAGAACATTTTAATGGTTGAAAATAAATTAAAATAGAATAATAATGGCAAATAATAATACTGGCAATAAAAGCAAAAAAACAAGTAATGCACAATAGAGTTGTTCACCACCCACAGACCAATGCCAGACCCCCTTCCTGAACCCAGACTGGCTGTCCTTCCAGGTAACTCCCCCAGGTTATACACTGGGAATGATATTCTGTGGTGTGGAATATCCCTTTGGTCAGTTCAGGTCACCTGCCCAAGCTATGACCCCTCCTAGTTTCTTTTGCTCACCTCCTCACTGGCAGAGCATGAAACAAGGGGGGAAAATAGTCCTTATCCTAGGATAAGCAGGAGTTAGCAAAAAGCCCAGAGCATCAGTGAGTTATCAACACCAATCTCATTCTGAACTCAAAACACAGCACTTTAACAGCTACTGAGAAGAAATTTACTTGAGCTAAAAACCATGGCAAAGGGGTTTTCCTCTCTGCAAGCCATGACACATATTTTCGCATATACAGATTTATCTAAGGATAAGTTTCCCCTGGCAGGGGTGAGAGTCATGGATTCCTCCTACATTGCTCACAGTGCTTGCAGTGGGAGAGGAGGTCTGATCAACGAGAAGGTTGTTTGAATGAGTCCATGAGTATCTTGTGGAGATCAAAACAGAGTATTTTTGCATTTACATGGGTAGCACACTGTTGAGAGGGCATTTGAGGTCCTGCTTTGTGCACAATCTGGTGTGTTACAGCACTGCTTTAAGGGATCAGGAGCTGGAGAAACCTGGGGGTTTAATGCTTGAGATCTCCTCCTCAGTCCTTGGGATACTTGCTGAGATTTTGACTATTTGATAGACTCCATCTGTTACCACAAAGCAGTGGAGGAACTTTTAACACTGAAATAGGAGATAGAGGCCAGGAGAACAGCAAGGGGAGCTTAGCTACAGGAAAAGTTAATTAAGGTTTTGTTAACAGCTCATTTAAATTGTCTCCTGACTGCTAATGATCTCAAAATGTATCGGTGACTTTCAGTTACTCCTAGGTAAATTCCTACCTCCCTAAAGATACCCCTTTTCTTAAAGCATGAGAAATGGGAATGGCCTGTTGTGCTATGGAAGCAGTCCAAAGCAAAAAGTACAACAAAAACTAGTCCAGTTTTCCTGTGGTGTGATGTAGGGCCTATGCTTATGCTGACAAAAACCTTCTGTTGTGTTTATCTTTCCTGCTCCTCTTTCTGTGACCCGAGCTTGTGTACATCAGTTGGCTGTATCTGACACTCAGGATCTGCAGTGATCTACCTTTGGTGTTACACATCATAGCTGGGTATCACGGTGAAAAACGTCACTTCATTTGCTTATTTACAGTCTTCTGGTTTGGTTTTTTTGTTTGTTTTTTTTTTTTCCCCTTTTGTGTGTCTTATGGTAACTGAGGGTTTCATAGAAGAAGCAGAGGAAATAATATATTTCAGAGTATCTCCAAATGCAGCTTTCCCTCCCAACTGTTCACAAATTGATCCAGACCACCTCTTTGAGAACAGGTTACACACTGCAGAGGAATGCATAACTTGCCCATGAACTGCTGCATATTTTGTCTTGTATTTACATTTTTCCAAAGGGGGGGAAAAAAAGGGACTTTTTTTTTTTTTTTTTTCCGGATAAAGATATTTTCTGCTTTTGATGGATGAAATCAGTCTGCATATCCTTGGAGACTAGCAACAAGTTTACACTAGGAACTGGAATGAAGCCATCAATTCATTTCACGTGGCTTCCATCAGATGGCAAAACCCCATCTCACAGTCCCACAATGCTGGTCTTTAAATCACTCAAGAATGAGGTGACCTGTAACACTCCTGGCTCTCTGGAAACACCTTGATGCACAGGGACATTTTGACTCTTTCCAACTGCCGTTCATATGAGTGGCAATTATATTTGCGTGCCTTTGCTCTTGGGAGAAAAAACAGAAGACTGAGCTGTGTAGGACTTGCATCTGGCACACTCAGAGCAGCTCAAGTGCAAGAACTTCAGACATATTCAGCTCAAAGCCTCACACACCCCTGCAACAACTTTGGGGATCAAAGTTTGGTTACAAACCAGTAGCAGAGATTGGACCTAACGGGATTTCATTGAAGTGATTCAGGTTTGAACCCTTCTTCAGAGCACCAGACACTTGATTTTTGATCAAAAGTGAACTCACATGTTAAAATTTTCGCTGCATCCATCTCTAATTAGCTGGACCAAACAGTGTGTGACAGCTCATGGTGTTTCATTGAACAGCAAGAGACTCTGGTCCCCTTTGCCATTTTTATCTTTTGTTCCCTTTCTCATAGCAAATATTTTTGGAATGAGTTTGTGAATTATTAAATCAGAATTGCGTATAGTATGTGCAAACAGTGCTGAGACCCAAAGATCAATGATCACTGCCATCATCTTGTCTTGGCACTCAAACACCCATTTATAGGAAATACTTGTTTCTTGGACCACCATTTGCTTGAAGGAAGGTTTATACCCCAGGGGTTCTGTATTAGATTCCAGCAGGTTACTTCATTAAATGAGCATATCAAATTTGATTGGAAGTTCTCATCAGCTTTCTGTTCCATTTAATTTTATTTTTATACAGATGAAGAAATTACTGTTACACCCATACCCACTGACAAGCCAACTACATTACTTCACATCTACTTTATAACCACATATAATTACATAACCTCTTGGTTTATTTTCTTCCAGAACTCATGGCTCCTCATAGAATCTGTTCTGTCTGAACTAAGAGGCAGATTTTGGCCTAAAAAACAGTTTTCAAGACATTTACATGGTTTGGTTTTTTTCCTATATTGAATATTCCACATTTATTAACCACAATTCGATTCAAGCACAGTAAGGGCTTCACAAATACAGTCTGGAGAGGCTGTGTTAACAAAATGAAGACAAGCCCAGCATCAAAATACTCTGCATAAATCTCATTATCATGGCAAATCTTCCATCTTTTTAGCTCCATGCTATAAAATTTCTTTCAGCACACAGTGTTCCCTCCACTTTGCTCCTCCTTAGTTACAGGCACCGTGACCACTTTCTCACCTACAATGTCCAATCAGCATTCCTCCTCAAACCTTCCTGTTCTTCACTGACTTCAAATACAGCAGACAGGGCTGCAAGGTATTCTCATCTCAGTGTGAGGGCTTCTTAGGGTAAGAATGAGGCTGGAAGATTACATTCATGTCAAAGCACATAGCTGGGTAGCTAGACATAGTCAGAATAAAAATTGGCATCTGGAAAATTTTGAAGGACTACAGTTTTATGCCCGCATAAACTCACTGAAATCAATTAAGGTTGGAGCATAACCATGGTGGAATTGCCCCTAAGATTGTTTTTAATGCTCATCCCAAGTTACATTCTTAAACATATTGACAGACCACAGAGTCCATTTGTTAAAATTTATCAAAATAACCCTAAACAATCTGGAATAAACATGCTCTTTCATTCAAGCCAAGAAATGCTATGCACTCCTTAGATGCCAGAGAAGGCACCAGGGAGAGCAGTCCCTGCTCTGGGAGAATTTTCACATATAATTTCATCAACTTTAAAAGCAGTGATTCAATCCTGAAGTCCTTCCTGCCATCAGTTTTATTTATTCAAGTGACTAGAGCCTGACAAAGAAAAGCTGCAATTCCAGGCTCCTTAATTCTTACTTGCTTAGATAATGCAATTGCAAATTGCAGAGTGTATGGAAATAGAAAACAAACTAGGGAATCCTATTTTATGTCAAAACACACTTCCAAGTGCCACATAGCTGCTCCTGGTAAACTGATATACTGAGGCAGCTGTCTACCGACCAAGACATCCACTACAGTGGCTGAGGGGAGAGCAACCCCCAGAGCAGATATGATCCACCCTCACCCTGGGCGGATGTGCTTCACCTCAGCCTGCAGTGCACCACATCAAGGTCACACATGCCAAAATCCCACACCAAATCAGGCTTTGCAGGGATTTAACATTCCAGGGCTGAGGAATTGCCTGTGCCAGAAGAATACTGCCATACGAAAGCAACACCAGCATATAATTGAAATAATTTATTTACCACTAGAGCACCACAAAAACAGACATACAATGTGTTAAAATACAGAGTAATCAATCACCAAAGTACAACACAGCTGTCCTTTAAGTTCCTTCTTTTTTTGCCTTTAAACCATGCCATCCATACAGTTGTATTGATGCTGAACACATCAGAAGTGCTGTCCTACCCCACCCAGCTAAGTGCTATGATTCCCCCTCAGCCCCAGTCAGCCCCCCTTGGGTCTGATCTTTCCAGATGCTGAACATTTCCCATCAGATCTCAGGGACTTTGCTCAGGCAGTGGCAATCACCTTGCTAGAATAAGGCCCCGTAGCACAAAGTCCTTGAGCTGTTGCAGACTCATCTGAAGATCATTTGAGGGGTATTTACATCACACCTGAGAGGTGCTAAGGACTCACGTTACCCCACTCTGCAGAGGGGAATTTCACCCATGAGTTCTGCATATTGTAGGATCAGGCCTAACACCCATGGTAATTAAAGGGAAATACATGCCTAATGAACAAGAAAAAATAAATTGTAGGAGCTTTAAAATAGAGAATTTCAAATACTATCAGTGCATTTTGAGGAACACTAGAATTTTTTTAAAAAATTTATTTTGGGGCAATGACTTACAGAAATAGTGTTCTATGCTTAGAGAAAAACTTCAAATCCATGTTCAAATTTTCAGCTGCATCCAGCACACAGTGAGTATAGTTGGACAACTATGCTATCTCCCATCCCACTTCTTCAAAACTAGTCTGAAAGCTGCATTCCTGTATCAGAGAACTGCAAAAACATTTTTAAGTTTTGTAAAATATGCTCACCCTTGTTTTCTCTCTTGTCCAACAAAAATACAGTTCTCATACTGAACCTGATAAAACTAATTTTGCTGTCATTATACAGCAAAATCCAGAGTATGTATTACCCTGAGGAGTTTCACTGAGTTCAGTGCATCTTCTCACTGGAGTTAGTCTGGCTCAAGCAAGTGTTAGCAGGACAGATTCTTCACCTGTTCACCTCAGCTCACTAAATAAATCAGAAGTCTAACACACCTTCTCCTCGTGGGCCAGTGGGTGGGATTAGATAATCCCTGGGGCTATGTTCCCATCTAGGCAATAAACACAGGCTCCACAGAAGTCCTGAGGAGCTGCCTCTGCAAGCCACCACGGCACCTCAGTTTTGCACCAGTATTCTGCTGAAGCCAAAGAGACTGCACTTCTTAAAACTGGAACTGACAACACCAAGCTCAGGAGCGTCCTCCCAACACTGCTCAGGACAGTGGCAGAAAATGTCCCTCCCATCCAAGCAGAATGCTTGCACTGAAGGTTTCCAGCTTTGCTCTGCAGTAGCATCCATCACATAAAATGAAACGATTGTGCCTTCTTCCGTATTCTTTTCTTATTTATGTTAGGGTTTTTTTTTCAAAATGAAGTATGCGATGTGGTTTGTTTCTTTTTACTCCCTCTACAATATGAAAACAACAAAACCCCAGGAATCCCCATGTTCCTTTCTCTTTTTTTTCAAAAGAAGCTTTAGCATCAACTCAATTGAGAAAAAAACTGGTAAACTTGCAAAAATCAATGGTCTGATCCTGCCAATCCTTACACACACCCCAAGAGCCTGAAGGGCCCTGCTGTGCTGCTGCAGAGGCCAAACCTGTGTTACCTGCACAGGAGCAGCCCCACGGAGGAGCTGCAGGAGCGAGTTCCCCGTGCCAGGTGCATGCATCCAGGTGTGCTGTGCTCCCGCTGCGCTGTGCACACACGGGCATCGCCGCTGCCCACGGCCCCTGCACAGCGCTGGGCTCATCCTCTGCAGGGCTGGGACTCGACTCCTCTCCTCTCCTCTCCTCTCCTCTCCTCTCCTCTCCTCTCCTCTCCTCTCCTCTCCTCTCCTCTCCTCTCCTCTCCTCTCCTCTCCTCTCCTCTCCTCTCCTCTCCTCTCCTCTCCTCTCCTCTCCTCTCCTCTCCTCTCCTCTCCTCTCCTCTCCTCTCTCCCTGCCCACCTGTTGAATGTCCACAGCCGAAAGGAAACGGGAAAACGGGAAGGCCCAGAGATCTGAACTGCATCGCGATGCAAGCGCTGTGAACGGGGACAGCTGGAGGAGGAGCAGGGAGCAGGGGGGGAGATTGCTTTAATCCATCCTTTTTTATAAAACAGGAAAACAAATGGAGTCAGGTAGCTTATGTCATAATGATGAACAATATACAAAGCACATGTATAGCAATTATTATAAAACATGTATTTGTAGTGCAAGTCAAAATACAGGGACTCTACTCATACTGGCCAGCTAGAGGGAAACACGTGATTCTGAGCGATCAAAAAGAGCCCCAAATTCAAATTCAAAGTCATGAGAGCTGACAGTATTACAGAGTACAAAAATATGGTGAAAATTTACACATTACACATAAAGTACGTAATTTTTTAATAGTTTACAAATAGAGATCTACAGATATGTTTCCAATTAAGCTGGCTTTTACTACCCACCTATTGTAATACTCTAGGTATGGTTACATATACCAAAAGAACAAAAAAATTCCCATAGCATAGCTATACAGCAACATATTAAGGTCTGAAGATTAGACCAGTAAATGTTAAATATTTCACTGGTTTACTAAACTGACATTTTAAATCATTTACAGTAAAAAAAAAAAATCTTATAGACTTGTCTTTGAGACTGAAACAGAGTGTCCTTTATTAGTAAATCATTCAGTATTTAAAACAAGGGTTTGAGACCTTACAAGAAGTCTCTCTAGGCAGCTGGCATGAAAAATAAGGTATTTTAAAGGCAGAGTTTCTCAGTAATGTAATAACTGATTTCTATTTTAATTGAACTAAACTAACCATTACTTTTCTGATTGTTTTGAGCTCGTGTTCCTTTAGGCTTTATATGTATTTCTGGCAGCTTATTTGGTCTCCACCTTGTCCACATTGGCTGGTTTTCATTTTCCCAATGGTGATACAGAAATGTTCATTTGATAGTTTTTATACACAAATAAATAATGCACTGTTAACTCTATAGCTAAGAGGAATGGGTAGGATGCCTATTGCATAACAATACAGAGAGATCAAGTAAGGCACGGGACAGATACAGCAACTCCACTTCATGGGGTTTTCCTGTTTTTTTCCTTTCACATAGTAACACTAACAAATTTCTTCCAGTGTTTATTTTTTAAAAGGTTTCTTTTTTTCTTTAACTTTGCTTCTTGTCTATCTCACACTATGTGTAGGTGAAATGTAGGAAAAAGCCTTCAATGTTTTGCTTCAGATGCCAGTTTAAAAAAAAAACAACAAAACAAACTTTCAAACAGTTCAGACTAGTACCGCTTTTTTTTTTCTTCTTTTTTTTCCTTTTAACACTGATGAATCCGCGTTTTTATTTTTCTTTCTTTCCTTCTCACTCTCTCTTTCTTTTTTCCCTTGGTTATCTTTATTTTTTATAAACACATGTCATGCTGTTTCAGGGATATCCTTTAGCTGCACTTGCAAGACTTGACAATCATGTTGGAAAGCTGTTCGATTTTGGGTGTTTTTCCAATGTAGTAGAGGATGGTGAGGGGTTCCAAATCCTGGGACACACAGCATGGGGAGGCTGAAGCTTCTGGATTTATGGTGTTATACAAGCTGAGTACCTAGAAGTAGAAACCAAAACAGAGAGAGATTAAGGCAGCTGCCTCTAATGAGCAAACTGTTTTCTGCATCCCTTCCTCCCACAGCACCTGAGAGAATGCCCACTGAAAATGGTATAAAGATTCCTGGAATTTAGGGGTTTTTATGCTTTTCCACTTCAATCTAGTGATCACAATATGCCCAAATTTCCTAAGGTTTTGTCCATACAGTCTTAAGCCTCAAAGCAGGCAGTCTGGAGTCTGCCTGTAGAATGATGCCCTTTGGATCAACAGGCACACCATATTTATGAATACAGAGGAAATAGAAAGGTTTTTATCTGTTTCTTCAGGTTGCCATTTGCTGTTTACAGATTTTGGAATTACAAGTGACCAAAGAGAAGAGAGATCTCCTCAGAGTATAGGCACCCCTCTTCTTTTACCCTCTGCTATGCTAATTAAGTCCATTAATGCCATCCTGCAAGCAGCAGGACTCAAGGTGCAGCTACTCCTGCTGAGAGCCAGATGCATGGAGTCACCACCTATGTCACCCTGATTCCTATGCATGGTTCTCTGCAAGGGAAGTATGTAGGGTTAGCCACTGATGATGCATAGGTGCTCCTGAGGATGCCATTAATGCCTTAGCCAAACACCAAGTGACCTTTTCCTAGAACTTCCACACAACATTTGCAGCTTAGAGAGACAGAAGATCTGTTCAGGACAGCAACACTAACTACTTTATTAGGCAACTTCTGGCTCCTGGGGCAATTATCCAAACCACATATTTGTGACCATGACAGTTACTCTTCCTCTTTCCTTTAAAAACAAGTGCAGTTCCAAAATGTGTACACCATTACTCCACACCAGCACAGAAACACACTCACCTTATTTATACCTCTGCCTGCTGACATTGCTAACAGTACAATGTCACAGACAGTGACAGCTAAAAAGGGGTCTGTAAGCTCAGGAAGAACATGGTATCACGGTTTTACCAACCAAAAGAAACTCAAGCTGTCCCTTGGGCTTGGCAAGTTGTCCCTGCTGGCTGACACTGATCTGTCATTTTAAGGGAGGCTTGAAAAAGGGGAGACATCATTCTTAGTATGGACCCGAGGGTGAAATTCTCACTTTATGACAACTGTGATGCAAATGTCTGTCTCTTGCATTTACTGTCTAGACATCCTTAGGGACAGCTGAGAGGAAATTAGCACTTCACAGCAGAATACTACTCATCCTAAGGCAGTTGGCTAAAATACCACATCCAATCCCTAAAATAAAAAGTCCCATCTCAGACAACTATGATTCAGTTTATCAGCACCCCATACAAAAGAAGTCCCTCCTTCCCATACAAATTTTCAAAGTGTAAGAAAGAATATGTCTTTTGAAGTAAAAGGAGGACAGCTATCAGTATGGCAGGTCATAAAAGAGGTGATAACCAGGTGGAAGAACTCAGCCCTTTTGTTACTCTCAAAGTGCCTCCCTCAGTGTCTTTGCTGACCAAACTCATCGTGCCATCTTCCACTCATGTCTGTATTGAAAGGCCTTTTCCAAGCCACCTCCAAAGGCTACACACTCACAAGAAGTATTCAATCCAACCATGTGTTCATATCAATGAACACATAAAAGAAAGCAAATCTCTGGGCCAGTACATTTCTCCTGCTTCAACTAGCTTGAGGCCATGAGTGAGTTCCTCTATAGGGCCACATTTCATCATCCTTAGTTACTGAGACTAACTCTGAATACTGGTGCTGATGTCAGTCCCAGAAGCTGAAAATTAGCAAATGCATTACTCACTCTGCTGTGCTGAGTATCTGAGCTCCATAAATATGGGCAGGCTCCTGCACAGAAATTAGCATGGTATCCTTTAGGTTCATGAATCCATTTCCAGCCAAGATCCCTCTTGAAGTCAATATAAAGTGGACGCAGACAGCAATTATCCTGCACATTCCTGGGAAATAAAATACAAACACATCGGTCATAACAAAGACAACGCTGGGAATAAAAGTAATCCAGTTGCTTGCTCCCTGGAAATCATCCTTTACAGAAAGGCAGGTCTGAGTCACAAAAATTCTCAACTAAATCAGATCAATAGTAGCTTATGCTGTAACTGAAATTACAGTTATTGCAGGATGCTTGGACATGGCAGGACTTGCTCATACAGACAAAGCTAATGGCTTCCCTGGAGGATTATTCAAGTGCTTTTTTCCAGGTCCTACAGAGGAGACTCTGAGTAGGTGAACAAAGTGAAGGTGATAATTTTGCTCTAACTATGGGGCAAATGCATCTGGGAATCATCCCACATGGAACTGAGCTTCTCCTGTCTAAGGTCACAACAATCTGTCTCTGTGGGATTGGAGACCGCTGGGCAGAGACCTGCTGCACACAGAGCCCTGAGGATCTGCATTCTGTATAAAGGCTAACTGTAAAGAAACATGATCAACAACTGCATGACACCTCCAGTGTCCCACCACTGTGTAAGAATATGGGATGTGCAGGCATAGTTACCTAAAACAATAGGCAGCATCTAGAGCACGCTTCTTCCGCCGACTGGGCTGTTGCGACTCAAGTCTGTAGGAGGGTAACAACATTAGCAGAAGATGTGGGGTCTTCCCACTGTATTTTTTCCTATTGGACTTTAAAGCTTTCACATCACCACTGGAATATGTGTAGTCATCAATACCTTCAAAAAATACATTTTGGTGATAAACATTGTGTTGCTTTTTCTTCACAAATTAAATAAACCATCTCTTTAAAAAAACCTCAGAAACTGGGCCATGATGGTATCAGCTGGGCATGTTTACAGGGGAAGTGGGGGCAAATTTCAACCCAAGATGCCTAAGATACTCACAGTTCTCATGTTAGCTATTGTATCAACCCTCCCACATTCACATCTGTTTAATGCCATTTCACTACATTTACTAAAAACATTTCAATGAGTAACAGAGAAGGTAACTTCAGTCACTGCATCTTGCACGTCTTAGCCTCAAATGCCCCAAGCAGTGATTCTCTTGTTGCTTCAGTCAGAGCAGTACTCCCAACTTTTAACAGGTATGTACCTTTTAAAACGTTTTAACACACTTAAAGATGCTCTGGATACTGCACCTTCATTTTCCACTCTTACTTCTATCCCATTAGCTTCCACCATCATATTCACTCCTTTATGATACTTGTAAATTCCCCATCTTTCATTACCAGTTTATTTAAATCTGCTATTTTTCCCCAGAAATTAGTTATTCTAGTCTCTTCCTTTATATGGGCATGGAAAAGACACTGATTAAAGCATTTCTTCTTGAAATGGCAATCTATGGCCTCACATTCTGTATTCTCTTTTAACACTAACTGCCTTACTAGCTTCTTACCATGGCAATAGCACAGACAAGAGACTCAAGGTATTGGCCTTTCACAGGAGTCACATTATGCCTTTTGTTAACATCCTTTAGAAAATAATCTCCCCAACCAGATAATACCATCTAAACAGAAAGAGATACACTATTCTTCTCTTAACATATGCAATTTTAGTGACCAAACACCATACTAATCACTTTTTAAATGCACACAATGGCTTTAATCATATATACAGTACATGTATTTACTTACAGGAAAAAATTCCAATGCAGTGAAACAACAGTTAGAAAAACTTAATACTTGACAAGGAATATAGCCAAATACTTGGATCACAAGTGAACCAAATCATGATACAGTTCAATTAATGGGAACTTCAGGAACAGAATTTAGGTTAAAATTAGTTCTAATATAATATAGCTATAGATTCATGTGTGCTGGTGGACGGTAATTGTAGTACAGTAAATTAAATATAATTTCTCTTTTGTGAAACTGAAAGTTTAATGGCTCAAAAACACAAGAGAGTTTATACAAACTTCATATATTTACTCTGTATCACTTGGCCTGTTGTCCATAAAGAACACATATAGTCATAACCCTCAGTACACAGTTTTGTTTTTAATGCCCACTCATTCCAAACTTTTCAACTAAGTCTGACTCATTACAGTACTAGGATGGAAAGCAAAAGGATAATTTTGAAAATATTGAGCTATTTTCTCATTACTATCCAAGAGTGGATGGCAAACTGTGCAAGAGTCTGCACAAAATCCAAAAATGTACATATATCCTGTGAGCATGCTGCAAACTGTAACACAGATTTTTAAGGACATCAAAGCTGCATGCATGGAAAGAGACAGCTTTTTCATGCCTTGTGATTTTAGAATTGTTCAGGTGATACAGTTTTACCCTTGTGACTTTAGTATAATTTCCTACCAGCTGAGAATCACAATTCTCAAATGAGCAAGTTTTCAATCAGCTGAATGCCATTTAGAAGGCAGAAACAGCTTTTTATTTCCCTCCTCAATTAGTACATACCACAACATTTTAAAAAGTTGGAGTTTTTTTTTACTTTAATTACCTGCAAATCTTGCTTCAAGCTCCTCACTTTTATTTGGGATGATGTAATTATTGGAAGGCACGAAGGTACAGCATGGACAATGTAAGCTTATCTTAAATCCAAGATTCCTGTCTGCAAAACATAAAAGTGAGTGGAGTTGGTTTTCCCATGTGGAATGACTCTGAAATACTCCTGAGTTACTGGAGGAGCAGCTGGGGCAGGAGTGAAGGCAAAGAGCACTTTTTGTCACCTCTGTGATGGAGCCATTCATGTACAGCCTCAGTGACATCAAAAGACAACCATTCTCCTTCAGCTCTTGTTTTAACTACTTTGCTGTCAATATAGCGCTGTCCTGGTGATGATAATTCTTTAGATTTTAAAACCTGAAAGAAACAACAAATAAAATTTCCTACAGGTTAACATTTACCTGGTTGCTTTTAAAATGGACTACTAACATTAGAAACTAGCACAAGAAACTATTACAGCTGAAACCTCTATGCAGCAGATGAACATTTGTGCACATTTTCACAAAGAATCTTCTCAGGGTGTGTAAGGAGAAGAAAAATGTAAAAACACCCTAATGAAATCAGCTTAGGCTCCCAAGCAAAACATACCATCACATATTCCTTAGTGAGAGAAATCACACAGAAAGAACTGCCCTGAAAACCTATCCTGTAATACAACTGCTGAAGAGATCACAGTGAACACCAAAAGAAGCTATTTCACCTTCCTCAGTAATACTTATACTGGCTAGAGCACAAGATGCCAAAGTCCAGGCTGTACAATGTAGTCTGTACACTGAAGAAATTACATTGCTCCCCTATAACTAACCTATGGTATTGCCTTATTCATGCTTTTAGCCTTCCCTCTGATTTTGGGTACTAATCATACATTAAACAGATGGCCATGCATAGATTTGTGCCAGGTGAGGCTGCTTCCATCCAAACTTTGATACAGGCCGTATTTGTATTTTTGTCAAATGTTTCAGCAAAGCTTCCACTGATCAAGGAATAAAAAATACCTGAACAAAAGAAACCCAGGCCCTGCATGACCAGAATTTCAAGTGTCCACAGTCCTCCTCATCCCAGGCAAACAATTCAGTGAGTGCCTTCCTATATACAAGAATAGCCTGCTATTATTTACCCTAAGACAAAAACAATTGGACTTCTGGCTGTTAACAGCTGGTTTCTGGTTTTCTCCTTATTACTCCGTTGATAGTCTTGTGAGGCAGGGAGCTGGAATGCCATGCAACATTTAGTCAACTCCAATCAAGATACCACACGATAACATCACTTTGTAACTTTTGGCATGCCAGCTGTGCAACTTCATTTTTGTTTCGGGTTTTTCCTTTCTTTAAGCACCCAAATCCATCTCCAAATGAGTAACTGACAACATCTCATTGTTTCCTCCTATTTTCTCAGCCCAGAACAACCTGACATCTAGCAAGCACTGCTGTAATAAAATCATGGTGAAACCA
Organism: Melospiza melodia melodia; assembly: GCF_035770615.1. Lineage (NCBI taxonomy): Eukaryota > Metazoa > Chordata > Aves > Passeriformes > Passerellidae > Melospiza > Melospiza melodia. Next base: position 71,817,625 of record NC_086196.1, on the reverse strand, counting down.
CATGATACATGTAAAGAAAAATATTTCAAAAGAGGTGTGAAACTATGTCATCGTGATAAAATCAGGCTTTTCGTAATTAAACAGGCTTGAAAAGCTCAGATTCTGTCCAGCATGTGGAGTCAGCATGCAGAGTCTCCCTGTTTATGGCAAGGCAGTGCTGGATCTCTCATAGGCCAACAACGTGGCTCCTACAATAACATTTGTCTTATGAAAAGAACAGCAACATGACAGGCTCTTTGTCTTCTTTCTGATCAACACATTTAGCAAAAAGCCATGAGAAGATGTTGGTTCAAGTCCAGATGATTACTAAGGGCCCCTGGTAGGCAATGCTGAGCTGCCCAGTAGAAACTAAGGGCACTCCAACAGTGAACATTGGGACTCCTTTTTATGAGGTAACCTTCAAACAAAGTGTCTGAACAACTGTTTACAGAGAGTCTGGCAGCAGCAAGGGGACTACCACTGCTCAGAAGTGCCAGAGGGATGAGAGAATCAGTAATCAATGCTGGGAAAGTCCCAGAGAAGTACAAATATAACTTTGCCTTCCCTTTGGTCTTTATCAGGTCAAGTGTTTCTGAGGATGTAATGCAGCTGTCATTCTGCAAGGATGTGTTGGGGCTGGGCGGTGTGAGGCAAATGGGACACAAGAACTTGGCTCATTTCTCTTCCTTTCTGCACAGTCATATCTTTCCAAAGACTCCAGAAACTGCATACCTCAGTTTTGGCAATGATGTAAGGACTAAAAGTAAGTAATGTGCCAAAAGCAATCTCCTCATGTTAACTATAATTGGTCTTAGACATATTCTGAAGACACAGCTGTGCCTTGATATCAAAAATAAATGTATTTATTCCAGTCTTTATCCCAATTGCTACCAAAAGACAGAGTCAGGGGCTGTCAGTGTGTACCTGGAATAAAAGGCATTTGTAAAAGCACAAGAAATCATCACTGCATGTATCCAATGGTCCAAGGGAAATCCATCCCCACTGCTGAGCTGAATGGCAAGAAAATGCTTCTGAGCTGTATGGCACTGTGGGACAGGACGGATACCATGGATTATAAGAGCTGGATATTATCCACCCTATGATACCTACAACATCTGAGAGTAAAGTTTCTCTCCATGTTGTTTACACAGCATGCCCAGGAAGAAAATTATAAAGAACGAGGCAAAAAGTCACAAACTAAGTAAGAGATAATTTCCACAACTGACACCATGGGTTAAACAGGCACTGGCAGTTCTTAAGCAAAAGGCTGTTAAGTGAGAAGAGTGTTACACTTAGTGAAATTAACTTAAATCTCCTTCTTTTGAGTTAAATATCTTTATAATGTTAGGGTGATGTATGATCTTAACAATCTGAGTACTTATAAGCAAGAATGATCTTCTAGTCTCACCATTTTGATTTTCTCCTCTTTTCCTCTTACATTGTTGCAAATGTGGAAAGTTAATGAAAGATAAAATCCGAGACTGGATCCTCAGAGTCTATTTTCTCCCTCAAATTAATCTGATTAAGTTTCTTTTCCTACGCTGTTTTTTATTTCCATCCGCACTGAAGCAATTGCACTCTATAAGGGGGGTAAACAAAGGGGCCTTTTTGTGGGAATCTCTCAGAAATTTTTACAGCTGCAATATATTCTTCAAATGAGTCTTCCAGAAATCGCTACATGAAATAAGCATTTTAGGCTCTCTCTGCCATTTCTCCACTTTGGTTTGCTTCTTTTTACTTTGCCCTACATTTCTGGTTTTAACCTTCCCCATCAGCAACACACCTTTTTCTTCCAATACACCCTCAAGCCTATATCCTCAAGGAAAAACTTCTCTTTCACCATTCCAACCCTTTCTTCCTACTAGATCAACTAATTCAGCTTCAAAAAAGAATAAAAGCCTCGCAGCTTTTGTGCTTGAAAGCTTGTCTACTTCTTCCAACCACACTTACTGGTCTTAGAAGAGATATTACCTTCACCTATAAACATTGCCTTGCCTTACCTATAAACACCACCTCACCTTCATGCTTAGCCCATCACAACCACATCAAACACGGTTATCAGAACTGCTGCTGCACAGCTTGTACCTGCAGGAGCTAAACAAAAGCCTTTGTGCAAAAGTTTTCAGTGCATTGAAAGTATTAACAGAAGGCAGGGGGAAAAAAGAAAATCCACAGAAGAGAAAGTCAACTGAGTTGAGCTTCCCCTTTAATCCTTTCTTACTTCCTTTTGGCACCTTACCCAAACGCTCCCTCTCGAAGAGGTACAAAGAGCCGGGTCTGACTACAGGCCATGATGGGAAGGCAAAGGTTTTCTGCTGGGGGAATCCTGTGCATCACCCACGGCGTGCAGAGACACAGATCCCATCATTTGCATCAGCAGCAGACAGTTTCCACAGAGCAGCCCCACCTTCCTCCGTGGGCAGGGACACATCCCAAGAGCCCCAGGTACCGGCACGGTGATGCACGATGGCTGTGCAGGACCAGCTGTGAGCACGCACACCTGCACAGGCCTCAGACACAGCCCAGAGGCAGCCAACACGGGCTCTGGACATGGACATGTCTGCCAGGGATATCTGCTCTCTCGTCTTGCTCCCACTGCCTGTTAGAACAATGATTACACAGGGAACGGACATACACGATCACACACTGGGGATGAGCTGAACTGGGAGAAGCGCTACCAAAGGGTGATCCGCCAGGCTTCTAGGCCAGTATACAGAGTAACTTTCATTCAGTAGCAATGCCCTAAATTCTTAGAATGATTTCAGGTTTTTTCTACCCCATTTTTGTGTTTGATTCCTCCCTTTTACACGAAAACCACCAACTAAAACACTTCTTAATCTTCTCTTGACCAGTGCCTTGCACACTGCCTTCTACCCACCTTTTTCAATGCCCACTGCTAACCTACCTCTCATACATTTTATTTCAATTCTGAGGTTTCTTGAAAACACCTGGTGAAAAAATGATCTTACAAATACCCATGAGGAGTCTCTAGATGATACGACATACATGCAGCTACTGCCAGCAGACCAAGGTGAAACAAACACATGAATAAATGAAAAATGCAGTTAATTGCAGGAAATGGCTCAGGAAGAAGCCAGATGCAAACAAAGCATTGCTCTTTTTTGTACAGCTCCATATGTTTAGGAAGCCCAGCCGGGGATCTTGGTGATGACAGCACTCACATGCCACCCTCATCAGGCCTGCCAGATTTCTGGTATTTTACAAATCCTGTTGAAATATACTCTTAATTCTGCTCAGTCTTCTGGGGGAGAACCTCTGCTTGGCTGGCAGGGACTTGTCTGTGCTCCTCTTCATCCATTAGAGGAGGCTGACCCATGATGTTATCTTGAAAGCTTTTCCCAAATCACCACGACCAGGGCATTCAGCAGTGAAAAAATTTACTTTTGTCACAAACTGGTTTCAGAAGTATGAGGAGTTTCCAGAAAATACTGATTTGTAAATTACTTCTGTCACTTGCTATGCTTATTTTTCAGACTAACTGGAAAGCCTTGACAGATACATTTTTTAAAAATTTAAGTATCAAGTAGCTGAAATCTTCATTCAAATACTGGAGGATGAAACTGTTTATTTATAGGCACACACATTTATACCCTCAGGAAACGATCACACAGTAAAAGTAAGGATAAGGATTATCTTAGTCTGTATTTTATAAACTGTAAAGTACACTGAGAACACTGCATAATTCATGATAACAAACAAAGCAGAATGCTTGCAAAATTAGCAGAAACTCTTTAAAGAATGGGACATACCAAAAGTTAACATGAGCAGAGCAGCAGCACTCGGCGTCAGGGTAATTAAACTGGTTCAAAAACAAACTCGAAAAAACTACTAAGCTCACGACTGTTAAAACAAACATTATTTTGTTCAAAGTTTCCTCTGCCTACTCCCCCGCTCATATATTTAGGGAACTAAGGCAGGGGATAACTGAATCAACACATCAGTGCATGCATTCTAGACAATAACCACTGACAGCAGACGCCAGAACAGCCTGTCTTCGTGACTCATTACACAGCTAAAAGGAAAAAATTTGACATGAAGATACACTGGTTCTTTCAAATAACTAGAGCCCCAGAACAGCAACTTGTTTAGTTCATTTCAGATTTGGTATTCTGGCCAATAACTACTTCTAGTCTTCTATTGTCACCACAATCAGATGCAGAAGAATGGGAAAACTACAATTAAGTATAATTTACAGTGGAATAGTTTTGGCTAATAAATTCACCACCTCCCCAGCAAGCAAACAAAGAAAGAACTGAATGTGGTTCAGCAGTGATGATACACAGGCTGATGCATCAATGACATACATCTGCTGCAGCCAAGAAAACCAAGAGCATTTTATGGCTGGGTTTGGGAATTATGGTCACCAACTCTTTGGAAATATTTCTGGTGACTTACAGTTTCTTAAAACAAGTTGATGAACTTTCTAAACATAGTAATAAGACCATATGGCTACTTAAAAATATCTATCCTATTTCCTGCACTGCATTAGAACTTGAAATGGTCACTGCTATCAGCCAGTGTGGGTTCTGCAGTCACTGAACAGAAGTAAATATGGCATTATCTTGTGAAAACCTGCTATTAATCTGTCTTTCCTCTCCATTCATTCTGGACTGTCAGATCTCCTCCCTCCAGATGCTGTTGGCCCCCTGATAACTTCCTTCCTTTCTCTGTCATTTCAAACTCCTGTGATGTTCTTGTATTACAACATCTTGGCAGGCTCACTGCTCTTTCTCTCACTTATCAGTCATTATCCATGATTTCCATTGGAACTTCATGGCCCTTTTAAAAATAATGGAAATAACCTGACATGTGCTTGGTAAGCCTAAAGTAAATAAGCACAAACAATGAAATCCAGTGGTAAATGAGGTACTTATGCTGGTTAACATGAGAGCAAAGATAAGTTCAGCTATGCACACCATGGCTGAAAACTGCCATTTAGGATGACCTTTCCTGAACCAGAAGAAACTGCAGGGGACTGCAGCCTAACTCTTTACACTGGAATGACCACATTCCCAAGGTCTGCATACACAGCTGCTGGGAGTTTCCAAATTCCTACATCCGATTCACCCTACTGAGAGATTCACTCACTGCCTGGTTCCAAATTTCAAAGGTCTCCTCGGACAGCTCTCAGGGACTTCAGCCAGCTCTTTCTGAAACTTACAGTTAAAAAATGGCCATGCTAATTATCAATCCTTTCTCATTCCCTGGTTAAATCTGAGGCCTTTGATCCTATTTTGGACATAAGAAAAAGAAAATCCTTAATTCTGCTGCAAACCTCTCCAGTTTAGCACTCATTATATGTGAAAACATATGGTGTAAAGTGCAAAGCTTCCATATAGTACCTTTTGCCAGATAATTGGGAACCTACTGGCTATCAAAATCTTAGCTGCTTCTAAGTGCAAGAGACCAGCTTTTTTAAAAAATGTCAGTGAATTTTTAAGCTCTTCTTGTAGCCACTCCTGCAAAGGAGTAATTCAGACTCTGCCTTCAGTGCTATGGAGTTAAAAGGGCTTTACAGTCCCCCTGCTTATCAATGAAGTCTTTCCATTACTTGCAATGGTCTCCGAATCAGGCTCAAACTGAGGGCAGAATCTTTAGAGACTACTATATGAGATGCAGAGTTCCTGCCAAAATACAAAGAAAGGTATGGAGTACTTGCCAAAGTTTGTAAAAAACCCATAGGTCTCTGATCCATCTGCTCAGAACTTGCCAGACACGTTCTTCATGCAAACTTGCAAATAAAAAGAACATATTGCACACATAACCCAACTGCTTTTATATCTGGATGGGCTACAGCTGCAGAAGGATTCTCTTACAGTGCTGGCTGATGCTCACTTAAAGGTAAAAGAAGGTGAAGTGTGAGGCAGGCAAAGAGATGAGCACTTCAGCAGCTCAGAAAGGGAGGGGAAGTCAAGTGTGCCATGGAATCACTGTGACTGACTCCTTGCATCACCCTGCGGTGAGGGGATGAGCTCTGGGAAGAAAATGGATCCTGGGAAGGGATTTCCTCTCCATTTGTTCCCCAAGCAGGGCCTTCCTCCTGATGCTGAAGATACATTTGCAGTGTAAGTTGGGGACAGAGCCCTGAGGCTGTCCAGCCTGATTTATGTTTAAGCAGGCAGGAAGACTCTGCATTGTTTAAGCAATAAAGAAGAATGGAGGGTCTGGGGTCCTTCTCCTGGAAGATTCTGAAATATTGAGGGCAATTTCCTGCCATTTGGGAGATTTTAAGATAGCTCCAAAGAAAGATTTTATATAAAATGAAGCAAAACAAAAAAAATCCCGTAAACTTATCTAGCCTTTAGCTTTAACTTGCCAAAGGCACATTATGTTTTATTAAAGTATCAACAAAGAGGAGCCAAAGTCAACAGAAACAGAGTGGGTTCTCCTGTCTTCTAGCCAAATATCCCAGATCCTGCAGGGTACTCCTGTGTTCATATCCCCTTTATGCACAGGTCTCCTAAGGCTTTTTCTCTTCCTTGGTCCTGTCCCTGACAGAACTATCTCATCTTCATGTGCATTTTACTACATTCCGGCATGCAACTTTCTTGGCTAAATGAGTATTTGGACACAGTACTTTCTCCAAGATGTTGTCTTCTTCCACAAATCCCTCCTCTTTCTTCCCTTTCTCTTGCCTGCCTTGTTCCCTCACTTCTCCTTGTAGTCTTCTCTTCCCACCACCTACAGATTTCCACACAAATCACTCCCATTCTCCTCCATTTTCTCCCATCACCTATTCTTCTTCGCGTAGGCTTCTCTCCAACAAAGCTTCACATTGTTTCCTAAAGCTCCCCAGAACAGGAGCACCACCTTCCCCCCTCCAACAGCACACGGCCATAAAGCCAACCTGATGTTCTTCAGCCAGTGACCACCACGCTGAGCTGCTTGCTTCAAACTTGCTCATGTCCCAGTGTAATGTAGGCCTGGCTACCCCAACAAACCCCAGCCCAAAGAACAGGAACCCAAAGCTAGCTGCTGTTTTCAGACCCACGCCTCCAATAATGCACAGGCAGAACAAATGGCAATACAGCCACCTGTGGCCTGCATTTCTACACATGGCAGTGTCCAGCTGGGAAGGACACACTGGCCCTTGCCAGGAGCTGACAGAAATATATTATATTCCTTCAAGTTGTCTTCAGTAATTGCTCTATTCCTGACAAGAGGCAGGTACAACTGAGATATGCTCCCAAATTACAGTGAAGATGATGGAGCCCTAAACACGTGCCCTCACACTCACAGAGTACTTGCCAAAGGTACTCTAGATATGCTCTCTAATGTTCTGACAACATTTTGTAGGGCATATAGCATCTGGAACCAGAAAAGAGGGACTCAGGAACAAGAAGAAAACAGTAATTCAATTGAAATATACTGCAAATGAACTTCCTCTGGTCCTGAGCTGCTGCTAGGGGAAAGTGAAGGAGTTTGGTAGAGTGGAAAGTTATCATATCCATGCCTTATACTAGGTTTGGCACTTCAAAGAATACCTTACATTTGCCATTCAACATAACCTCATAACTCTTCAGAATGCAAGAGTCTGGTTTCAGGATAGCAACACATAAATGGTGAGATCTAAATGCACTACTTTAGATGTGGGTCACAGCCATGGCAGTCAGTTACAACCAAGTGCCCCAGGTGATATCTGTAATACAGACATCCTGAGCCAGCTCACAGCCACAAATCCTGCTTCATGGTATTCTCTCCCATGCCATCAGAGACGGCACTTTTTGGCAAGAAAAGAGAGCACAGCCCCTCTGCTCCTGATTATACGGAGATCAGTCTGAAGGATCGCAGTTGCAGTCAGTGTAAATTGCCTCAGATTTGCACTGCAGAGATTTGGCCCAAATCTATGGTAGCTCACTCTAAACATATTCCCCAACTGAAAAACAAGACAAAGCACTGTCTGAATTGACAGACAGTGAAAGTATTTGAACAACCAACTGTGGTTTAAATTTAAATCTGACTCATAATGGGGTGTATGTTCCACAGCATCTTCCTCCTCTTACCTCCAAGCAGGGAGAGAGCCCCTGGAGGAAATGGGGGCTACCACTGCCTAGAGGACAGATAGCTCTTCCTAGACCCTGAACAAGCTCCACGGGAGCTCCTGACATGGACTGGGCCCTCCCCAAAATGGAAAGACCAGAGGTCTCCTCCTGTTTGCTTCAGATTCTTCACTGCAATCTGATGTGTCTCGCCAGCTTTAACCTGGCACTGTTCATTTGCCTCAACCCTTGCTCTGATACATCCTGTGGATCCATCCCTCCCATCCACAGCCTCTCAGATAATCCCACCCACAGCAGCCTCAGACAACGATGACAATAAAACATAGAGCTTCAGCTGCACTTTTTGTGATGCTTTATGACGTGTTAATAAAACATGGCACCACTTCCACAGGAAGTAATTATTATTTGTTATTGTTTGACTGCCTGTACATAATAAAAATACCTTAAACCAAATACCACAGAACTCTCTGAAGGATGTCTTTTTAACCTGTAAGGGTTTCTATTAGTTCTGCTTTGCAGTGGTGCCTATTTGTTTTTAGGAATGCTTATTCATAAAAGACGAGGCTTTTTTTGAAGGGTGCAGGGACTTTATTCATAAATACAGAAGCACCTTAATAAAAGAAAGATGTGATGAAGTCTTCAAAGCAGGCAAGAAAACTGATGAACAAAGACATTCCCATAACAACTGAGCTTTATCTGATCAAATTCCAATAAAGCCTGCATTTGGCATAAATCTTTAAAAACATAGCAAGGGCCACTGGAGGATGCTAAAACTTGTTTATTTAATATTATTTCTCCTCCCTTCCTCAAAAGCACTTTATCCTCTTAATATTTTCTGAAGTCTTGGTGCACGCTGGGAAGCGCACTGAGTGAGCACGGCGCGGTGGAGGGACGGGAGAAGCGCGCCTTGTCCGAGGTCACGCCGCTTCCTTCCTTCCTTCCTTCCTTCCTTCCTTCCTTCCTTCCTTCCTTCCTTCCTTCCTTCCTTCCTTCCTTCCTTCCTTCCTTCCTTCCTTCCTTCCTTCCTTCCGCCACTTCCTTCCGCCACTTCCTTCCGCCACTTCCTTCCGCCACTTCCTTCCGCCACTTCCTTCCTTCCGCCACTTCCTTCCTTCCGCCACTTCCTTCCTTCCGCCACTTCCTTCCTTCCGCCACTTCCTTCCTTCCGCCACTTCCTTCCTTCCGCCACTTCCTTCCTTCCTTCCGCCACTTCCTTCCTTCCTTCCGCCACTTCCTTCCTTCCTTCCGCCACTTCCTTCCTTCCGCCACTTCCTTCCTTCCGCCACTTCCTTCCTTCCGCCACTTCCTTCCTTCCGCCACTTCCTTCCTTCCGCCACTTCCTTCCTTCCGCCACTTCCTTCCTTCCGCCACTTCCTTCCTTCCGCCACTTCCTTCCTTCCGCCACTTCCTTCCTTCCGCCACTTCCTTCCGCCACTTCCTTCCTTCCGCCACTTCCTTCCTTCCGCCACTTCCTTCCTTCCGCCACTTCCTTCCTTCCCTCCCGCCGGCTTCCTTCCCACTTTCCAATGTGCTCTGCTGATGATCAGCAGCATAACCATCTGATTAAGCCTCTCTTTTGGGCAGAAGAAAGAACAGAAAGGGTAGTGCCTTTAAAGAATTTAATTCTCTGCAGATTCACTTAACCAGAGCCAAGAAGAGACAGAAGCCTTCATACCAGCCTTTTAAAAGTAACTTAATTCCTACTTCTGTGAGTTTTATTATTTTCCATCCTAAGACTTCTTAGTATGTGCGCTGTACTTCCCATCTGTGCAGGAACACACAGATGTGACTGACTAATCCTTAAATACCAAGAGAAGTATTCTGGGTGAAAACAGACATTTTCTGCACACAGGGATTACTACTTGCCCATTGGCTTTGTGGATGCATGCAGGGCACCTCCATGAGAATTAATCTCTAGGATTCACTGCCTGGAGAAATCCAGATGGCAGAAAACCTGACAAGCAGATTCATAACCATTCATTCCCAGCATAAATACGACAGGGTGCTCTCTGCTCCAGCTCAGGCTCTGAGGTGGGAATAGGGTCCTGCTGCTGCTGCAGCGCCAGGGGCCTGGAACAAGGGGCCACAGCCCTGGCTCACCATGCCAAGCAGCCCCAGACTGCCTTCCTGGAGTCAGTGCAAACAAGGGCTGTAAGAAAACACAAAGTCCCTTTCTGATGTGGTTTGGAAAAGGGAGCCAAGTACAGCCTGAGGAAAGCTTAGCTGAAAAGGTGCAGTTTTGCGTTTCTTCTTTCATTTTAAAGGGTAGATCTGTAAGGTCAGAGGACCACACAAAGAAAGAATCAGGAGGAAAAACAAAATATTTATATTCTGCTTGCTTATTTTTTCAATTTACCCTGCACATCTGTCTCTAGCTGTTCCTAAAACAGTCCTTTAGAATAACGTTGTCCCTTCTGCATCAGTGGTATATATGCTACTACTAAACTGCCACTGGACTAAATCAGAAAGCTCTTGGAGGGCAATCAGAAGATGTGCACATGTTCAGGGACTATCTCAGTGAACCACAAGAGAGCTCTGATTCTCCCCAGAAGGCTTCTGCCTTCTACCTCTCTTCCCCAGAGAAAGACCAGGGGACAAAGGAACAACCATTCCTTGAAACTGCAGGTATGAAAGGAATTTCAAAAACCCTCATCAAGAAGAGCTCCACAACAAAGCAAAACACTAGGCAACCTGAAACTTGGTTGGAGGAGAAAAAAAAAAAAACCCTAATAATTAAATGTTGCTTATGCAAGATGAAAAACCACACTGTTCCTTCTGGGCACAACAGCCCTGGCAAGCCCAGCACGTATGTCACAAGACAGGAAGCAAAGCTCATGCACAGAGGAGGAGCGGCAGCTGCTCATGCCAACTCCACCGGCAATCCCCTCTGCAAGGCTCACTCCCCAAGGCTTTTCATGCTGGAGTCAGAGATCTGACTAAGTCTTCAGCCCTTACAGAAGATAGCTGCCTCTCCCACTTCCACTGAAATGAGGATCTTCCTGACTCTCCTCTTTTACCTCCCATGCTTGCACCATGTTCACCACTAGACAACTCTTATCTGCATTCTCAGTACATTAATACACAGCCCTGAAGCTCCTCCATGACCACTGGGGTACCAATGCCTCCTCTATCCATACCTCTTCACCTTCATCTGCAAATATTTTCTTCTTTCTAATCTCTAGAATTCATACAGTAACTTTTAGAATGCTTTCTACAGCACTGTTCTATAATACGCCACAGAATCATAGAATATCTCACATTGGAAGGGACCCAAAAGCATCTTGGGTTCCTTGTCTCTGACTTCTCCCTGCTTTTGCTTTTCCTGCTAAACACTGCATCCTAATCTCATGTGCTGTGATGGACATGAGCTGCAGGAACATTTAGGGACTCGTGCTCCTGGCAGAAGAGCTCCTGCCAAGGAACTCATGCAGTTCAGACTGCCCACCACAGAGCTGTAATACCCCCGTACAAGGTTTTGGGAGAGCTGCATACAAGACTGCAAGAAACAAACATGACCAAAAGGAAATGATCCAGAGACAGCTTGCCTCTCTACAAGCAAAGGAACAAAGTAACATGCCTAAAATATGCCTGGCACAAACACACAGGGCATGCTGCCTTTGGCTTGCCTGTTACTTGGTGGAGAAAAGATCTAATCCTACAATAACCTGCACTCATTACTCACCTAACACTTCACTTAGTTTGCTCCACCCAGCCTAAAAAAGAAACTGCCTTACTCACCATCCATATATTTATCCAGGGACCCAAGTACCTGCCCTGGATGCAGGTGTCAGTCATTTCCATGGGCACAGGCTTGCTGGAGTCAGGCTCTTTCAAGTAAGCCCCAGCTGTTTCTCATCAGAAGGCAAAATCCCAGCCAAGCAAAGGCCCTTTCTTCCATACCTCTGCTGAACTCTTTGTGTCCCATGTTCCTCAAACACAGAAAGGCAATGAACTGAGCTCAGGCAACCACAGCTGTATTCTTTTCAGGTGGCTGACTAACAGCTCTCAAAAGTAGAACAACAGAAAGCCCAGAGATGCTATCAACTCCTTTTAGGGTGTCTGAGCAGTGAGGTCAAGCCAGAACATACAATTGTTCCAGCAGGCTGCTGTGGCAGCTTCACCGGGACTCACAGAGTATTTCTGCGGGATGGCTGTTCTATACAGGCAACACCAGTGATTCTCAATAGAGGTTCTTAGCTTTAACTTTTAGCAAATAACACATTATTTGCTCAGCTTTTCTGCCATCCTGTTCTTGGAAAGAATGGCAGTCAGGTCACAGCCACCAGTGACCACCTGTGGACCTGAACCACATTCAAATGGGAATTAACTTTTCCTACACTTAAACAACTAAACAGAACAATGCACTTTTCCTGCTGCAAGCCTCCATGACTGGCTTCTACTATCACTTCAGTGAGCCTGTGAACCCAAAGTGCCCCCTCTCTCTGCTTCAAGTTTTGCTTCCACTTTACCAGACCAGGCAGGAAAAGCTGAACTTTCAAAGTGAGGGAGAAGACTCAAATTCGCACCCACTGGAGCCAACCTGCACAGCTAATGCAGGCAGTAAGAACAGAGCTAAACAAGGTCTCCACACACTTCTAGGTGGTATTCTATCCATCAGGGTTTTCGGCAGAACATGTCACAGGTTGCTGGGACAACCACAAGTTTTACTCAGTATAAAACTTCTGGGAGCTGGGCCCCTTTTAGTTGCTGTGTTTCCCAGTGAGGAGAACTATGCTTTAAATGAAATATGCTCTAGACAGTATTTGCACAAATGCACAGACTCTGTTAAATGAGGTTAAAGGCTCTAAAGTCCTTAAAGATTAAATGACATAAATCTTGTCAACACTCAGGAGTGAGTCATGGGGCATTTTCTTACTCACTCCACAATCCCTGAAGTGTCCACTCCCTCGCCTCAACCCTGGACTACTATACAGAAGCCAGGTTTGAAACTCCTTAGCTTTGCAATTCAGTTTTAATTCCATTTCTACAAGGAAGTCTTAAAAAGCTTCTCCTGAACATGGGCCAGAGAGAGGAATTTGACCTCTGTGTAAACTACAGTTCAGGTCAGGTGTTGGGAGACAGAGATCTTGGGAATAACTTTTGTGATGTCTTGTTCTCTCACTTTTTTTAATATGCTGTGAAACACAAAATCACAAAGGTTGGAAAAGACCTCCAAGATCATAGAGTCCAACTTTTGACCAAAAACCACCATGTCAACTGGACCATGGCACTAAGTGCCATGTCCAGTCATTTCTTGAACTCTTCCAGGGATGGTGACTACACCACTTCCTTGGGCAGCCTGTTCCAATACTTGACCACCCTTTCATTGAAGGAATTCTTCCTGATGTCCAACCCAAACCTCCCGTGCTGCAGCTCAAGACCATTTCCCTTTGTCCTGTGGCTGGCTGCACAGGAGAAGCCAATCTCCACCTGGCTACACCCTCCTTTCAGGGAGCTATAGAGTGATAAGGACACCCCAGAGCCTCCTTTTCTCCAGGATAAACAGCCCCAGATCCCCCAGGCACTTCTCACAAGACTCCCTCTCTAAACCCTTGCCCAGCTCTTCTGCCCTTCTTTGGACATGTTCCAGCACCTCCTTGCAGTAAGGGGCCCAAACCTGGACACAGGATTTGAGATGCAAGCTCACCAGGGCTGAATAGAGAGGGGAAATCACTATGATGCTCCTGCTGGCCACACTATTGCTGATATGAGCCAGGATGTCATTGGGCCCCTGAGCCACCTGGGCACACTGCTGGCTCAAAACTCTGGAGTCCTGGGGCTTTACTGCTAGAAAAAGTTTGCACATTTCAGCTTTGCATGGTTTCGAGTGAAGTCCTTTCTGGGGAAGGCACTGCAGTGAGAGGCTCCCTTGCAGAGAGGGGACCCAAGAGCTCGTCCCCAGCTTTGCTCTGCCGGCTGGATGGGTGTGCAGCAGCAGGGCAGGGGGAGCTGAAGCGTGGCAGGCGCCTCCATACCTGGTACAGCTCTATCCGCTGCTCCGAGACGCGCGCCTTGGTGTTCTGCAGGCGGAAGACGCGGAACTCGGCCTTCACCAGGTTGGAGGCGTTCTTCTCCATGGCCGACACGTCAAACCGCACGATCCGGAAGTAAAGGCTGTAATAGCTCGGCGGGATGGCGTCTGCAAGAAAGCACTGGGGGTTTATTCCTTTTCTTGGTGACAAAACACACTGTTCCTTCAAACACTTTAATACAACACAGCCCCAGACAGGGAAACACCTGAGGCGTGGTTCGGTTTCCAACGGTCAATTTAGTACTATTAACAATTTAATTAAAATTAAGAAAATCTATGCCACGTGTTTTTTATAAGGCTGCCATATTAACAGAGATTAACAACTACTTTCAACTCTACTTCAGGTCATGCATTTAAATCTCTCCTCTTTCAACCTACGGGTGGAAAATCCTGAATACTTATGAACTGAGGAAAAAACATAGCAGTTGGTTCATGGTAAATGCCTTCAGGCTGACAGAGAGTTCACAGGGATCTGCTAAGACAACAAATAACAGCAGCTCATCTGATCTATATGTTTTCTGAAACCCACTTCCCCTCTGAATATGGAGTATGAATTAGCCAGCTTCAGATTTTATTCCATACCTAGTTATTAAAGGATATTTTTGGAACAAAATAGTCATTCTAATTATAGTGATGAGGGCTGGAACAAGAGAGGAAGGAAAAACAAGGGGAAAAGGCAAGCAGACAGTAGACACTATGAACAGGATTACTTGAATTTTGACCCCTGGAAAGCAGTAAAAGCCATAAACATAACATCCCTTACTATAAATTTGGTAAAAACAGAAAAAAAAACCCAGAGAAATGGGCTCAAGTCTCCAGCAACAGTGCCAGACATCTCAGTTTAGGCTTCAAAACAGTGTTCCTGCCTTCCAGTGGTAAACCCTGACCGAGGGTAAGCAGCAAGGCAGTTCTGCACAAACCAGGTAACCCTAAGGCATTCAGCCATCACCTGAGGCCCTTTCACACTGCCCAGAGCAGCAGCACCAGGAGAAGTTTGCCTGCAGCTCTCCTGCCTGACACCCAAACTCGCTGCAGAAGAGACGGGAAGAGAGTGGAAGGAGACAAGCTCACACTC
The DNA here is from genome assembly GCF_035770615.1 of Melospiza melodia melodia. Classification (NCBI taxonomy): domain Eukaryota; kingdom Metazoa; phylum Chordata; class Aves; order Passeriformes; family Passerellidae; genus Melospiza; species Melospiza melodia. The sequence goes on along the minus strand of NC_086196.1, from coordinate 71,802,519 downwards.
CCTAGAGGGGAGATGAAATTACAGTAAGGCCTGATAAAAATCTCAGTTCAAATGAAGAGAACAGTTTCTTCTTTTCTTACAGTGTGAAAACTGAAGTGGATAAATTAGAAAACAAAAAGGAAAATTGCTTTTGAGGGCTGGGGAGGCATTTTCAGCTGAGGAAGCACATGTGTTCTCACAGTTACATGTTTAATAACCTGTTGTAGCTCTTTGAGGAAGTTCAAACTGACTATTTAATAAATGTAGCTATGAGAATATCTTTGATGATAAGAAATAATCTCAGCCTCAACTGCAGATGCATTGTGAGAGATGACAAGTTCTCAAAGCACTTCAAAAAATTCCTCTGAAAGAGTACTTCCCAAAGCAGACCCTCAGTATGATCAAACAGGTACAGCTACGAAGAGGAAACTCCAGACTTCCTTATGATTCCACTTAATTAAAAAAAAAAAAAAAAAGGTTCTCAGATTTTCACATCTGCAGTGCTTGAAAATAACCCCCCAGGCATCATAATCACTATTCTTGGCTACCATGCTCATTGACAGGAAACTGCCACAATCTCACAGTGAGAACTCAAAGGCAAACAGATGCAAATTACTCCTACACCAAAGCTGCTCCTCTCTCCCATCAGCAACATCAGTGCCAGAGTCTCTCAAAACACCAAGGGAAGGGGTTGTGAGAAACATTTAACTGTATGCCACTATGACCTAGATATATTTCGCGAATTCTTATAAAAGCTACTTGGTTCAGAGATTACATCCTTCTTTAAGAGAGAAATAGTATCTTCAGTTTATTTTTCTTGCTGTAGGAAACTCCAAGACTACTACTTGCTTTTCAGCCAAACCTAATCCTACTAGGAATATAATTTGGCATAATAGTATGTATATATAAGATTGATGCTTCCAGGATGAGTTGTAAGTTGTCCTTCCCTGTCATTTGTTTGAGGCATCAACCTACCATTTCGTTCACTGTGGACAAGCCAAACTAGCAGCCCTTCACTTGCCCTGGCACAGACAAACCCTGTCCATCTTGACTTTATTTTAGATTGAAAAGCCCTGTTTAACTGTCAGCTTGGTTTATATTTAGCCTCTTATTCCTAGAACCTTCTTGTGCTGTATTTGTAGGCCTTCTTTCCAGTTTCTTTGTTTTAGATGCTGTGTATTACAAACCTCTGAACATGTACGAGTGGATATTCCTGAGCCATTCCTGCATTTACATTTTTTCTCTCCTTCATATATAAGGAAGACAGAGAATGAATACTCTTTCAGTGTGCCTGTTTTTGTGTTGCATATGTGCATTTGTACACATTGCAAACAAGTATTTACCTTCCACTGGAAGGCAGGCATGGGAAACCCTCTATGAGTAAGCAGAAATTCTTGTCTTACAGAAGTTTCATCTCTCTTGTAAGACAGTTTTACATCTTTATATATAAACCTCACATAAGAAATTTGATTTCTTTATCATTCATGACAGTATCCACAGCAAGTCAATTGAGGAAAAGGCATTATTCATGGAGAGATGAAAAAAAAGGCTGACTCCATAATTGGGGTTTATTTGAAAATTAATCAACATGAAGACTGAGAAATGAGACGTGCAACTTTCTTTAAAGGAACGCTAAGAACCCCATGGAGTCTACAGGCTTTTGGATTGGCCTTTAAGTGATCTCAGATGCTGCAATTTATCTCTCTTTGTGACTCCACCTCAACCTGACAGTTTTATCAATTCAGATTCAGTTGGATTCCTCTGCACTCCCCTCTGGTTTTGGCCCCATGACTCCAGCAGACACCAGGACGACTCTGGCCAAGCTAGTCTGCAGTCACAGTTACCCTGCTGCAGACTAGACTCCTGAGGTATTCTTTGAACTATTATCATTAATGAGTGGAATTAAATCAATATATTTCCTGTAGCTAGGAAAACACAGATTTCTTTTGTTTTGGTGGGAGAGAGAATAGTAAACGCAATGAAAGGTTCAGTTTTTATCATTTTTAAATTAGCCATTAAATCAACCCTCAAAAAAACCTGAAGACTTCCAGCTGTAATAATCACAATCACCACAGTTGAGATGAGTTACACGACACAGCTGGAGAAGGTGAAGGCAGCATCCATCCTCCTCCTCCCTTTAGGCTGCTAAACACCGAGCATCACAAGTATCACAAGGTTACTCTTTTTCTTTCCATCTTTTTTTTTTCTGTCTTGAACAAGCTGAAACTTCACCAGCTGCTCCACGCGGGACAGTCTGAACTGCCAGGTTGAAATGTACTCTGCTGTGTGAGTGATTAAGTGCATAAGGACACGGTGGTTTCTGTGCCTCTCTCAGACTTTGTTCAATATCCAGCATCCTCCAGGCTCCCATGCCAGCAGCCTGGACAGAAAGCAGCCCTGCTCTGACAAAGCAGAAAAACACCAATGGGAGGGTGCAGGAGACCCATCCCAACACAGCCTGCAGTACTGCTCCAGGCTGAACACTGTCCATGGGAGAGACTGGACACATTCTCTGACCAACCATCCAAAACAGCACACAGGCCCCCAGGAGCACCTGGGAGGAGAGCAAGGTGCAGTCAAGCACCCTGAAACTGAAACAGGGATAGAAAGTTTGTTTCATGCTGAAGATACTCCCCAAACCAGGAATAACCTGCACAAAAGGATGACACTTCTGCCTTGTGCAGTTGTGTTTGATGAACTGAGCCCTGCATTTCCACAGCTTTCCTCGCAAGTACTGCATGTACTGACATTTCAGGAGAAACAAAACACTCTGTTTGACACAGCTCTTCTGAGAGTTGAGCTTTGGTTCTGGCGAGGAAAAAGACCTAAATTCAATTGTATCCAAATGAGGCTTTTTTTTCCCCTCTGAATTTTCATTTCTGCTATTGAAACAAAAAGAAATCAATTACATGCACAGCCCAAGTTAAGAAATGTAAACAACTTTTCTTTTCTCGTTGGAAGAGGCCAGACAGGCCGCCTTCACGCATACACCCACACTGGAAAGGCTGAGAGCTTCAATCTAATCCTTCCATCAAGGGCTTGTAATAAATGCTCCAAAGATTTATTTTTATTCCCTTTTGTGTTTATTAAACTTTGGAGGGTTTCTTTTCCTTTTTCCTTTCTTTCTGGTGCTTTGCCCATTCTTTATTATGGCAGCTACAAAACACGGAGTGCCCTTTTCTTCTCGCTCTCCTTTTTTTCCCCCTCCTCATCTTTCTAACTGCAGTACATGAATGACCGTGTAGTAAGCTTTGAAGCAGCACATGCAAATATTTGTAAGAGTAGCTTGATTGTTATTAAATGCAGTTGTTATGCTTTCCATGCTCTGGCAAGCTTCCCTAACCTCTCTGACTATTAGGACCATTTAGGCTGTTTAGATTTCAGCTCACTGATAGCAAATTCGATGTGTTTTTTTCCTACCAAGCAGCATAACGTGACATGGTTTCTCCCTCTGTGTGAATTTCCCTCCCTGCTCAGCTGTGGGGTCCCTGCCAGGAGCTGGGTCAGGCTGCCTCCAAAGACATGCAGACACGGTAAGTGAAGCAGCATGCGCTGGAAGGATGAACATCTTGTCAGCTCTGACTGCACATCTTTCCAGCAGGATCCCATCCTTCCTGTCAGGCACACTTCAGTCACCAATCCTCTCCTCTCTTCCAGGGAAAGTCTCTCCAAGAAATTAGAAGCTTGTTTAATGCATCTGGGCTCCCAAAGCCCGTAATAATCACTCTGCTCACCCCTCCTGACCCTGATGTGACTGCAGAATCCTGCTGGAAACTGCCTCTCTGCAATCAAAGGGGACCAAATAATGGAAGCCACAGGTCATATCCAGGAACTGGGACTGGCCCTCAAGGGCAAATCAGTCATACACCACCTTCCCATTACTCTGAACCTCTGTCCCACTATGACACTAAGCTATGAGCACATCCATTAGCTGATCAGTGCTCTTGGATGGAACACTTGTGCCACTCTTCCTCAGGCATCACTTCCAGGCTCTTGCCGCAAGGCTTCCAAGTCAGACAGCACAGAAGTAGTGTAAGAGACTTACTCCGGTATTCCAGTTTTTATCTACCAAGTTGTCTCTGAAGTATTACCTTTATCTGTCATCAATCATTTGCTACTGAGGAGGGACTGTGCACTGGAAGTCAGGAAAAAACCCACTGGGAACACAGTAGGTTGAGAAAGAGTAACTACCAAATTACCAGATTTTGGGACATGTTTTTCACAGTTGAACCACTTGCTATTCCTTTTCTGAAACACATTTAAGATCTATGACAATATATGAAAAGCAAACAACCCCAGGACATACCAGGTTGAAAAAAAGGCACAATGAGGCAAAGAGGGAATTTTTGGAGGACACATTTATGAAATTATGTGCTCCTTACTTAAAATCTGACAAGAGCCTTCTGGTTCTGCTGCTACTTCCTCATTGCTTCACCAAGCCTGACTCAAAAGATGACTAGCCAAAGCAATGACTTCAACAGCAAACAGATCTGCTAGCCAGGTTTCCAGCTACCCAAATAATTCATTCCCTCAAGATACTCCTACTGCTCTGGAGCTTGATGGACTCTGACACTTTTACACAACTGTCTTTTTTACTTTTACATTCTGTAATGGTGAAAAACATCCTGCAGTTGTCTTTGGGTCAAAATGCAACTGGCATTGTAAGGATTCTGAGACATTGTAATTATCCCCTGAAGAATCACAGGATTAAATTTAGGTTTCAAGTTCTCACAAAGACAAGAAGTAAAACAAACTCAAGTAATTGTTGGTGGTGTAGCAAAGCTGCTGCATACAATTGTTGTACAAAACAGGTTTAAGTCCTGGCTTTGTGGGTCACCATAAAGATGCAAAGAGAAGGGCATCTTATTACATGCTCCTTAATTTCTGTCACTTCTTCCCTAGCAGCACATTGGAGCTGGATGTGAGTCTTACAGTGGGCAACAAACCTTGCTAGAAAAGCTACCATTGCTGTTTTGCTGTTTTAAGGCTGTAACAATTCAACACATTTAATTTTTTTTTGTAGTTGTTTTCCCTGGGCTGAGTCAAATTGTGTTGCAAGTTTAACCTCAACTATGTTTAAATGCTGCAGCTGAAACTGACTGCTTTGGATGTTATTTGGGTATGCAGACCATCGTTAGAAGAGCTGTAATTTTGCTATATCACTGATTTATGTGAATCTTATCAGCCAGAAAGCCCTCACTGAGATCCTTTTTTTCCACTGGACCTTCTGCCACACTTTCACAATTATTTTCAAGCTACTAGTCTTTGCACACTCAGTCCAAAACAGCACTTAGTATGAAAAAGTCCATACTACTCACACCAGCCAGAAAGAAAGAGAAAATGTCTATCCCGAACAATCAGTGATGGCTTCTTCTCTCCTCCCTCTCTTTCCATAAGGAAATAAAAACCCAGGCCAACATCACACATGTTTGTTTACCTCCTATGAGTGCAACCCCAAGACTCTGGGCTACAGCAGATGCCCCAAATGGATCCCTTCTGGGAAACATTCCCAGCTATTCCATCACCCAAAAGGCAAAGGAGAGTCAAATCTAACACCAAAGAGAAAAGCTGCAGGAGCATTCTGCTGTATCTGAGATGACCACAAGCATCAGACAAAGTCTCCAGGATCCCGGGAATGACAGGGAGGAGCTGCTGCCTCACACACTCCTGCTGCAATGGGAGGGAGAGTTCAGGTGGTGCAGCCTGCCACAGAAAAAACAACTGTCCCCCATCACAGCGAACGTGTTTCAGCAATGGGAGAAAAGTAGGAAAACATACATAGTCCTTCCAGACAAGGTACACAATTTACTTTGGAGGAAATCAGTAGTTTGTGTGGGATGTCTGGAGCAAAAAGGTGACACCTGTGGAACACACAGGAGGACACCTAGAACTAAGGGCTACAGACTGCATGTATGAGTTTACATCTCCAGAGGCATGGTAAGGTAAATCAGTACAGAGATTGCAAAAAACTTGTAACTACTTTAGCATCACAGAGCAGTCCTGAGGCAACTACAAGAAACTATCCTGGTCCTTTACAGTCTCCTGTTCTGAGAGTGTGTTCTGTGGTGTGAATTCCTTTAGGAAAGTTCACTTTACCCCCACAACTGTGAAGAAAGCAAAGGCTGCCCAGAAGATCACTTCTGCTATAAAACAAAATTCTCTGAGCATTAACTACTAGAAAAATCTGAATAAACACTGAGCCTCTCGAATCAACTGCCTGGATCCAAACTTCTGAAGCTGGAGGAGAATCAAAAACTTGTTGAAATCACTAAAACCTCTGGCTAAGATGAAAGGGGAAACTGTCAGGTCCCTCTCAGGAACACAAAACCAGAACTCCAACCCAGGCATATTTGATGTGACCACTCCCAAATACTCCCATTTCTTAAAAAGGAGCATGGAATCCCTCCTAGGGGACAGACCCTCTGGACACAATGTAACACACAGGCCCCAGGCCTGGAATTTCTTTTCCCTATTTGCAAAAGCTGGAGTAGATGGGAGCAAGTAAACCAGCACCTCACATGACAGCACCTGCACAGTGCTCAACAGACACTTTCTGCCCCTGCCTTTATGACTGCTTGAATGTGAATTTCCTGAAGAGAAATTCCACCATATTCACTAGACCCTCCTCTCCCTGGAAAACCTTCAAAGCTTTGAAGGAAAGTCTTCAAAGCTCTCCAGGCTGTTGGCTCATTTTCCCTTGTCCATGCTGAAACACAGGGGCTGGGTAATGGGAACAACTCTGAAACATCACATGGGCACTGTTCTCTTGAGCACTGTAAAGTTTGAGCCATTTGAGCAATGCTCAATTGGGGTAACTTAATTACTTGGGATTATTTTGGAGAGTGGCAAATGCTGAGTTTTCCATTCCAGACCATCTTTCACATATATAAACCTCCAGGCATTTTAGGAAGTCTGAAAGGTCTGACCTCAATTCTCCTCTTCTCAAAGTCCTCTTTACACATCACCTGTCATGCAAAGCATCCGGAGAGGGAATGTAAACACAAACCCTACTGCTATCTTTGTTTCTCAACAAAGAAGTCTTAATCTTGTGGCAGGTTAAAACATATGGGGTAAAGGTACAGCAAAACCACTCTCTCTCTCACACATGAACCCCCTCTAATCTCACTGCTGTGTATGCAACACTGCAATTTTCATAGTGAGACAGAAAAACACATCTTCAGATGTGCCCCTCACTCCTGTGCTGGGTGCCAGCACAGCAAGTCCATGACCATTCTCAGGAGAAGCTGAGCCTTTTCTGCAGGCAAGGTGCATGACAAGCTAACAGGAAAGCTGCTGTGTCTGTCAACGGGCATTAGAACAACCTAAAAAGATGCCAAAGCCTCTCCAAAACCTGAGTAAAGTTTTGGTCCCAGTGAAGTCACCAACCAAACATTCCCAACACTTTCAAAAGGGCCAGGAATTTACCCCTGCAACTGCAAGCACAGAGAAGATTTTCAGCACAAGGAAACTGTCTCCAGCCTTCTCTGTGAATTTATCTGCCAACAAAAGGCGCTTCAGCTTTCAGCAGTTATTTTGTGAACATTCAGGGAAGAAGAACTCCTTTCAAATCCCCATCAAGATCCTTTGAATGAAATCCCAGGTTATCATGTATCACCACTGAAATCAAATATGTAAATAGATGTGTGTTGTGTTTGGAAACGTCTCAGGTATGTACTTCGCTATTCTACTTACACTGGAATGTAAGAAAAATACTCCTAGTGTCTTTCATCTCTCTCCATGAAAGGCTGCTCCTCTTTCAGCTAGGAATCATAAGGCAGAATTGCAAGTACAATTACCTATTTCATCTCAAAAAAAAAAAAAAAAAGGTGGGGCAAAAAGAAAAAGCTCACCAGGGAACACAAACCTTTCTCACAGGCAGAGTAAGACTTGACTTGCTGGCACAGTTCAGCTGAGGTTTTATGGCTGCAATGACCTCAGCAAGTGAAAACAGAGCAAACCAACCTTCTGCTGCTCACAGGACTGACCAGCAGTTTTCCCTGTAACAGAGACCTTTTTTCTCTTGCATTTCCCAAACTCCTTCTGCTTGCATGCTACTGAGGAGACCTCTCTGCTGGCAGGCTGAAGAGGCAGACATGATCACAAGTCCAGCTGCACTGCTGTGTATCCCACTGCTTTACACAGGCACTGGGATGCTGACTGCAGGGCCTGAAACCCCCTAGCAGCCACCAGTGCTCCAACCTCCACCCCCAAACCCGAGTCACCTTGAATAATTTTTATCTCAGGAAAACCTTTTGCCTTCTCAACAGCAGATTAAGTGTAAAGTTAGATTTATGTGTGTGTGTTTGAGAAAGTCTATATATGTTTATTATTTTTTTAAATCCTTCCTCTTCCTGACACCCTTCTGATGAATTTCACTTGCACTCATAGCCCATTCAGCAGGATTCAAACTGGCTTCACCACGTTACTACTGTTCCATTTTACTAATGAACTACATTTAAAAAATATGCTTTGTTCAGACATACTTTTATTGAATCCCTCAAATTCACACAGAAAATTATTTCTGTTGTAAATCCATCTTCCCTGTCAGTCTGTGAGGAGAGCCTGGCATGCCTGCACGCAGCTCTGCACACTCTGCATCTCTCCCTCCTCTCAGCTCCAGGGCTTCCACAGGCAGGAGACCAAAGCAGCAGCATCCTGCTGCCCTGGGAGGGGACCTGCCATCCATGGTAAGGTGAGAACTCCTCACTCCCTCAGCAGTGCCCAGGGCAGAGAAGCCAAGCAGCCCACAGGGTCAGGATGCTCCCAAGAGCCATGGGACATTGGTCCCACAGGGCCAGCCTGGCCAGGTGCCCCCAGAGCTGGGACCAGAGTGGCCTTTTGGGGACCTCCAGTGTCACAGACTGTGCTTAAGCCTGATCCTTGGACAGAAGCACAGGCATAGGAACCAGGCTTTACAAGGCTAACCTCTCTAAGGAGATGGACTCAGTGCCTCCTTTAAGGCGAGCTGTGGTCACCCATCTGTCTTGTCTGTCTGTCTGTCTGTCAAACCAGGCTGCTGCACTCTGACAGCAAACATGCTCCTCACAGGCTCCGACCTGTGCCTTTAGTGCTGGATGACTTGAGCTGCCTTTTAAGCCCTGAATGCCATCTCCAATTTAATCCTCTGCGTAGAAGGGCTCCTAATCACAAGCTTTGTTACGAAATCCACGGGGATGGCAGGAAATCTCTTGGATATGTCCTAAGGATTTTACTATGCCAGGGCAATGCAACTATACAAAAATCTACTTTACAAAAATGTACTGCTGCAGAACAAAGCTGCACTGGAGAGAAAAAAACAGAACTGGAAAACATTCTGAATTATTTAAAGAACTAAGAAAACTTTTCCCAAATCCAATTTTCTCCAACAGTGTCACAACAACCACAAAGCCGTCATACATGACAAACTCAGTAGTGTTGAAATCAAGGAAATGGCAGCAAAAAGACATTCTCAGGCTATTTCACAATTCACTTTAAGCTGCTGTGTTTATGTGCCTCTCTACCTTAGCACAGAATAATCCAAATATCACTTCTCTTGATCTCAAGTCCAACGTTATACTTCTCCTCTTATACATCTGCAGGGCAATTCAATCAGCTGGAATTCAATTTAAGTGATGTAACCAGTTTGAATATTTAGCACAGTAGCAGGGCAAGAAGTCCACCACTCTGCTTCAGAGAAAGAGTACAGGCACAGGTTTCCCTCTAAAAAGAATCTTCTCAAAGTCACCCTGTGAGCTTTTTAAGCAGCCATGTGCTTAAAGGATTTCCTGCCTCAGAGCCCGTAGCAGTGAGGGAGCACAGGTTGAACCCAGTCCTCGTGATGCTCCTCAGACTGAGGAGAGCCTGCAGGATCAAATCCTCCATGCAGCTCACATGTGGAATGTGATTTTTGTTATTGCTTTCCCAACCTACCCAGCCTGTGTTTTGAAAGGCCTCCCTCAGCAGGAGCACGAGTAGGTAAGAGCGTTCCTGCTGTTGGTGGCCTTGGCTGCTCACACTCCTCATGAGAGAGGTGAAAATGAGCGCCCACCTTCTGCAGAGATTGTTCATTCCACCCTTCTCAGGCTGGCCTGGGGACAGTCCCCTCCTACTAACACTCTCAGGCCTCCCAGCCTGGATTACATTCCAGGCTAGACAGAGTCATCCAGCCTCCCCAGATTTTTGGTTTCAACAAGGGAAGAGAGTACAGTTTCCACTGACAGAAGTTGGTCAAGGCAGGTCCCTTGCACAGAGATGAAATTAAACAGTGCATCCCACAGAAGCCAGCAGGGCAGCAGTCTTTGCTCAGTCACAGATGATACTGAGTAAGAGTACACCATAAACCAAGCTGTCCTAAGCCACTTTTCCTTTTATGCTGGACACAGAAAGAGCAGTGTCCCTATGCCAAAGGTCTGGAGCACCAAGTCCTGTTACCTATGGCTGCAGGTTGCATGTAAGGCAATGCACCTCTGAAACTGTGACCTCTCCTTTTCCTCCTCCTATCTGCATATTTATGCAGCCCCAGAACCACAGATTTAGGTGCACATCTGTCATTCATCACAGTTGGTGGTAGCTCTTTTACTTTTGCTGCCTCATCTCACATGGAGCTCTCCCACCATTTCATTCCTTTAAACCACTCAGGCATTTTCCCTCTTCAATTAGTCCCTTAAAACTTTCCTTCCTCTTTAAGCTTATGATTATTCTTTCATTAGTGCATTTTGTGGTGCTCTCTAAGGAGAACAAAACAAGATAAACCTCTTTCCCCCCAAAATTACACTGTCATGTTCTGAACAACTTGTAAGAAAAGAAGCCAAGGCACAGACTGATAATGAAGGTAACACCACCAGGTTTCACCCTCTTCTGGAAGAGGAAGAGACTAAAATTGAATATACAGCCATAAACCATAGGAAATCAAATAGGTCTCAAATGAAAGTTGCCCGTGAAAATAGTTTCCAGGTTTATGGTTTTAATTACTACATAAATGAATGGAAAACAGGATTAAGGAATTTGTACAATTGTTACACACCATATTTGGAATCACAGCCTTTTTTTTCAGCTACAATACCATGAAGGCATAATCCAATAAAGTCCAACAGAACTAGATCCAATTTCTCCTTGATACTTAGCTTGGTAGACAAAAGTCTGAAATAATTCTCCAGCAGCACTCCTGTGGGACTGAAACATGCAATATCAGAGTGATTTTGCTAAGCTTCCTCACTTATACTCAGCCTTTGGATTTTATGATTTGCACCCATTAAAAATGTCTATGACTTCCAGTTTTTCAGCTTTGCTCATTTCCTAATTCTGTTTCTAAACAAGATTTCAAGCACCAATTGAATCATGGACCTCTACAGAGGTCCTCTGAATTGATAAAGTCATCTGGGAATCAATCAAAATGTGCAGAGGAGTAGAAGTGTTGGAAACTCTTTTTGAAGAATCCATTCATATGTGCAAACACAAAAGCTTGGTGCTTTTCATTCACAGCTAGAGTAAGCCTTTCCTTTTTCCTTCCTTCCTTCTTTTTCTTGTTTTCCTTTTACATGCTGATTTTAGCACGGACAAACTGCCCATGAGTGACTGCTCTTTACACATCTCCATGCAAGTCAGTTACCTAGGGAGAATTTAGTACGCTGTACCAGCTCAGTCAAGCTTTTCTTCTACAAGCCTGAAATCCCCCAAAGGCCCTTCTCCTTCACAGGCTTGGTGCTCTTCATCTCCAGCTGAAATGCAAGGTAACAGGTCTGGAATGTGAAGCATCTCAAGCTCAGCAGTCCCTTCTTGGAGTCTCATTCGTACCTTGTAGCCTAGTGCCAAACAGTATGTGACTGGCTTTATTCAATTCAAATAAAGACGCTGATTCCCATGACTGTACAAATCTCTCAAAAAACAAAACCAAGTTAAGAGAAACGCCCTCTAAGAAATGCCACTAAGGGAAGATAAGAGTGCTACATGCCTTTCTGGAGTCCTTGAAAAGAGCAGCATCTCAAAGAGACCTTTCCATCTGGAATATACTCTTACATTTTTGTTATCATCCTTCACAAATTACAGACAAGAGAAGGAAGATAATGGCTGGGGTCTCATACTTTGTCCTACAGGATCCTTGCCTGTCACATTATGAACTGCACAACAGCAAGGACCAACATGGGCAAACTTCTGTCATTCTGTAACTGAGTTTACACAACAGCACTGAGAGTCAGCTGATATTTAAGTATAAGAACAGTCACAAAACAACAACTAAGTAACAATCCTCTTTATAATCAAGCCTTATTGATTGGCACCATGTAGCATATGTTGGCATGGATAAACTCTAAGCATTTCTCACCTTCTAACCTAGGGCTGTGCCCATACAGACTCAGTCTTAACTAATGCTAACTTCCAATGCTCTGTTCAGAACTGCAAGACCCCTAAGGCTGGAAGAGCCCTTCTGACTTTAACATTTGCTTCTACTAATTTACTGGATGTATTAGATGCTTTGTGTCAGCACAAGTTAGAAAGAGACAGCATTTCCAGCTTCTCTCCCATGGGAATGCAATGGCTGGCCAACCCAACAGGCCCAGGCTCTGAATGGTATAACTTGACTAATTTACAAGGTTATGCCTTGCTAACCGAATTCTCATAAGCCTTGGACCAAAATGCCTCTCAAAATTTGAAACAGAAACAAACAAAATGAATCTGAAAAGACACCAGTATTGATCACAGATATTTATGCAAGAACTTCTGACTAGTAGCAAGGTGTACAACGGAAGACCATAGCTTCTCAGACCCTCTTGTTCCAACTTGATCTTTTTTTTAAATCCAATGCTGGAAACATTCTAGGTACTTATGACTAAAAATGTTTTATTCCAACAGTCTCCTTTATAAGCAAACCCACCTTTTTCCAGTCTGATCTTAACTGTGGCCTCCAGTTTCTACTGATCCAAGCACAGGAAGAGTGAGTAAACAATGGCCTTAATGAGCACATGAGAGCCCCCCCATATCACTCCTCAACAGCGAAAGAATAAAAAAAATCTAAAAAATTTTAAAAATGTACTGCCAGAAAAGCTTGAAAAAAAAAAGAGGAAAAAAAAAGAAGGGAAAAAAAAAAGATGAAAAAAAGAAATTTGTTTTCCTGAATAATTTCAAGTTAACATAGTAAGATGTCCTAGACAGTTTTCTGAGTCTTAAAACCATCCCATTTCAAATGTTAGTTTATGTAAATCTGGAAAGTTGCCTTGTCTGGAGTAAAATCACATACAGACTGAAAAAGGATTAAGGTTTTTTTTTGTAACAATATATTCAGTTTTTATACTTTAACCTTCTAGTGTCTGAGATGGAAGAAAATTGGGAGAGTTGGGAATAAGGAGAAGGGGTATGGTTCACTGCAATGCCTGCTGCAGGTATGGACTCTCTTTTTGCATTGCACAAGGTAACACAGGGCACTGCAAACATGAAAATGTCATTTTATAGCGTGGCTCCTCCTTGTGACAGGTTAACACACAAGGAAATGGCAGAAGTTCGTATCATAGTGGGCACTCAGCTCTTGTCTGTGCTATTCTTGTCTGTGAGTGTTCAGGTTACAAGGCTAGACTGGCTTTCCTGCGTCCAAATAAAACAGCCAGATTGATCCAGTTGGATTTTCCAAAGGGCAAGATAAACGTCTTTCCCTGAAATACTACAAATACCAATCACTCCGAGCGCCACCACCTGCCTGAGATCCATCTGCAGAGAACTGGCTTTTGGGCAGACAGCACCACGAAGGGGTTCCTGATTGCTTTGTCCTAGGTGAGCCTCCTCACACCCTGGAGGAGACCCTGTGATAACAGAACCATGGTGCAGGAGAGCTGGGCACCAGAGGTACCACAGTGACAGGGGCAGGGACACACACCTCCAGCAGGTACCACCAGGACCACGGAACTACACCCCAGCTCAAACACAGATTGCTTATTGCCTCCTATTTTAACGACAGGTTTTGCTCAATTCATTTCAACTCTCTCCCTCCACCTGAAGTTGCACCTATTTTCTTTTAAATTGTTATGGTAATACCCCCCAAAATTTGCTTTACATTGGCAAGCAACTTTAGTTTCTGCTCTTTTGGGCACGCATAAATGTTTGAGGCAAAACTCTCTAGAGAAAGAGGCGTGCATACAAACAGACACACTTATATGCACACGAAGTAACAAAAAATATAAAAGAATATGTTTCAGACTAAGAAAATGACATCCAACTAAATATTAGAAAAAGATGTTCTGACCATTTATGATTCAGAAGAATCCAAAACTAACGCAGACTCCAGACAGAGATCACATTCAGTGAAAGCGCTCCACAAATTGCATCATACAACACCATGACTGCGATAATGAATATGGATAACAACTACAGGGCCAGCGTCTGCGTTTCTGAAGGATCAAAACGGACCAGGAATGCCTCAGCAGCTTCTTGGAATAAGCTACAGAATGATTTGAAGACACTTTAGTTCAAAGGAGCATGAAAACCATGCAAGTTTTAAATTTTCTGCTCTACATGCATTATTAGTCATACTTCCTACTGGTGGGACTGCACAGGTTACTGAGCTGACCTGTGCCTGCAGAAGCAGGGCTCCAGAAATAAGTCTTTATTATTAAAGACTTATTCTCCAGACATATGACACTGACACAAATTACACATGATACTTAAGTTTAAGGATCATATTCAGAGGGAACAAGCACTGGAAAATAGCTGTGAAACAGCGAACTGTTTGCTGTTGAGTTGGGTGTTTTGTCTGAAGTACTGGTTGCATACTCTGGAGGCAGAGTTGTCCTCAACAATGATACAAAAGAACAGGTGCCAGTGAAATATCACACCTACCTATACAAAACTTAGAATGCTTCAGACCTATTCCAGCTCTCCTCAATCCAAGGCTGACCCTCTATCAAAAGCAAAAGCTCCACATTTCAGAGGTGAAACTTCAGAAGGAATTTGTCTTCCAAATGCACATGAATGACATCAATAATGAGGTGACTCCTTTGTCCTGGCTCTGTACTCTTGACACACAGGTACTACCAGCACCTGAGTATCACAGATACAAATGAGAATTACGGGACACCAGCTAACCACCCGACAGTCACGTCAAGCAACAAAGAACAGTTTTTTGCCACTTTCAAATTTACACAACAGGTTATTTTACATGAACAAAAGTATTACTAGAACGCACAAAATGATCCTAAATATTAAAATCCTTGCCAAAACAAATTTGAAAAAATTATTCAACTGAAAGGACATGGCAAGACAAGGGTTGACGGTGTACTGCAGATAAACAAGCTCTCAGTGCATCACTGCAGCAAAACTAATGTGCTCTCAGACTGCAAGGAAAAGTGAGGTCTGTTACTACAGAAATTAACTGGGATCACACACACACACAAAATATTTCCTTTCAGTACCGCACATCTCTTCCCAATAAGACAGAGTCAAAATGGACAGAAGTCAAAGCTAAGCAAGGAGATCCAATGGCTCCAAGGTGTAATGAAAGGAAACAAAGACTGAATAGTTCATTTTGGAAATAAATTATGAAAGTGCTAATCTAAGGATTAGGTGAATAGCACCTACGTATGATAAACCACATCCCCAGTTAATCTGTGGCACCATTTGCCTAAAGCACTGCAAATACATAATGCCTCCTTCCTTGCCAGCTACCCCAAGGGTGAAGGGAAGGGCACCTGGATACAGCAAGGAGCCACTGAGACTTGAAGCAAAAAAGGAGAGAGGAAATGTAAAAAAGGATAAACTCGTGCAAAGTAACATAATCCATGGCATCAAATACAGGCCACTGGAAAAAAAATAATGCTTGAAAATCTCTGTTAATTAGAAGAGATGAAATACCACTGTCCTGGAGACCAGGGCAGAGTACTGTGCTAGCATGAAACTTGAGTAGTCCCTACCCAAAGAACAAAAGCCCAAAGAATGCAGAAAATTATTTTTCTCGTAAATATCAATTCTATGTCTGGGATAGCAAACCTTGCCAACATTGTACACTGAGTCAGAAAGATGATACAGCCTTATTTTAATTTCTTGAAAAGAGTAAGAAAAAGTTACTTCTTAATTCATTCAGTTATTTTAAAAGAGTAGCCAAAGAAAAAATGCTTAGAAGTTGTTTTCTCCATTCTTTTCATAGCTTCCATTTTTTTGAAAGGGCATCAAATCCTAATTCCATTTTTTTGAAAGAACATCAAATCCTAATTCCATCTGAAAAAAGGAATCAAAATAATAATAATGTGAGATGGGGAGAGCCACAGCTGAGCTCTATTCTTCTCAGCTGACAGCCTCCTGTAGGCACTTGAGTAGAAGATACTACAGAATACTACTGCACATACTACAGATACTACCCATCATTTCACAGGTTGGTTTGGAAAACAAGAACAGGTATGATTGTGACACTGTTCAAATTTGACAAGTGACTTTAACATACAACCAGCAACTCAGGTGGCTGTTTACAACATATTTCAACAGGCTTCCCAAACTTTCTTTTGCTTCTCCAAAAACACAGCAGGCAACAAACCAACTAAAAGGCCAGCTGATGAACCAGGGTCACAGCACAGTGCAAAAAAACCCCAGACACAGACCATGATCAGAGGCAGAGATCCATGCACAGTCTCTCTGATACACACATTCAATCCTTCTTTTTTCTGCCTTTCTTATACAAGCAATGCAGCTCTAGTGCACAGCCTTGCGTGCAAGGGACTATGGACACCTGCACATTCTTCTACAGTTACCTAACCTTCTGCAAATACCTGCCACACTACTCTCACAATTAGGAAAAGATAATTTTAAATACAGTGTCAAGCACTAGAAGATTGGAATGGAGCAATCTATGCTATCTATTAAAAGAAATAAATTAAAATAAAAGGGGAGGTGAGGGAAATGAGGGGTAGTGAGAAATTAAAGACAGAACGGGAGTGGAAAAATATTCAAACAAGCAATTTGTTAGCACCTGGAAGAAAACAAGGAGTTGAATAACTGCTCACATGGACTTGTCAGAAGCAATTAGTGTCCAAACAACCTAAAGTGCCTTCAGGACTGGATAACAAACTTTACAACTAGAGGAAAAACCACAGATGACATTTATCTTGACTTCAGTAAGTTTGGACACTGACGAGCCTGTTAGCAAGTGAGGGAAATGGGGTCTAGACACACACAGACAGTAGGCAGGCTGCAGGACTGGGACACTGCCCTGAGCCAGCAGTTATCAGTGGTTCCCGGTTAAAACAGAAGCTCTACCCACCTGGGTGCTGCAGAGGAATGAGATTACTACTGAGCTATCAAACACGGACTAATGAGTTGGGCTGCTCAGCCAAAAAGGGTGTTACATAAAAACAGCCCCCAGCTACCTGAACAGCTGCCACAGAAAGCAGGGGATGACCCATTTTCCATCTTCATGAGGGACAAATCCTGAGCAGGTCTGAGCTGCAGCATGGAAGGTTAGCTCTAGGGATCATGAAAACCATTAGACAACAAGGGCCATGCACAGAAAGCTCCCACTGCATCCAGGCTTCTGAAACCCTTCCCGTGGGAATGATTTTTACAGGATACCAATTACACACACAGAGACCAACTAACTTAAAAATTTAACAATGTTCCTTCAAAGCATTCTGTTTCCTGGGTAATGCACTTGGAAGCCTGCTGCAACTATCCTGGAACTAACTAATGAATCATAGCAATCATCTCCTTATGTTAAAGAGATAAGCCTTGTGTTAAAGGAATTTATACCAGGATACTTGACATGTATAATAATGCAAGTATAATGAGTAAATTCTCTCTGGTATTAAAACCAAGTGTGTGCTCGAAACAACACAGTAAATAATTATAACTGATACTCTATTCCATGATTGTGAATTCCCCAAACTAGGACGCTATGCGGCATGACACTTTCCTCCACTGGTGATTCATTATCTTGCGATTCCTTGTTAGATTGCTTGAAAAGTTACATTCAGCGTGAAGAGTGATGGGAGAATTTTTGTAAAATTACTATGACATGCTTTTTTTTTTCTCTCCTTAGTCTTTGGCATTATTTCATGCTAAACTTTGAACTTGCTCCTTTCATTGATATGCATTTCAAGTTTAAAGTGAAACAGTCCAATAGCTGAAGCCAAGAGTTTGACCTCCATTATAACTGCTGTAATCTTCTGGGAAAATATCCTCATGACTCTTATTTCTCTTTTCAGACTCACCATGCTGCTGATGAGAAATAATAGTTATTGGGGCTGTAAGGCCAAGATTAATGTCTGGCTCTGTAAAAAAAGCCAACTCCAAACCAAAACAAAAAAATGACCAGTAGCAGTGAATGAACACATGAAAACTCTCCATTTCTCATGTGCGATCACTTCCTAGA
Organism: Melospiza melodia melodia; assembly: GCF_035770615.1. NCBI lineage: Eukaryota > Metazoa > Chordata > Aves > Passeriformes > Passerellidae > Melospiza > Melospiza melodia. The sequence continues at coordinate 71,784,224 of NC_086196.1, read as the reverse complement.
TAAGCAATCTGGATGAGATGATGAACACTCTCACATGAAGAAATATTTAAGATCACATGAAAATCTCTGGTTTCAAGCACGCGTGCCTTTTGCAGCGTAATTGATAATACCACAGAGCATCATTATCTGACTTGTCAGCTCAAATGGGAAGGTCTGTAGAGCTGGGAAAAGCACTGTGAGATCAACAGCGCCTCACGCACCAGGGCCCTGATCTCTCACTGGGACTTCAGGAACTACTGTAATACAAGTATTACAGCATTCTCCACTTTGCCTCAATTGGATAGTGTTGTTAGATGGATGCAGCATGTTTCTATCAAGAAATACTTGGCTGCGCTTCTAGAGGAGTGAAATGATCCCTGTAAATACACGGACAAATTGTGGTTGGCCCTTGGCTCCGCACATCAGAAAACCTCTCTGTCAGCAGCTGCAATATGGGGTGAAAGTTGGCTAGTGCACTAGAAGGACCAGAATGGGAGCAAAGAAAAGGATCTCTGTTATAGGAGCTGTGGAGAGCCCTGACTCACTAAACATGGGCAGTTACAGCCTCCCCAGCTGCACCCTTCCTACCCATGGATGTTTTACTTAGCACCTCTCAATAACACCAAAGGGAAAAAAAAAGTAACATCCATAGTGAACTTCTTTCTCTATTTTTCACTTTTTCCGGCATAGAAGAACAAGACTGCTTTCATGTAGATTTCTTCCCTTTGGTGGCATCAATAAAAGTTTAAAGCTCCTTGTCAAAGGCAATGAAAAGGTTACAAACAACACAGAGCATCTGCCAATGCCCTGAACTAAGAGTGCTCATGCCCACCTGCTTAGCTGTCAATACCCAAAACCACAACCACTGCCTCATAATGCTAAAAGTAAGATGGTATTTTTGTATTTGTAACAAAATCTCTAAGGCAGAAGGATCCCAAGATCTCATGGGGTTTCCAAATTCCAGGCAGGGACACAAATTTTTAACAGAAAGATTTTGGTGGAGCAAATGCCATTTGCACAGCACACGAGATGTATTTGCTCTTGGTGGCACTGGCTGCTTTTTGTCAAGTCAGCCATCAGCAGTTTCTGCATCCAACTGCAGGATCATGAATTGCAACAATCCAAACTAGAAGTTGTAAAGCTCACCTCGCCATAACCAGACTTTCACAAAAGCAGATAAAAAAAACCTCAAACAAATTGTTTCTTCCACCTTCAAAAACACATGAGAGCATGAGCAAAGTTTCCCCATGACACTGAGGTTTCGTACAGCTTAAAGATTTCACACCACTTTTGGTGCAAGTGCAGAATCAACTCCTCAGGGGAGGAGCTTTGTCACCACTGGTAGGTCAGTTGTGACTTCAAGCAAAACCACGAATCTCTCACTGTTTGCTGACTCCACTTAAGGTTCATGGTAAAAGCTGAACTAGTACAGATATAGAGGAATGTATCACTTAAAAAGGTGGCATGAGGGTCCATGGCATCTCCAGGTAGCACTGAAGTGCCTTAGGAAGAAGGCAAGCAAACAGTTACAGATTTAGGCAAGTCAGTCTTGGAGGCAAATAAAAGAAAGGCTTCTCCATGGGAGTCATTTTCACACTGGGACCTCTTCTGAAACATGTCTGTGATGAAACCATAAAAGGGATAGATACTTCCAAACTTTTTCCCAGAGGCTTAAGGCTTTCTTGCTTGTGTATTTCTGATAAAGGCCCCAGCAATGAAGACCAAGGAATTAAGTTTAATTAGATTTTACCGGGAAACCTGCAACATTTCACTTCACAGAACACTCCAAGAAGTAAAGCATTTGCAGTGTTGCTGACAGCAACTTGTCTGCAGGAGTCCAAAGCCAGAATGCAGTGCACTCCTCCTGCACAAGACTTCACCTCAGCAATAGGGCTGTGGTACTCTGCAACACTCAGTGCCCCCAAAAGCAAACCCACAAATCCAAACATGCCAAGAAATTTGGAAAAGAAAAAAAAAAGGAATCAGAACATTCCAGCACATCCAAACCCACCTATGATAAATAAAATGGAATAGGATAAATCAGACTTGTTTTTAACAGAAGAAATGTATGTGGATGATTATACAAAAAGGACACTCACAGCAGGTGAACAGTGATGGTGACCAGACAAGTGGGAGCACCCATCTTCCCTTATGAGCATTTTTAATCCATTGCTGTTTATAAGAGCAAGCTGCATTTTCTCCCTTTATAACTTTTTTTTCTATACAAGTGGGCCTCACTAGTTAGATTAAGAAGTGGGAAGATTTCAGAGTGGTCAGGAAATTTCAGGAGTGCCTTGCAGAGAGTGGAGGAGATGAAAGCAAGTTCCTCCCGCCCCACCTCTGCCAGGAAGCGCTCCTGTTCCCCTGGCAAGCAGCACAGCTGGCTGCCTGCTCATGCTCGGCCAAGGGTCCAGGCAACAGCCCTTCCAAACTATTCCCTGGCTGCAGGAGGAAATGAAAGCAAGCTATTCTCAAGAAAAGCAGATTGGGTTGTCCAACCCTCTTACTCTGTGGAGAAAAAAAAAAAAAAAAAAAAAAAAAGAAAAAATTAATTATTTTTACTTACAAGAAGTAAAAGTATTATGAAGAAGGAAAAGCAAAGGAAAACTACGTTGGGGTTTTTTTTCATTGCAGAGAAGTCAAAATTCACTGACTCAAAGCACAGGCAACACATCTTTAAACGATTAAGATAAAGACAGCAGACAACAGATGAATGCTAGAGACAGAGCGAAGTGAAAGTTTTAAACCACATTAAAATTGTTCAATCCTTCCTGCTTTGTAACAGTAATTACAATTAAAATGATTTACACCCTTCTGCAGTGCAAATCAGGAACAGGAAAGCACAGAGATTTTAAGCCTGTCTCAGGACATCCCTGCAGCCACTGGAAGTGCCACTGGCTGCCCGCAAGCAGGGAACACACACCTGTCTGCCCACGCAAAGGCGCTCAGCTTTCAACTCCTTCCTCTGCTTCTTCACTGCAGCTGGCCAGGAAGCTCCCAGGCCACTTCTGAAGATCCCTAAAATGCATCATTTACTCCATGGGAAATGTGTCTGCTCACAGAGCCCAGAAACAGCCATAGAGATGGACGTGGAAGGATTAGAAGTTGCAGCACAGACAGGAGAGAATAGTACAATAAAACCTGGAGAAACTCCTCTGCAGAGTTTCAAGTTCAGCTAGGCACAAATCCTGCTACCATGGAATCATGGCTAACTCAGAGAGGATTAATGCAGAGGAACTGGTCACTCTCTTTGGCACAGTGACTTGTAAAAAAAAGAAACTACCTGGATTGCTCCATGAAGATACTTGCTGGAGTTAGCTCCAATTTAGTGCTAATGAGCATATCAACTCGTATTATTTAAGTACAGATAAGGAGCAAATGCCAAAGTCATTTACTAAGTAGCAATCACTAGGATGACTTATGATCCCTTATGCCCTCTACACTATTTTTGGTACAAGTGAAATTTCTTTATAGGTTAATGGCTCAGACCTCTGGGTGGGGTAGGAAGAACACATCCACTAACTACTTTGCACATGGAGTCACCAACTGAGTCAGTGACTTGGAGGTCTCCCATGTCTTGTGCTATTGAACATGGAAAAGAAACCCAAAAATATTATTTGCCTTCCAAAATTCTGGTTTCTGGCAGGAGAACTAACCTCACAGCTGGAGTGTCTGGCCCCTTGCTTCTCAGAGGAAGGGTTGCCAATGGTGCGAGCCCCAGATAATCCATCCCCACCCACCCTGCAGCCTGGAGCACTGGGTGCCACCTCTCCTCGTGCCACCAAATTCTGCCACACCACATCTTTGCACCTGGCTCCTGAGGAAATGCGGTGACTTTCTGATGAGCTGGTCTCTACAGAACCCTGACTTTAGATCACTGGTGCTTCAACAACTAAGCAACTTCAAAGAGCCAGACATAAGTACTGATTTATTTCTAAGACAAAGCAAGGTGCTTGACAGGTAAGATTCAAAGCTCAGGTAGAAGACAGTACCTCATGTTTGGCACAAAATCAGGAAGTCCCTGATTTTGGGAGAACTGAACATATGAGTTTAGTATTATGAAGAATACAGTCATACAAAGATGATACAATGATGAACTGAATCAAGTGGACAGAAGTGTTTACAGAGAAAGCAGGACAGGAAAATGGACTGACAGCTTGCTAGACAAGTAGAAATGATACACAATCAACAAAGACCACTCAGACTAGAAAATTGTCTGTGAACCATAATAAAACCACAAGAATGCCACCACCCTAAGAAGATAAAATTAAAAAGTGCAACTATGTATTACCAAAAAGCCTAAAACTAAAACTAATAGCTGCTGAGAACTACTATAACATCAGAAAACAAGAAGTGCAGATAACTGCATGACATGAAAAAACAAATGGGAAGAGCAGCTCCATGGCCGAGAAACTTAGACATGAAATTTACCTTAGTACTGAGGAAGCTTAACAGTGATATTCCTCCATTACATAAAAACTATTGAAGTACAGAAATATGAAATATACTTCTGTAGATACAAAAGCTAGGCAAGTATAAGATGAACAGATTTCTTATTTTTAATTCCAGCAGCAACTTAGAAGGCCTTAAAAAAACATCGTAAAACAAGTAAGACTGGATAACTTGCATAAGGACTTTTTAAAGAGCTGTCCAGGAAAGAATGGAAATTATTAAAACTAGCTTTCAATCAATCCTAAACACCAAAAACTACCTTAAATATTTGAGTCAGAATGTAATTGTTCATACACAATCCTAACCAGGCAATCCGTGATATCACACTTACACAGTCAGCCTTATACTGATCCCAGAAAAAATATGTGAAGTGTGGGAATGAGGATGAGCTCAGAGGAACTAAGGGAGTACAATTCATAGCAGCTCAGGCAAAGAGATCCCACTGGTCTGTACCTTTGAGAGCAAAAGAGACCTTTTTGCTCTTTACCCTGGAATTTACTAGCAGCAATTCAAGCTGCACCAGTGAGTGACACGGGCAGGTAAGACAACTGTTTTAATATAATGTACTTGGGCAGCTGCAAGACATTTAAGCTGGTGCTACATAATGGCTTCATTAGGAAACAGGAACAACAGGACACCAACAGGGCCAGGCAGTAAATTAACCAAAGCCTTGTGTTTTTATGAGACTTCAAATACAATGGTAGACAGCAAACCATTATTGAGAGGAAAGCATCTACAAAGGTCCCACTTTAATGTACTCTACTATCTAATATTTTCATCCATCATCAGGAAGGAAACCAAACCATTACTAATCAACTGCAGATTCAACAATGATATGGGTGTGTTAAATAATGAAGAAGATGCACTGAAATAGAGTGACTTGAATCCTGAATTATCAAGATGTCCATGTTTTTCGGTATGGGAATACAGCTGTAGGACAGAGAAAGTGGACCATACTCACAAAGTAGGAGACTCCATCTGATAGTCAGCATCTCTGAAAAGAACTTGGGAGAGACCCTAGTGGATAATTACCCAAGCATGAATTTTAACTTCTCCTCATAGAGCTCCTGGCAAAGTTACTGCCAAAGTTAGCTGCATGAACTGTGTAGTATTGAATTAAAGGAATTTGCAACATGCATGTAACTTGATAATAGCACAGCCACTCCTGAAATACTGTGTCCAATACTGTTGTCCACAGTCTCAACAGAACATGAACAAAGCAGAGGAGTTTTAGAGGGGAGCCATGAGAATAACTGAAAAGGCTAGGAAATATCTCATGGATTACATACAACACACTTAACTTTAAAGAGATGTGGCTTGATCCCAGTCTACAGATCTGAAAGACATCCGAAATTGGATAAAGCAGCCCGTGCCAAGCTCCTGGCTGCTTATTGCAGGGTCTTCCAGCAGCCATGCCTGCTTACTCTCAGCCAGATCTGGTCCCCCTCCAAAACTTCAATTTTTTGTGGGTACCTACAGAAAGCCCACAGATCTGACAATGGGTCTTCAAAATAGCAAATGAAGGTTTAAACCAGATTCAAATTCTAGAACTTGAAGCTAAACAACTTAAACCACAAAGATACTCATTTTTAGTTCCTGTAATTACTCAATAGAATAATTTACAAGTGTGTAGTGAACTCTCTTTCAAAAATGAATTAATACAAAACTCATTGGCCTGGAATATGCAGGTAGAGAGATCAGAAGACCATAATCAGGGCCTCCAGCTTTTTTAACCTGTCCATTCTATCATAACTCAAAGCTTCCCAGAGCAGTATCAGTCTCATCCTTTCTGAAGTATGACACCAACTGTGGATTAGCAATGAGTGTGAACAGACCTGAAAGCATTGCACCCTGAGAAGAACATCTCATTCTTGCTGAGATGAGCACCTCCTTCAGCTGCCAGGCCACATACAGGCTCAATTAGAAAGCTCTCTGCAGGTCTGGCTGTACTTAAATTAAGGCACTTTAGATCCTGCGACATTAAAATATCGCCTTATATTAAACAAGAACCAAAACACTTGGATTCATAACCTGAATCAAATAAAATCTCATCCCACCAGGACACAGGAAGTACCACATAGATAGAACACAAACCAAGCTTTTTGCTTTGCCTTTTTGCAAAAAAGAAAACACACAAACCCCTGACAACCTATGCTGGATGTTGAGTCCTTTCAGGCTTTGAGAAGTGTACAGTACAAATATGATACAAAACAGCATTCAGGACATTTCTTATCAGCAAAGCAGATTGAACTGCCTCAGTCTTCATCTGAACAAAAGGCTGGTATTCTCCAAGGCTACAAAGAAACCACTCCTTTCGGTGCTGCTTACAGCCCTGGCCACAAGGACTGTTCCTCTTGCCTAAACAATCGCTGCACAGAATCCAGTTTCAACATCACAGGAAAAAATCTGGAGTGACTTTACTGACTCAAATTAAATTGCTCCAGTTCTTCATCCATGCAAAAAAATGTATCTCAGAAGTTAACTCATTATTTTGTGAGCTTAGAGACACATCAAGTCAGAGAGGCTTTATGTAAAACCACATGCACCTTCATGCTATAAGCACAGCTCCTGTTCCCAAACTCCTTGGCTTTCCAGCTTGTAAACTCAGAATATATCATGTACCAAAAAGACTTTCAGAAATGGTCCTCCTGGCTCCCGCTCCATGCAGAACTGACTTCTAAGATTTTATTGATAACATAAAAACATCTTGTTGGCTTAGCCCTGACCTTTCTCTACAGTCCACTGCACAGAGATTTGCCACATTCTCAGTCAAAGCCTTTAGTTTCTTCCCTGCTCTGGGCGCTGAGGTCTGATTTTGCACATGTTTCTAAGAAGCCTCTGGATGTGGAGTGATGAACTTCTAGACAAAAACTCGCTGTAGGGAGGATGATAAAGATATATTATGGCATGTTTGTTTGCCAAGACCTTTGCAGTCAGATGGTCATTTATTTTAGACCAGGGAAGATGTGAAATACCTAAGAAGTGCAGGACTTTAACTCATTCCCCCTTCTCTGCATTCTGCAGTTCTTGCCATATTGCCACCATATGCTGACGCCAGATGACATCTGCCAACAAATGTAGTCCATCAATAAGGCTAACTAAGGTGTTTATTTTCAAACGTGGTGTTTGTTTTTCAGGGCCTTATGCAGAAGAATGTCTCCAGTGGAAGCTCAATAAAGGGCAAAGCACCATATTACAGTAATACACCCCAATATATATTGGAGATGTGGCCACTCCCTGAAACAAAGGAATGACACTTAATACCTGACAAAAGACTTCTGCAGCCAGTGGAAAGACTTCCAGCAGGCTTTGGACCAGGGCCCTTAATCTGGGGAACATACTCTCAAACAGCAGAGAAACGGAAAGGTTTGACTGCATCATGTATAGTTGGCCCAGTGGTGCCAAGTGTGCATGAGGCAGATTCCTTTCCAGACTCCACCCCAACAAATACACTTCCAGCCAGAGAAAATTAGGTTTCCCAATACAGTGTGGTAAATAATGGGACTGCAGCTTGGAAAGAAGCAAGTTTCTTCAGACACATGATATTGTTGTAATAGACTATGGCCACCTTCATAAATATCTCTTTTACTAGATTTTTTTGGGGCTCTTTTCTTCTGTGATTAGCAAGGGGAATGCTAAACTTCCAAATACATGGCTCCTAGCATCAGGGAGCAATGCAAGCTGGAATCCAGATTCAAAGAGGGAGAGAAAGGTCAGGCCCCCAACAATCTGTTCCGAGCCCATCCAACTGGGCCAAAGCTGCTCACTTAGCTCCCTTGCTTTGCACACTGTATATCCTGGCAGGGAGCCTCTCAGCTCCTATCACACCACCAGATCAGAACAGCAGATTGATTTTCAAGAAAGCTGGAACTTGTTCCCCCCTCACAGACCTAGGGATGTGTGTCTGCTGCAATACCCTGCCATCGTGGGCTGGATAAACATGCAACGAGCACGACAAGCAAAACCTACAGACATCTTTCAGCAAACCTCAGTGTTGAAATGTGGCTACTTCACTTCCAAAGCGTGCATCAAGAAAAATCTGAGCATAAAGCAGTGATTGGCACAAGACATACAAGGCCTTGCTCTGCCAGGGAGGCCCAGAGCCAACTGCAACAGCCAAGAAAACTGGGTTGGATCTCTTGGAGATTGGGCGAGAATGAGAACATCAATGATCTGCACAGATCCAACACATCTCCAGACTGTTTACAATGTCCTATCATATTGGAGAATACAATATATCATTTATCCTTCCCTGAAGGCAAATATCCCTTATATCCCCTGCAGGCATTTGAAGGCAGAAATGAACTGCCAGTGGACCTGAACTTTGACATTCATAAATTTTGCTTGCTAGGCATTCATTAATTGCTCTGCTTAACTATTCTCCAGTCAGCTGGATCAATTCCTGCACCAAAGCCTCCAAGCACAAAGGGCAGGAACTATGATGCAAAGGGCAGAGCTGCCCCTCCATAGTCAGGGAGAGCAGAGATGTCTCTCAGCTTTGCTAGTCTGGGCCACCCATGAGACCAAGCAGAGATGGGACCAGGAGCAGCAGCCTGCCCGAGGCTCTGGTGAACACCAGGCTCTGATCACCACTTGTGCCATTGTTTCAACCCACTGCTGCATCAGAAGAGGCAGAATTTGCAGCATTGTTTTTACATGCTGTTTGGAAGATGTAAAGTTTTGCAGGTGTTCTTTAAAGTGTACATCTTGGCAGGCCTAGAGATCTTTATGACTGTTTGCCCAAAGCCCAAAAGAAGTAATTTTATACATACTGGACAATGCCCACGCAAATAAACAAGGACTGCTCTCTCAATCTGGGATACTGGACATCAGCTGTAAACATAACTGCAGGCTCAGGATTAATAAGTATTATTTTGCAGAAGCCTCCATCAAATAAGCGATTGTGAGGTGTTTTCTGACCACTTCAAAAGAGTCATTGCTGCTTACACCTATTAGTTTTTCAGCCTTGTGATTACAAAGTTCACCCACAGGGTTGGGGGATTTTGTGGATTGTTTTTTTTTTTCCACCCCAAGGAATGAAAACCAACATGTTCTGATTCCTATCTTTCAATCATCGCTATGGTAAAGATATATTACCATCACTATTTCAGCTGAGCTAGCTGCTGAATTGCAAATGCTGTAAGTAAACAAAAACAAGTATAGGAGAAGGAACTTCAACAGGCTTAGCTTGCCTTTTAAAATTCAAAGCAGGGGTTTAAAAGAGATGAAGCCAGGGAAAACATTGGATACTAACACCAGCCAAACAGGGAAAAATAACGAAGTTGTAAGCCTGAAAAACTGAAATGGAAGAATGACAGATTTACTGCTGCATTTGATGCACATAACCACCGATAGACTCTCCCCAGGAAGTGTTGAAATTACCATCACTGAAATGAATCCAGAAGCTAAAAATTAAATTATCTTTCCCAGAACATTCCAATTTGGGCTTTGGCAACAACAGATGTTTCAATGCTGTGAGACGCATGCACGCGCGCGTGTGCACGCCTGCACACACGCACCGCACCCCGAGCACAGCGTCCCCTTTCACCGAGACCTCCCTCCGAGCCCTCACAAAGTCAGCCTCAACTCACGGGCACTCTGCAGAGTCTCTGCTTCAAAGTCTCTGCTCAAATGCACAACTGTCAGATTAAGCAATCCATAAGGAGTCTTACAGCAGCTCCAAGTTATGAATGAATGGTTATTTGTGAACTTGCCTGTCAAGACAGATGCGGTATTTGTCAGTGCAGCGTGGGTTAGATACGATGGGAAGGAGCCAAACAAGCAAAGTGAAAGGTCAGTATCACAACATTTTCCTTCCCCGCCCCTCCTCAGTTTGCCTAAAACTATGCCACAGCTTTTGCTGAAGTCCAATACAGTAGTCTATTTTTATGCAACTTACCACGCTTATTTGAAAAGCAACATTCAAGCAAGAAAAACAAAATAAAAGTGTGCGCAGAGGGAGAGAAGAACAGGAACATTCTGATGCAAGAAAGCTACAGCAGAGGGATAAATCCAAGACTGGCAGAAAACAGCATACCTTTAGAAATGTGGTGACACTTGAATCAAGACCACCCTGTGGAAGCTGAAATACAATGCATTGTTTTCCTTGCATTAAAATGTAGTATTACAAGGATTACAGGTTAATTCATGTTGGAAGTCCAACCTCCAGCTCAAAGCAGGGTCGGCTATGAGGTCAACTTATGTTTTATAATTTATACAGTTATTTTTAATAACCTGAAGTCAGCACCACACTGTACTAAGTATTATATAACAATAAAAAGAGGCTCCCTCCTAAGGGGGATTCAGAGGAAAAGCTCAGCTCTACAATGAAGAGCCTGAACATGTCAATGAGCATCGCACCTGAAATGAGAAGCACTTCTCAGTCACTGTCCGAACTAAAACCTGAACAAGGGAGAGATGTTTCAAAGATCCTTTCCACACTCTGCCATAAATCTGCTGCAGGGGTGCCTGTGAGGTTCAGCATCTCCTGAAACCAAACATGGATGCCAGAGAGCCCAAACAACACAAGATGTATTTCAGCAGAGCCTGTCTGCTCACGGTGAGCGAGCAGTCTCTCTGCACAGCTGCCTTAACCCATCCAATGGAGCCTCCAACACAAGGAGCCAGAAGCTTTCCCAGTGGCATGAACTGCCATGTTCCCTTCGGAAAACCTGGCTGTTTGAAAGAATGCTCCTTAATCCAAAGAAGCAACTTCTCTACTGTGGACCAACTTGTATAGCATCAAAAACACGTAAAAAACTGTTCAGACCAGACAGGTCTAACAAAGCCAGGTCTAGCACTTCATTTCTGCAAAGCCAGTCCTGTGCCATTCAAGCTAAGAGAACCACAGCAGTGAACAGCCTCATGAGTAACTCATAAATTCAAACACCACTGGTCACACTGGAAGGAGATAAAACACAACCCCTGACACTAAGGCTTTTTTCCCCCAACATTTTATTGTCTTGTTACAGACAAATCTTTCAGTTTCTCCTTTTTACCTTGCAGCTGTGTGCTTTGTGCAGTCGGGTGCCCAGCTGCAATCACTTAACACGGCACAGACAGCAAGGACAAGCACAGGGGAGATGTTTTAAGAAGAAACATTGCTGCTTCAGATTGACTACTACAGGAGGCCAAGTGAGAGTGATGCTGGAGCTAGGCACTGACTATCCACAGCACAGACTGAAGGGGAAGCAAGCAACAGCCTGTGGTGGAAAGCAGGGTGCGAGCTTTCCCTAAACAAACGACCAAGCCAATCCTTTTAATCAAAACAAACCAGCAGAAACATCCGTAACACATTATTACATTAAATAATACCTGGGGAGCAAATCATCCTCAAGCTAAAAGCTGCCTGCTTGAAAACCTGCTGCATGTGGTTTCACAACAGGAACAAAAACATTTGTGTATCTTCACTCATGACTCGTTTTGTCACCATACCCTGGGGTTCCTCTCTTTATCCATAATACAGGAGCAGTCTAGCACATCACAGCAGCTGCCCAACAGGGCCAGCCTTCTTCAGGATCACTGAAGAGTTTCTTCTTTCCCCTCTAAAATATGCTGTAAAGCATTTCCTTCTCACAGGGCTCCCATGCCCCAGTGGCAGATCTCAACACAGTGAGAGGGATTTGAACTGTCTGGCTTTGTTCATCCCTGCAAGTGCACCATAAATTGGGCCCCAACTCAGGAAGCTAATTAGGCATACACAGAGCCCTAATGCTAATGAGCCTGTTCATGTGTGTGAAGCTCCGTGCGTGTCTCAGGGCTGTGCTGAAGAAGCTCACTGAGAATGACAGCCAGTTCTCACATTCATCCTCTTCCTCAGTGCTGGTGCAGACAGGAATCTCAAGCTGACAGCAAAATGCTGGAAGTAGTAACTTCAAAGTAGCCCAGCCATCCTGATGGCCACTACAGATCTCACGCAGAGAACCAAAGAGGAGCAAGGCTAAAACCAGTATCTAATGAAGATGATGCTCTGCTTCACCAGTATCTAATGAAGATGATGCTCTGCTTTCCTCACTCAATCACCCACTCACAGTAGTCCTGGGCGCTCCCTGCACATCTCCGGCCAGGAGAAGAAGACAAGGGCACATTTCCAGAAAGGTCTCTGGGACTATAAAACATTCACTGTCAATGGCTGGAGGGTGGGGAGCAGCAGGGCACTGCTGCATATTCACCAAAAGGGCTTTTAAGTATGGGAACAGGCTGCCCAGAAAGTGGTTGAGTCACCATCCCTGGAGGTATTTAAAAGTATACCTGTGGCACACAGGGACATGGCTGAGTGGTGAACTTCACAGTGATAGGTTAACACTTGTACTCAGATGACATAAAAAGTCTTTTACAAACTAAATGATTCCACGATTCGTTCAAATCTTCTCACTCACCAAACTACAGTAAAAAGTGCCTCTTTCAAACAGACACAAGAGATGAATTCCAGGAGGGTTATGGAAACGACTTGGGAATATAGCCCTGTCTTGTAGCTCATCTGACCAGGCAGTATTAAAGAGGGGGGTCATGGGTGTTTAGCTTTTCTGTAGGCTTCATCCTCTGGAAGGAACTCAAGGACCATGTATCACTCCAGACTGCCTCCTGGACCTTCCCCCTGCTTCCCAGCTTGGCACTCTGCTCACAGCAAAAGTGGCTGGTGATTCAGAAGCCAGGCAGGAAGCACATGTGGTGCTGCCCTTCATTAGTGCACCAGAGCATGTTATTTTATTATCCCTCTCAGTATGTAGAGGACTACTGTCTAGAAAATTACCCTGTGCCTTTCTAAAGCCATTTGCAATTTCCTGGGGTTTTCCACCTAAGAAGACTGCATTAAGTGTCATTCCTTATGGAATAAGGAACTGTTCCCCCCATGTCCCTCCTGGGGAAAGCCTTCACATTGCTGTCTGTAATACAGAGACTATGCCTGGCAAACACCATCTCCACCAAGAGATGCTTCAGAGCACAACCATAGGTCCAGCATAGCTAGAAATTTTTAAAATAAGTTGTTCCTTCTGAGTCTGTTCCCATATAATTAATAACACGGGAAAGCCTGTCAGGTTGGACTGTGTGCTGTGCCAAATGCAAACACAGGTGAGCTGTTAACATTGTGGTAATGATGCAGTCAGTGCTGGGAGCCGTCTGCAGGAGCTGTTCTGGTACCCTGAAGACAAGGAACCCACATATGTGTAATTGCTGGTAAATTGAGTCCTTGTTGATAAAGTAGAAGCATGTCACTGTGCCCTGACAGCTTATAATGTTGTCTTTCATGGGGCAAATATTCAGCAGAAGGATGGCCTGTGTAAAGCAATATTCATGGGACAGAGCTCCTGAGAAGACTAATCCTAACCACCAGGGCAGGATGGAACCCATAGAGGCTCCTTCACACTATGACAGCTTAAAACTCATGAAAAAACAGGCCCAAACCCAGAAGAACTGTGTTTTCTTAGGCTAATGAGTACTTATAAACCTATCTTCAAGAATGCAGAAAACTTGAAAATTTACCTACATTGGCCTTTAGCTATCTCTGCAAACCAGTTCACTGACTGTAGTAGAAATTGCTTTGAATTAAGATGATATGGGCCTTTGCCTCCAAATACAAGTGTTGCCTGTTTTTCTCAAGTATGCCTGTTGTTCATTAGCATTACAATTCACAATCCTTAATTGTGTTGGCATTTAATTTCTGTTTACTCTCAGTGCAATAGCAATCATCACCTAGCTTAAGTATCAGGCCCTAGATATTCAGGGAACAACTGGTAAGTAATAAGCTTCTAGTGTGATCCAGGATTCACAGTAACCAGTTTTAAGCATTTACTCAGGTAACTTTGCCTAGGCACAAAACTCCCAAGAACTCTGTGATGTCATGCCCAGAGAACACCATATCCAGCCTTTCTCTTTAAACTCCTCTGAAAAACCTTTAAATTCTGGACTTAGGAGAAATTCAGACTCACACAGATGCATACTGTCCTGAGCACAAGGCATGTTTGACAGACAAAAGCTTTCTGTTTCTTCCAAGTGTCTTTGTAGTACTTTTTCTGACACTTCTTTTGCATCTGTTGCTTTTGGGTCATGCAGTCCCTGACTCACTGAATTTCACCTATATCTCGATGTGTCCTTAACCTCAAGTGGACCCTCAAGCCAGATGCCCGCTTAATTCCTCAGTGCAAACTATCACTAAACCTTAGCACAACTTTAGTTTGAGGCTTAAATTAACAGCATGTGAAACGATTAATATGAATAATTTCAAAACTAATCAGATCCCTTCTTTAAATGTTGACACAGTATTATTTATATCCTGTAAATACCTTCTTGACTAAAATTCATCCCAGGAGATTGGCATCTTGCCAGTTCTATTCATATTTACTGTATTTATACAGTACAGTTGGCCAAGGATAATATTTAAGACAAAATATGCCTTAGGGTATATACAGTATCTCTTATAGTTTTCCTTTTAAATCTCTTCATTGCTAAAAATATTTAGTCTGAACTTTAGAAAATGCTCCACGAAGACCTATCAGCGATCTGTAGTGATATATTGGTGACTATGAGTATAATTAGAGCATATTTGTAATACTTGGGTTGTAGTCAGTTTCTGAACATTAACAACTTGTGGTAAAAACTGAACCACTGATCTTTCCCATGCCAGCCTTCCAGCAGCTTTTGACCTCCAGTGCATTCACACTGATCCCCTTCTCCCTCCTACCACTCTCCAACACAGCAGACACTGCAGAGTTAAAAAAATCCACTCTGAAGTGCTGATGAGAAAGTGCCTGTGGCCGCCAGAGCTGCGCTTTCAATTTCTTCCTTTAAAATATGGTGGAGTGATTTCTTCCTTACTGTCTTTTTTGGAAAGGTTCGCTCCATCCAGCATAACTAGAGAGCAGTGGAAAAACAGTTAACCTACTTACTCTGATGTTAGCGACAGCCTGCACAGTAGTGCTGGGTGTGCTGGCCCTCGCATCCCAAACGTCTGATGCACTCTGTTGGTAGATACCTGCAATCTCCTGCGCTCCTCCACAGCCTCCATCCATACCTCACACCAAACCTGGCCCCTGACAGCGTTTTAAAAATAGATCCTCTTTTGCCAATACCATCCAATTCACACACCACAGATATTTAAATTTTCTGGGAAGTATGCAGCTGCATTTTGGACTGTTGGGTCTCCGCAGTCTGCTGAAGCAAGGAGGACTGATGTGCTCAGGACAGATGCACTTTACAATTCTCAGAGACTCTCTGCTACAGAGCCAACTCCCCAAACCAAGGCATTGCTAGAGGTCCTCCCAACCTTTGCCCATAGGTGCTCCTCTGCCCCGGGTATGATCTAACAGATCTCAAAATGAAATGCTGACTTCTACCAAAACCACCAGGAAAATAATACAGCACATCAACGTGGAAAACAAGCATGACTTCTGTGTTCTTGCTATGGCTATGAATTATACTGAACTGCTCTGCTCATACCCACTTGGCTCCAAATATGTAGGGTTTTTTTTTTTTAAATAAAGTATTTCTTCCCCAAGGGTAACAAGGGTGGAGTGTATTTATCATGGCTATTAAGGATGGTGCCATAATTACAATAATAAAATGGCTCTGACTGCCAGGATGTCCTGTACCTGATGTTGTCATTTAAGACTAAAGGAAGAAAGGGAGGCAGCTGCACAGAGCGTGGGGCTCAGATACCTTGGCTGGCATCCTAGGACTATCCCATGCAAGACAGAGCAAGCCCCAAAGCTACAACTTGCTAAACTAAAAATAAATAAGGGGAAAATGCAATTAGAAACTCTAGGATAAAGTTACCAAGATGGCTGAATTATCTATTTAAGCAAGAGCTATGTGCTTTTGAGAAACAGACAGCAAGTATATAGGGCATCAAGTGGTGGGGGAGGGAAGCGAGCTAAATGAAATGACTAGGGACTAGGGTTTGGTTATGTGAACGGTGAAGTTATTTTCTGCTTCTGGTATTTCACTTTCCTCGGTATGATGATGATCTAGATTCTTTTAAGGCAGTGCGGTGCTATTTTCTTTCTTTTTTTTTTTCTATGCACTTTAGCTTCACTACCAAAACAAAAAGGCACGTCATTATGATTATTAATCACTCTAAGTGGATTTGGTCAGCACAGAGCATTTGTACCCCTTTTTTTTTCTTTTTCTTTTTTTTTTTTTTTTTTGTGCTAAACGTGGCATGGATCACCAGAAGGTCGTTAAAAAAAGGCAAAAGGTAGACGGGCTGAGACAGGTTCCAAGAACCGAAGCTACCCAGAAGGGAAAAGTTTTTCTGTACCTGAAATGAGAAGTGCCCACGAACCGAAAGGGGAGGTTAGTTAAAGTGGGAAGAGCAGGGAGGACGTCTCTGTCCTCTCTGAGCACCTATGCGAACAGCAGTCCGCGGGACAGCGTTCTAAAGGGACACACACAAGCTGGCAACCTTTTTTTTTTTTTTTTAAGACCTCTTCTCCTTTTCTTTTCAGTTATGGAGAGATGGAAACCTGCCCGTTCCAGACACTCCAAGGGAAACAAGAGCAGTGGAAAGATATTGGCTCTTTCTGGAGGCTGCACACGGGGCTGCCGGGGAGGGAGCGGGATCCCGGCAGGGGGAACTGTGCCCAGGTACGGCGGGCTGGCAGCACAGGCACCCCCAGGAATCCCGGGGTGACCCCAGAGGGGTCTGGGGCAACAGGTGATCCCCCAGGACATACCCACCCAGTCACGGGTACTCTGCCACCTAAATTAAACCCTACAAGCCGCCACCTAAGCGACGCTGAGCGTGACAAGCGAGCCGAGCGAAGAAGGCAGAGTTCGATGCTTGGGGGTGCTATTTAAAGGTGCTGAGCACCGCTAAGCCTCGGGGGCGAAATTACGCACGCATGCACACACACAGAGGACTTACTTTCGGGGTAAAAAGGCTGCATGTCTATTTTGTAAACTTCTTTGGCATAATACTCCTCGTCGCTCCTCTCCCTCTCGCAAGTGGCGGCTCTGTGGTTGGCTTTTTCCTGCAGCAGGTCCCTGGTGCTGTTGTAGATGGAGATGACCTCCGGGGGCACCTCCTCGGGCTCGGGGTACTCGTCCGGGGGGCTGGTGAGCTTCAGCTTGCTCAAGATCTGCCCCCGGATTGCCTCGATCCTCTTGCGCATAAACTGATCCATGTCGAGGGTGCTGCAGGTAGACAGGCTGAGAGCCACGGTGGCCAGATCCACGGTGAGGAGCACGCTCAGGAGATAGCAGTGCATTTTAAGTGTTTAAATACAGCGCCCCCCCCAACAAAAAAAAAAAAAAAAAAAAAGTGACCTCAACAACGAACGACAACAAGAAAAAAAATTCAAAAAATAAAAAGGGGATCTGTGCAAACAAAGGGGAGATCTGCAGACAAAATGCTCTTAAAAACTCGGCTGCGAGAGCAGCTCGCAATCGGAAAACGCACGGGAGGCGCTAGTGAAAAAAACACCACTAATATGAAAAAAAAAAAAAAAAGGAGAAAAAGAAAAAGCAAGTTGCTACAACTAGATAAAAATTCGGGAGCGGAATGAACCGGACAGCAAAAAAGGAGGAGGAAAAAAGCCCCCAAACAGATACAACAAACCTGCAAATCAAGTAAATGGCAGAGAGGCTGCTCTCAGCGCGCTGTAAAACAAAAATCTGAAGTGGGGGAGGAGAGAGGGGGGAGGAAAAACCCAAAAAAAAGGGAGGAGGACGAGAAGGCGCAGTGATGGGTATCGCAGGGCGCTGCCGCAGCCGGCAGAGAGAGGGTGCCGGCGCGGCGCTCAGCCCCGCCGTGCGCCCGCGGCGCCCGACGGCTCCCGGAGGGCAGCGGCAGCGGCACCGCCCCGCGCCCGGCGGCGCTCAGCCCCCGCGGCGGCGCGGGCGGGCACCGAGAGCCGCGCACGTGTGCGCCCGGCCGGCGGCGCCGAGCCCCGGGCCCCGCGCGGCGCGGCGGCAGGCGGCGGCTCCGGCCCCGCGGCGGCGCCCGGCGCCCGCGGCGAGCGGCGATCCCCGGTCCGGCCGCGTCCCGCAGGCTGCTGCGTGCGCCCCGCGCCGCATGCACCGACCCACCCCCGCCCGGGCCGCTGCGCGCCGCACAGCTCTTCCCAGCTCCCTCCTCTTCCTCCTCCTTCCGAAACGCCAACCCCGCGCCGCAGTCAGCGAGGCAGCGCCGCCGCGCCCCGGCAGCCTCCCGCGGGTCGCAGGCGCGGAGCCGGCCGCCCGGGGCTGGCCGCAGCGCAGCGCCGCTCTACCCGCCCGCCGGCCGGCCTCCCCCGCGGGGCTGGGGCTGGCCCCGTCCCCGGCGGCTCTAGCGCTCCGCCCGGCGCCCCCCGCCTGCCGCCCCCGGCCCCTCGGCTCTCCCTGCGCGGAGGGGACGGGTGCCAGCAGATAACATCACGGCCGAGCAGGGAGAGGGAGATTTATACGATCTCCCCGCCCCACGTGCTCGGCTCGCTGCGAAGTGACGTGGAGGGGCTGCGGGAGCGGAGGGCTCCGCGCCGCCGCCCGGCTATTTATTCCCCTCCGCGCCACCCGCCAGGGACTCGCCGCAGCCCGGCCGCTGCCGAGGTGCCTCAGCCCGGGGCGAGGAGAGGCGAGGCAGCCCGGAGCCGAGAAGGAAAAGCAAGTCCTGCCAGGCTTTTATTTTACTTCTTTTTTAAAATAAAGGCTTTAGTGCTTCTTGCACCTATTATTAAAGTAATTGGGCCAAATAGCACTCTGGCGTTAGAGGAGGAATAACACGCCTCTTGGACACCGCTCAGACGCGTTCCTGTTCAAGGTTGCGGGGCAGCTCTGCCCGCTGCTCTGTCACAGAACGCTCTTCGGCACTGCCCCTCGCTTTCACTTCCAAGCGTGTTTTGGGCAATGCTCGCTGTTCCCCGGATCCCTTGGTAATCGGTACTACCTTCCAAGGAGGGAGAGACCACAGATGAGGAGGATTTGCTCCTTCGCAGAGGTCTCCTCTTCTGTCAGAAGTGTGCAAATACATCCTCATCTGCACTTGACAGAAACTCTCAAGCCCCAAATGCTCTGGCTATGCCTGTAATTCAATTTTTCCGCTGCCTCTTTGGGCCAACAAACATCACAGCTTCCATCCATACCCTACTCTGCCCCAGGGAAATCACTCCACAGTCTACTAGGCATCCCTCAACTTAATGCCATAAAGCTTTTCCTTTACAGTTCATTTATCACCACTGTACATTAACTTTAAAAAGTGATCAAGTAGCCTTTTTCTTTACTCTCACCCATTTTACATTCCCTTCTGAATTAAGTTATCACAGGTTTTACTTGCCAGAACTTTCCAATAACATCATCCTAAGTGGGGCAAGGGTGTTTTTGAAGAGCCTCTATTTTCAGAGATGAAGAAAGATGTACAAAAGGTACTCAAAGGGCCATAGGTGTTCCCAATGCTCAGCCATTGCCAGTGGTATTACGGGTAAACACACCCAGGAGGAAGGAGGTAGCATGACTGGGACCTGGAAGCACACTGAGAATCACGCAAGACACAAACCAGCCCAACACCACCAAAGGCTTCCTCCAGCTGACCACACCTCAGGAACAATCTTCTTTCTGCAAAATTTTCAACTGTTTTCCAAAGCTGGAGACTGCCAGTCCCCAAATTAAATGTGAGTTTTTCCTTCCCAGCAAGGAAAAGTGCTTCCTGTGAGCAGCTGTGTGCTGGGATGATGGAGGCACCCAGCAGCACGGAGCTGCCACATGCTGTTTGCCTTGGCAGGGCTCTGCTGCAGGGGAATCTTGTGCCAACACGGCCAGCTAACCTCGGACTGCTGTGGGTACCAGCAACGATGGCATTCTCCGAGAGATGGAGGAGCTACGGAAATATATTTTTGACAGGTATGTGTATACACAGAGACCTAAAATAAACTTCATTCTTTACCAGCACGTGGGTATGTACAGCCCTACGTGCAACCAAGATTGCATCCTCATGATGCAAGAGTTAATAGTGCTTTCCACTTAAATCCATGAATTCCTGCAAGGCCAGATTAAACCTCTCTGCCACAACATCACTCTTTTACTGCCGTACATGTCAATGTCCTGCTCCTACTGACCTCAAAAACACAGCTGCAGTGTCAGGAATGGCAACGTTTCCAAAATTACTCAAATAAACAAGCAAGCTCAACATGTAGACTCAGCTGGTTTCACTTCTGCAGCACACCTGTACAAAACCAAGGGGACAGTTCCTCGAGCTGTTACATCTCACAGCTCCACTGCTAGCCAGCTGAGGAATCAGCTCCGTTACACGAGGTACCTCAACCGCAAATACTTCTAAAGAAAAGGGTTATTAAATTATTTCCTCCAAAAGCTACAGCTGAAACCATGAAGGAATTCCTTATACAGCAACAGCAGCCCTGTAACACTTGGCTTTGCATGCCACTCACCTTGAGGGTTTCAGAGCAGTGACTGGGACAGTGCTGGACACCCTCCTCAGGGAGGGAACTCACCCCATCTCTCAAGATCCCTCTGCAGTAACAACCCACCAGATTACAAAGTGTTTTGATCCTTGAAAGTTTATTATTGGTGGGGGAAAAAACCAAAATCCCAACCAACCCAACCTTTGCAGTGCCTTTCACAAACCCTGTGCCTCAGGGATGCCCTGCTAGAGGCCATCAGCCCCCATGTGTTCAGTGCCCAGCTGGCCACGCTGCCCAGGGAGATGCAGGGGGTCCCAGCTCCAGAGAAGCTCTCCTTGTAAGCTGCCAGGGACCCAGCCAGGCTGACAGCAAACCAGTCCGACTAGATTTTAAAAGTTGCTGGGATTCCTTCTGATTTGGCAATGATTCCTAAGTGTCCTTTAGACCATCTAGGAAAAAAAAAAATTAATATAAATCTTGGGTTTGTTCTCACCAGAGAAAAACCCTTTGCTTCTCTTCTGACCCTTTTAGTGTGACATGGAGCGTCAGGCTTACCCAGGTGCATGTCTCCATTTTGCCTTACGACTGCAGCAAAGCTGGATTCCCTAAAACTTCCCAACGTCACCATGCTGATGCTTTTGCCATGCAGAACTTCCCGGGCATGCATACTCCATTCCAAAAGCCCTGGCCACTTGGGATAAATCCCCAGCAGCTGCAGAAGCCCACCACACATGCCTGAGCTGCTCCAGTTTGCTCCAGGAAGGGACACCTACCTGCTAGGCAAATCATTCAAATACACATCCACATTCATAAACATCGACTTTCCATTATGTAATCTAAATGGAAAATACCTGGAACATATACATCATGATAGATCTGGTCCTAGTTCTAAAATCTCCCCCTTGCACATTTAAGGAGGCTTTTTTTGCCACAGAAGTCCTGCAAACTAGACTCAAACAGGTGTCATTTTTTACCTTGCTAAAATGAGGAACACACGGAAGAGGCTATCAAAAATTGTCAGAAATAGCAGAACCAAACTGCAGGCACTCAACAAAGCTGTATAAAGTCTTATATCACAGAATTCAATATAACATGACCTTTTACAGAGGTAATTCTGCTTCTACATTCTACTGTTCATTTTCGTGACTATTATCTCAATTATGGCTTTGTCTTTTACCTTGCAAAGCTTTTTCATTTTTATTCATTCCACAACAGCTTTTACTGATGACTACCTGTTAGTTTCAAAAGTTGCTGGGCTTATCAGACACTGAAGGTTAACTCAGCTTACTTTTATCTCTTCCCTTGTCCTGTGGGGCTGCTCTCAGTGGAAGCTTTGTAAGTCAGAAAGTGGGAATGGGACCTTAGTGTGCCTATGGGAAAAGAACAGACCTTATCTGTTTTGGTGCTTTTAATTCAATACAATACCGTCTTTTTTACATATTCTTTTTTTTTAATAAACACTGACTGTTTATTAGAAAAACAGGGACACCTGGAAAGTTACTTCACTAAATGTAAAGGTTTCATGTTTCCTATTAAGTTAAAAATTACGTGGTCGGGATTTTACAATTTGTGGTTTCTTTTTAGATTGTTTTGGTTATACGCAAATGCGCTGTGCAAAATACAAAGGCAATAATCTCTCCAAAACTGCTGACGACCAGGCCATTAAGTAAGGTGGCTGGTCACATTTCATAAACTAAAGAACATTGTTGGAAGAGGAATAACTTTTAAAAGTTAAGAGGTGACTTTTGTAAATTCTCACACTGATGACGAGCGTAGGATGATTGCACAATTAATTCTTTGTGGCACGCACAGAAATCTGCAGCCATAACTGTGGTCGTGTAGAATCTCAGTCATTCTGATGCAGGGTGCTAGGGAAAAAAAACTTTTGAATTCTCCTTTTTATAAAAATACACGTATAAAGGTTCAACTCGGAGAGCCAAGGTGGCACCTAATAAAGGTGAGGCAAAGAGGAGATGACAAATAATGGAAAATTGTAATATATACTGTAATAAAACCTTAGATTTTACTGTTTATTATCCTTAGTGAAGTAGAAGTCCATACCCCTGTGCTGCACATTTCATTAGTGCGCGCTGTAACGCCTGGATGAATTTGAGAGCAAACCCTGCTGACCTTACTAACACAAGCAGCCCCACTGGCCCAGGATTGCATTTCACACAACCTCAGCCCATTCCTGCAGCACTCCTGTTCCAGAAGATAAAGGCCATTTTATAGAACATGCTGTTTGACACGCTAGACTGCTACCCATATATACACATGCAACTACTTGTCAACTTGCAAATCAAAGGTATGCTTCTGATATATATATAAAGAGATAATTTATTTGTGTGAGCCAGAACTTCTTTTAAATATATATAGAACAAATATCAAACGGGAATAAGAACTTTTATTTTAATATTTATTTATAGACACACATACATTTTTGTGTATTTATAAATATATATATTAATACATAAATATCTATATACAAAAAAGAAGTTCTCATTCCTACAAATAGATTTAATAATTTCAGTGGGAACAGCCACGAGTAGTCAACAGGATCGGATCCAAAAAGCCATTCAGGTGTCATCTCTGAGAACTTATGGAATGGCATCATCTTCCACCATCAAGTAAGAACACAAAGCTGTAATGTCCACACAGCAGTGTATAGTCTGTGTTTAAAACTGCAGCTTAATAAAAGACATCTAGAATGCAATTAACCCAAAAAAACCTGTTACCAAAGACCACCAGAAAAACTCCAAGACAACAGCGCTGGAACTTTAGACAGGACCTCAAGCCAGAATGACTAAAATCTGAAGGAAAAGGGAAAAATTCTTATGGAAAAGAAGAAAAGGGAACAGAAAGGAACATCACCATTAGTCTGTATTTCAGTGCTATGTTATTCTTCACATTTTTCAACTCCTAAAATAGCTTCTCTCCAGAAAAGTTGCACCCTGTCTCCACAGAGTACAGCCAGACATTAGGGGTCTAGGGAAGCATCAACAGCCTAAACCCCATATGCTAAAAACATACACATTTCCCATAAAGGCTGCAGACATCACTGCTGCATCCAGAGAGGTTTCTGCTTCCAACAGCTGATTTCCAGAGTTGAATAAGTTCAGATTCAGGTATTCATAAAAACTTTGCCAAAGAAATTTCCCCATGGTTACACCTCCCAGAGTTTGATCCCCTCCCGTGCTTTCCTAAAACTGCTTGTCAGCCTTGAGGATGCCACACTAATCTTCTATGTACCATTCCAGTTTTAGTCTGTATGCCACTGAGGAAAAGGCCTTCCTTAATCCTAGCACCTGTGGTTTTAATCACCACAGGAAATCCTGTTTCCACTTAAGTCAGTAAGACTTAAATATCAGCAGAGGCAAATGATCAGATTCACTAACTAAAAATAAAAATAATTAAAATAAGACAGAGAAATATAAGCTCAGTGGTTCACAAACCAGAGGGCCTTGACATCTACTTATAGCAAGCATGACAAAGTAAAGACAGTAGGGTAAAAGTCATCCCTTTAATCTCAAGGTTTGAACTCGTGACCTGCATCTCCTTCTCAGAATTACAGCTGTTGCGTTCTATTTCTGAACTGCATGGTGATGATTTGGGTTATACCTCATTAAGTAACACACAAATGATATCTGTAAATATTGGATTCCTAACAGAGCATCCACTGGAGTTTATTCAACAAATTAAAACCATGTAACCTAAGTTAGAATGTGCA
This sequence comes from Melospiza melodia melodia, assembly GCF_035770615.1. NCBI lineage: Eukaryota > Metazoa > Chordata > Aves > Passeriformes > Passerellidae > Melospiza > Melospiza melodia. Next base: position 71,759,738 of record NC_086196.1, on the reverse strand, counting down.
CCCAGACTGCAGTGTTACATGTATAGCAAGATTAATTGGCAGCAACTTCATTAATGGGCCAGCCAGTAGTAATGCCATATTTAAATCATATTCTGCAGCTACAAAATCAAATAGCTCTGGGTCTGGCATCCTGACTTCTTCACAAGCTGCCTATGCAGTCTGCAGAGATGAAAAGCTCTAATAAGCTAACACAGCTTCAGAAATGTTTTTTTCCCTAATGGTTTTTAAGCAACATGTGTTCAAGAACACCCTACAAAGCTTACAGAGAGCAATTCATTGTTTCTTTTTACCTCATGAAACAAAACCAAACCCACAACCAAACCAGACCTCACACAGCACCAAGATTTTGTGCTGCACCCATCAGATTAGTGCAGAGGTCTTTGCCTTTCAGCCTTACAAATTTTTAAATCAATTTTCTATGCCTGGCTACTGAAATCAATGAATGCAGTATTCCTGAATGGCTGATCAAACTACATCCTCCCAGACAGATGGTTTGAGCTTGGTGACTCCATCTAGAATTAGAACAGAAAGGTCTATTTCTGTATCAGTACTTTTGATCCATATCCAGATTATTTTAGAGCTGGATCTTGAACAGGCCACCTGTGTGGAGTGGCAAAGATGTTCAATATTTTCTTCTCCTCAATCAATGATCTTTTAGATGGGAATGCAATTAAATAGGTTACTCCCCTGATTTTAGCTGGGCTCTAAGGACCAGTCTCTAAGCTTCCCCATCATGGACATTGACTGACAGCTGAAATGCCTCCTCTCACAAATTCCAGTGTCATTTGAACATCCACCTTATCAACAATTAAATCAGAATGTAAAAATGCCTACAAACTGGCTGCAAATGTGCATCAGACCCAGTAGTGTCCCACATAAAGGACCTGAGTCCACAAGCTCATCCCTGCAGTCCTGTGAAATTAAAAGCAATTCATTCACCATGAGACAGATAGTCCAGCAATGTGCTTCAGCAACAACTGAAGTGAATGAGAAATCAAAGACAAAAGCCTGTGTCTGGGAGGCACAGTATTGTCATAGAAAGTTCAAGTAAGAAGGGAAATGTGTGTCTTGTCTATCTTCTTCCCATAAGATATGTTCCACTTCTTTAATTCTAGGAAATGACACTAAAATTTAAAATAAGTCCAGCAGTTAAAAAAAAAAAAAAAAAAAAAGGCAACACATAGCAGATGGAGAGAACAGCAGTGGCAGTGGCAATCCTGGTCTGACCTGCTGGCTGCAGTGCTACAACATAAGAAAGATGTTCAGCATCTTGCAAGGCCTGACCAGAACCTTTCTAACACAATCCACAAGAAGGAGTATCAATATATCATCCTCCCAATTTATACTTGGGTCTAATTCATTGTTTTGGCTGAGTAATGCATCCTTAAATTGAGGATCTTGTCTGAAGTTCTGAAAAATCTCCAATCTTTTTCTATTAATCATGAAGAGATAATTCAGAATTTTATGAAGTCTTTTCGTAATTAAGGATAATCATAAGGATATAGCAAATTTCAGTAGGTACTGTCAAATACTTCACTCCTTTAAAAAATCCACATAAAAACCACACTGTTGTTACCTTTTGTACAAAACTACACCGTTGCAGCAATATTGCACTACTGTGCAAAGTGAACTCTTGTGAAACTCGTTGGGGTTGTAAGTGGGGGTGCAGAGTAGCCTGTGCTGCAGACTGACAATGTGTGTTTGACTGCCCTTCTCCTCCAAGCAGCCCTGCGAGGTGTGGCTGGGAAGGAGCCATGGGCAGGTATGGCAAAGGCTCAATTCCCAACAGCTCAGGGGCTCAGCTCTCCAGTGACAGTTTTCATTCAGCTGCCTGACCTCAGGCACCCTTTCTGAAATGGACACAGGCCAGCTCTTGTCCCTGGACATAGGCTACCCTAAGTTAAAGGCTGCTTCACTGCCCACAAAACTTGCAATTTATGGATCACTTAAAAACCAAAGAAAATCCTCTTGAGATAAACTGTACTCAACCTGAAAGTCAATGCAAAATCCACATAATCAGGAAAGCCTGTCACTATCTTGTTGCTTGAATCAAGCTACACTTTTGAGCTTTTCTGTTCTGAACAAGATTAGAATGTCCTCCTTTATCAGGATAGAAAAGCAAACTTCAAAGTGAGAGTGATTGAATAGCTATGAGCCTTAAGTCACAATCTCCATGATTATATTCCTAATGCACTTTATAATGGGCTCATAAGTGCCTAGTTGAATCTTTATGTACTTCAGATTTTTAAATTATGGCAAATGACCCCTTGTTACCTTCTACTTATGATCATACACGCCTACAACACATGACTTAAAGAACTACTAACATAACATCAGCAGGTTTTATTTTTAACCATTTCTTAATTATGGCATGAAGTTTCTGATAAGAAATGTAACTAGCTTATCTTGTAGGTGAACTGTTTCTAATAATTTATTCAGCTACTTCTGAGAATGCTAAGTAAGAAATCTTAGTGGTATGAAAACCTCAGTGCAAGTCTGATCCTGGTTAGCAGTTCACAATGAACACCACCATATTTACTGAAAACAGAGTGAAGAAACACAAGGAAAATGTTGTAAAATTATGCTCCAAAAGTTCATGCACTGGCATGAGAGAATGAGCTATTGAACCAACTGTGGCATTGGGAAGAAATAATGCTTTTTATGAGTATTCCTAAAATAACCCTCCAAAGTGCCCCTTGGAAACTGCTTGTGCTCATGAGTTCACATCCAAAAGCTTGATGAAAGAACCTAATTAATTTAACAATTTTGTATCCAACAGCTTAAATACATGGATTTAAGCAAAAGGAAGTAATTTCAAGGGATGGAGTATTACACACGACCTTTCGTGCTGAAGGTATTCAGTTTGACTGGAGTTTCATTTTTAACATGTCCCTTAAGACAGAACAGCAATTGAAAAAGATGCATTTGAAAACAAGTGCTTTGTCTAAGAAGGATCAGCCATTGTTAAAAGTCTGAAGAAGAGTGGTTAAGAAAAAGCCCTTATCTGCTAGATCACTTACAGAGGTGAAACGCTGGAGGTTTACACGCTGCAAGAGGTTGGACGCCACTGCTTTAGAACAGCAGTAAATGAAATGTAGAGTCTCCCACCATCTGTTAATCAAGACCTTCTTCAGTCTCCAGTGTCTAAGGTCTTAGACTCCCGAGTTTAACAACTTATTTAGCACAAGGACCCAATCTGTGTAACATGATCCTGAGCCTCCACTACCTCAAGCCTTCTCCTGGCCCTCTCACTCCTTACCTCAGCAAGTCTTGAAGAAATCATTGAGCAATTTACAGGGATTGGAAGTGAACAACACTGATGACTGCTCTGTGTGTACATTAACTGTGCCAGGACTCATTTCATAAGAATGAGAAGCTTGTCATTTTCAGTTGTGCAGAGTGTTTTGCGCCAGATGACTTCTGCCTTCCTCCCTGGAGACAGCTACTGAGCCAGCTCTGAACAGATGCAGCTCTACAGACCACCTTCTTCTGGAAGCATCAGATAGTCAAAAAACTTTTATGGCCTCTGAACATTTAATTTCTCTCTTTAAAACAAATCAGACAAAAAAGCCCTATCTTCACTAGGAAGCAGCTTCCAGCTCTTTTGTCCTGCTCAGCTTGTGAACCCAGGATGATTTGCCTCACAGCTGCAGAAGTGGCAGCTCTACCCTCCAGGTTTCAGCGGAGATGATGCTGTGGTACAGTGGCATCAGGCACAACAAGGATATTCCATCATCACTCCCAAAGTGTTTTTCTAACAGGAGGCTGAAGAAAAGCAGCAGCAAGACAGTTATTTTTTTCCATAGGCCAACTCATGCTTTCCTTGCTGAAAAAATGTTAGCACAATTAATGTGAGGAGAAATTAGACCAGGGGACAAGAGACATGGGGAAGAGCTGACCCTGTGCCTTCTCTTATTAAACAAAACTCCTACTTTGCGTGCAATCCATAGAATATTAAACTTTACATACTCTGGAGTTGGCTTGAAGCCTAACAAAACTGGAACCACCCCATCCTTATTGGCTTTATATAGATAGGTACAGAAATATACAAAGTTGAGATGATTCATGCTCTCTGGAATGAAGGGCAGCAGCACAACTTTGCTTGAGCAGAGATATTCATGGGAGCATAAAAAACAGAGTGAGCACTCTGACTGCTGGGAAAGGCTGCTGAAGGTTGTTCTTGGTAGCTGTTGAAGAGGAAGAACATTACTGAAAAAGGGGGTAGGGCAGCCCAGAGAAGAGACTGGAAGGTACCTGGGCCAAAGAAGATCTTTTGAACTTCTAGTCAACAAAAACAGAACTTGTGAAATAAAGCAGTCTAAAATCAAAATATGTAGTTAGCAATTTTAGCAACTCTTGGAGCTTCTCGGCATAAGGCACAAAAAAAGGACAAGGCAAAGACAAGGTACAGTATAAAATTTAAAAACCTACTCAATATATACAAAAATGTAATTACTATGCTTCTTAAAAGGCAAGAAATGCTCTCCCCTTATAGGCTATGCACGCTAAATGAAATGGAAGCTCAAAATACTTTTGGCAATATTGATGGATTCCACATTTTTCTTAAACACACAAGATTCACTTCAGTGCTTTAATCAAAACATTACTCCAAAAATACACAAATAAACACCCAAGCATTCTAAAAGTATTTGGAAAGCATTCTGAAATGTTTAATAATCACCTCAGGATGTCACAGTTCCTAAGGAAAACTTAAGATTATTTTCCAGAAGTTTGATTATGGAAAGAAACTGCTGATATGAAACTAGAGAGCAACTGCAGATTTAAGGCTGCTGATGTAATTTTTCCACAGAAAGCAGCTGAACTCTTGTAGAGAGAGAGAGCAGTGTCAGGTTAGACTGTTATGCTGCTTCATGGACTCAAGCCCCATTGCAGCAGTTTCTGCACTGCACTCATGAGATGGTGCCTCTCACTGCACAGCTGTACAGATGTGGAGCCTTCAGAAGCTGGGATAACCATATGTCAAACTTGTGTGGTTTTGCCACTTGGTATTTTGGGTGTATGCCTTCATTTGTGATAATAAATATCAGGCCACAAACTAATGTCTCCTCAGATATCTAATATGTTTAACACTCAAAACAGCTTGAAAATCTTAAACATTTCTGCTGTTAGCTTGGAGTTCTCCTGGAAGAATTATGCTACAATATATACCAGATGAATAGGCTAGGGATAAGACAATGATTGCCAGTTGTTGGGATGGGGTTCTCTGCCATTTTGTACCCATAGTTTTTATCCTGCAGTACAAAGTTCAAACAATGCCTTTGTTAGGAAAATCTAAATCCTACCTCACATTTCCATGCTGAAGACTGAAAATTTCAAAGTAGCTCCTAATCATATCTTGGCTATAAGCAGGTACAAAGAAAGGTTTGTCTGTAAGGCATCTGTTGAAATGGACAGAACAGTGCTATGCATTTTAACTATCAATTAATGGGCCCCAAGGCTTTTTCTTCATGTAGCAAGTGGGGAAACGTGATAGCAAAGCTAAACAAATGACACAGCATCAGACAGTCAGTCTGGAACAGCAAAGGCAGCAGAATTCAACCCCAGCCTCTCATTTAGAACACCCTTATCACCACACAATTCCTTCTGCATATGCTTACATAAAATATATTCTTATGTGTGTTAGCTTCTGCACCTTTGCAACCAACAACTACTGAGGAGAAATTGCTGTAGCTTAAAGAAAGGCAATTGTGTTACACTGACAGATGACTTCCAAATTTGTAACTGTTAGGCCCACACTAAGAGGAAGGGCTTTGGTTTGACCCTTTGCACACCTGAGGAATTAGCATTAGAGCTGACTAAACCCACAGGATCAATCTCAGAGCTCTGGCTCCTCATTGAAAAAGGCCAGAACACCATAACTCTAAATGAAGCAACACTGAACACCATTTTCTGTGGTATTGTTAGAAAAGCTCTCCCTCCCCAGTGAAATAGCAATGACTGCTCTTTCCTACCAGACTCTTAGCCTATACAATCTCAGACTCGCAATGGAAAAACCATATATATATATATATATATATATATATATATATATATATATATAAATACTAAACCCTATCAGTAGGGTCAAGTCTCTGTCTTTACAATTCTGTTTCCAGAGTTGTCTCCAATCAAACTAATGCTCCTAGACCAGAACTATCACATGAATGGTTACTTTCCTTTATTATCTACAGAACCTTTTCTGGCCAAAGCAGTAAAGACTCTGTAGGAGCCCAATAACTTTACAAGGTGAGGGCATTTCTGTGTTTATTCTAAGCCATTTCTATTGCAAATTGCAACAACTTTTCAAAGTGCAGCGGTGATTTGGAAATGCAGGCACACTAATACATCAATTGCCATGACTAATGTGTAAACTTTTAATGACCTTGGCAAAATCTATCTTTCATTGGGCAAGTGCCACTATTTTGACTGTACAAAATGTTTTGGAAATATGTTGAAAATTATACTTGTTTTGGAAAATATTTCAGGATTTCAGTATAGCAAATGGAGCTATATTAAATAAAATGTTGACATGGAGGAGAAAACACTCCAAGGTTGTGCAAGTCTTTTTTTTTCCTTTTAAAAGAGGTATCCTCCAAGTGTCGTACATTCATAGAATGCTGACTTTTTATCCAAACAAACTTAAGAAGATAAAACATTATCTTGAATGATTTTCATTCAGTCACTGTCATCTTCTTGTTTCAGACCACCTCCTCCTTCACTGTTGCCCTCTCCATCGCTTTCCTTGTCCCAGTCCTTCATAGATGCTCCCATCATGAAGTCATCACGCAGTATATTCCATTCTGGCCCCTCCTCAGACTTCACTTCACCCTGAATGGTTGAGGGAAAGAGAAGAAAGAACAGAGAAACGAGATAAATGCGACAGGCAGTAAAAGATGCAAGGTCTCCACGCAATCAAAATAACACCTCCTACAATCAGCAGACTGGGGGCCAGGTCTTTGTGCAAATGGTACAGAAACATGCAGAACAACCAAAAATGACTTGATGCTAAAATGCAAACTTGTTTTAACCAACCAATAAAAGAAATATGGAAACAAAACAATTATTCCTCACGGATGAAACAGTCAACCTTGGGCATGGCTTCCTTTATTAAAATCTTTCTTGGCAATCAGAATGGATTCATGATATCATTTATTAACCCCCAGGTGCTGCTTCATTAGAACACTTCTTGGCACATTTCTAAAACACAAATATGGATTTAATAAAGGCTTAACCCCCCCCCCCAAATTTAATATTTAACATATTCAGTGATATGTGAACCAAATCCCCTTTATGTGAATTATTACCTCACTACCTGGGCTTGTCATATGGTACAAAGCTGCCTCTAAAAGAAACAAAGTTGATCTACTCTTAGCAAGCCAACCACTGCTTACTCCAAATTTCCTAGCCCTTGGAAGTGGATAAACTCGAGGCCCGCTGCACGGGCTGGTGAACAACAAAGAGAAGGGCCGGGAGCGGAGTTTCAGGTTAGCGCTGGAAGCAGCGCTGGTCGCGGTTCCCGGAGGTGACAGATCCCGTTTGGCAGTGCAACAGCCCCATCCTGTGGAAACTCTTCCACACAACAGCTGGAAGCTGTGCTTGCATGCTTCCCGGAGGAAAATACCCAGAGCTGCTCGATGCACTGAGGAAGGATTTATTTCAGTGTCTATGCCTTAGCAGCGAAACATGGCTGAGGAATAACATGGCTCAGTGTCCAGCAGGCAAGCAAAAAACTGTCCTACCAAAGTGGAATTAGGGGCACTGAAAACACAAATTTAATTCTGCCAGGTCTTTGAAAACAAATTTAACACTGGCACCCCAGGGAGGCTTTCCCCACTCCCCTGCTCCAAAGAAGGGATCTCAGCATGCTCTGCAAACAAGATTTGCCTCCTGGATGCAGAACCTGCAGTACATGTATGATCACTGTAGACATCTGTCCACACCTCTTCTCTGCCATGCATCTAGGAATGTGATACCACTGCATGTTTAAGCTGAAGCCTGTGGGAATCAAGATTTGGGATAGAGCAGCATATAGCATTTGATTTCACGAGAAAAGAGAAATGAAGAATGCGAGTCCATTACTGTAAATAAAACATGTCCTATTCACCCCATCAGAAGTTATCTGAGTGCAAAATGCCTACCAAACAAGGTATGTGTTTTTAATAGGTAATCAAAGCAGAAACGCTACATGAGACTTCTGCAGCTCTTTATCAAACACTGCCCTCACAAAAATAGGATAGCAAGTCTTAACACTTTTCTTCCCAAACGGAATTTCCCAGGGCCCAGCTCAAATAAAGAGAAACTCTACAGCTGTTCCTCAAGATGTTTGCACTGGGTTTGAGTTTAGGGTTTGCTTTTGTGCCTTCACAGATGCTCTCATTAATGACTTCTCCAATCCAACAATTCCCCTGTTCCCAAGGGTAGCGCCTCCTAACCACGCACCACTCTTGCAGCAATTTTCTTTAAGTGCTACACCCAGTAAACCTAAAATCATCTCACAAGGGGCAATCAATTACCTGGAATTAAAGAGCTAGAGATAAGGCAGGTTCCGAGGCAGACCTTAAAATTTTCACGAGATTTATCTGCATTATTATATTAGTGCAAACACAGGTAGTCTGTTCTGGGATGCAAGGAGAGGGTAACTATTGTTTTCCTCCTTTTTAACTGTATTGCAGTTGTACATGTTTGCCTTTGCAGAGTAGAGAACAGTTTAAAAAAAAATCACAAAAATCACCAAGGTCTTTCTTTTTTAATCCCAGATCCTTGATAAATCAATATTTGAACAGTGACATTTAGGAAAGTTGAATCTGAAATACTTAAAAGGAAACATCCCGTATTTCTCACAAAACAATCTACATTTTTAGTTTTCAATAATTAACCCAACAGAATTCCTTTTCTTTCCAGATGTGCAGAACAGGGAATTTTTTTTTTCCTTATTTTGTTTTGGTTTTTAACAGCACAGAAGGAGTAGATTATTATCAGCAATGACAGTTGCAAGCTCAGGGTTTGAAAAGCTCAATCCTCAAATTCATCCCAAGCTGCTATTCAGCAACCATTAGCCCTTCTTTCTGGCTATGTCAAGTGAACAACAGGACAAAAGCAGGACTTGAACAAAAGAGGGATGCTGATCCTCCATAGCATTACCCATTCTGTAAGGCACCACAAAGGCCTGAATAGAGTTTTACAACAAGCCCAAAGGAGAAAGACAGAGGTAGCATGTTTATGCCTCAAAGATGAAGATTAAATGCTTGAAAGCAAATATTTAATCAATTTTAAGCATGCCTCCAAGTGAAGAAAATGCCTTATTTAGTGTCTTCATTCCTAACTCATTTACTACTTATTTTCCCCTCAGAACAAAAACTCTCCAAATCTACTGCATCACAAAACATTCCCAAAGTCTTAAGAAAATATGCAGTGAGAATATTTGTATAATTAACAATTAGTTGAACTGTAACATCACTTCCCAACTTGCTTTATGTAAGAATGTTAATACAGTTGGGTTTTCAATGCCATAATCTAGTTTCATCTAAATAAAACAAAACTGATTCTTGGCACGTGGAAAATAAACCAACTTTCAATCTACACAAATGCTTTTGAACTCCCAGTCAGCTGTTCATGCACATCTCACTACAACACTGAAGTCCCCTTTGAACATCCCCAAATGAAAACAAAGCAGATTATATAAACAACAGAGTGTAATGCTACATAATGTGAATCCTTCAGTAAGGCAAGGAGTGAAAAATTCTCGTGTTGCTTTTTTTCCTCTCCTCTTTTATACATTGGAATTGGGTTTTCTTTGCCAGAAGGGTCTGCCAACCTATTTCAAAAGGTCTGAGAGGCAGCAATTAGTAAAATACCTCAAGAGTCACTGTTGTTTTACTAACTGCTGGTGATGAACTTGTTATCATGAGCTGAAATAAAGCAGACCAAAGCATGCACTATGGTTACTCTAGTGTTGATACTTGCTCTGATGGACTCAAAGTCCAGTTGAAAAGAGTATATAAATTAAACAAAAAAACACAAAAAAACTTGCCTACTTGCTAGGCTATCACAGCATTAGCTAAAGCCTCTCACAAATAGGGCTCTGTAGTGGGGACATACTTCCTGAACTAATTCTGCTCTGAAGACACACTCCCTAAAATCTGCACCAGGAACCAGGACAAGAGGAACTGAAATTCTTGGCCAAGTCCTAATAAAACCACCAAACAGAGGTCCAAACTAAGTTTCAACTAAGCTTAGTTCTGTCACTTAGAACAAGCAGCTGACCCTTGCAGGATCCAGGCTGGAACTGCCTCCTGGATGCTTTTAAAGGAACTGGTCTATGAAAGTCTTGTGGTAGCAACAGCAGCTATAAGATCAAGTTAGAAATCTCCATGGGTTTGTTCATTTCTTTACCACCACAAAAAAGTGGAGCTACAAAATTTGCTCTTGGTAAATGACAAGACAGTATATTCAACTGAGACCTGCCAAACTCAACACTGGAGCTGTGGCAGACAGCACTGACAGCAAGGTGCAGGATCAATCCTCTCTGTCTCAAGCAGGATGATACCTGCCTGAGCTTTTCAGAACCTTACACTCAAGCAGACCAAAGTCCACAGCGCTTACTGGTAAGCAATGGCATTAAAAGAAGATATGCCTTGAAATCAGGCAAAAGACAGCATTTCACTCCACTGCCCACCAGCTTGGGTCATTTGAGCAACTCCAGTTTCTGCATCTGCAAAACAACAAACACACCTACAGCACCATAGAGATTCCCCAAGAGCAGTGTCCAGAAGAAAACAGGAATTCCAGGCTTTTCAAAAAGGAACATTTTTCAGACCTAGGGATTACAATCAGCACACTGGACCCCCACACCTTTGCTCTGTGTATAAGATGAAATGCCAGAGCTTGCAGGGGCATCTCTCTTTACCATCACCTACAATAAATGTTTATTTGTACCTGTCAGGGAAGGAATTTCTAACATAAATATCTCTCAAGCAACAACTTTAAGCACTGAGAAAACAATTCTAACGTGTCTAATTAATCTGAACTGCCTCCCCAGGTTCCTCTGTTTTGCTCAATACAAACATTTAAGACCTTGAGACACAGCGAAGCTTTTGTCATGAGGAAGAAGTTAAAAAGCGTAACTGCCAGAACACATTCTCACACACATCTGACAATTACCTTCCCTGTCAGCCTGCATCTTGCTCTGAATGACTGCTTCTATTCTGGTTCTCATCCCCAAGCAAGTCCATGTAAACTGAGCTCAAAAAAACCCAATCAGGCAGCACAGGCATACACTGAGCTGTGTTAAATCTGAATTTAAAATAACAATAATAATGATAATAAAACCCCCAGTTTGCAGAGGAGCAGGAGGGAATGAAAAGCAAAGAACACGAGCATAATCATTTCTCCTAAGTTAATTTTCAGCAAAATGCGAGCTCACAGGCTAAGAAAATAAATTTCCTCCAGGCTGGGAAGAAATGAAAAAACTGCAGCCAAAGTAGCTACAGCAGAAATGTAAGCAGAAAACAAAATGTAATGATTTTTAACAGGAAAACGATACTTGGGTTTGATCATTAGTGCTGCAGCAACTTCATCTGATTTGAATTGCAGCAGGACTCTAAGAAAGGCTCCTATGTAAGCCTGATCCCAAACAGCCAAAACCCCACAAATGTGCAAACTGAGAATACAAACTACATTGATATTATCTTGAACTTCTGAGCTCAGTTCTCACAGCAACTCACTCTGGGAAGCATTTTCAGCTTGCAGAACATGTGAGCTGCACAACAGAAATCTATTCTACTACAGTACAATTCTGCACAATCATTTATTCCTTAGGGTGAGAGTTATTCAATGCCCATCTGCATTCTCTCTCTGAATGAGAAATTAAAACAACTGCCCTGGTTTACTTGAAGTGACCTTACACTGTGGGTACCAACAGTGGGACAGGGGATTTACCCAGATCACAAGCTTTCTCATATACACCAGAATCTGCTCTGGCAATTCTAGTAAATAAGTCTAAGAATGAAATTTTTTTACAGCGTGTTTTGAGACCTGCTGTTCCTGTTCAAACTTCTCTGTAAGTAACACACTGGAATTATTACTACAAGCACAACAAATAGTGATTTTCCTTTTGAGCACAGCCAGAAGACCACCCAGAGCGTAACGACCTGCACGAGGAATCTCCCCATCCTCACATCCTCCTCTAGGGTTTACTACAACTGGGGATGTGTGAATGAGAAGGAATGCTTTGGGTTGGCACGCAGAGGCTTAAACATGGCCCAGCTTTGGAGGGGTCAGAACTCAATTACAGAATTTCTAAAAACAAGCATAAACCTGGGCCTAAGCAACGAAGAAAATTCAGAAGCGTTATTATTAAATGCTCAGTTGCAAAGAAGAATCTTAGAAAAAGCTTATGAGCGAACAGATTTCCTCAGGCTTGGTTCACCAGAAACCTCATAAATTATTATTTCTGTCAGGAAAAGCAAAAATATTTAAAGAATTCAAGCTTAACACAGGGCCCTTCTGCACACAGGACGCTCGGGAACTCCTCAGCCTGTGCTGTACTCCAGCCATCGACAGCAGCCATCTCAGAAACCCCTGTGCTGCACAAGGAATTCCACCACATGCTGCTGCATGACCTGTTTGGCCATACTGGCATCAGGACTCCCTTCCCATGTTTTAATGAGCATGATGTATAGCAAGGGCATGCTACACCAGGAGGAAGCTGCACAGTTCCTGAACCACCAAGCTGTACCTGGAAAATGCACAGATATAGCAAGAGTACCTAGTAAAAAGTATACAGTTAAGATTAGGCCTCCACTGTGCTATCCCTCAGAAGTCACATCTTAATGTCTTTCAACAGTTTACTTTAGACAAACATTTTCCAGTCACAACAGATTCTTCTCAGATGTCACCCATTTATGAAAGACACTTATGCACTATCTCAGCTGGGTACCTAAAATTTTCTGCAAGTTGTTATAAAAGCTTGCCTACTGGCCCTGTAAGTAAACATGCAGACCTGCAGCTGTTTGGAGTATTTCTGGTTTGCTAACAATAAATTAGCAGCTTGCAAATTTTTAAATAATATGAATATCACTCAAATTATTTCCAACAAATGATGCTAAAATCACCCACTGTCTTTCATTATGATTTAGCAAGAGGTATAAGGGAGTGAGTCCCAAAAGGTTGTCTCAAACAGTAAGGGCTACAGAAATGACCATGCCTGTCCCTTCAGCACTTGAGAAATCATCTCACAGAACAGCTGATGAGAAGGACGTGGGGCAAGGAAAAAGCCTCTTCCTAACTCAGGATTTCCACTTTTGAGTCCCAGAAGAAGTTAAGGATTCAAAAAACTTTGAGGTAGGAGGGTGAGGAATAAAATACCACCAAAACAGAGTCTACAAGGAACTAAGCTTTATGCAATTTCATTATTAAATGAGAAATAATGATGTTTTCATGTCTGCTAAGCAGCTTGTTTGATTTCACCTCTCTACAGTCATTGCCCTTGCTTTGGTTTTGTGACATATCCTAGAGGTCTCCAAATCCAAATTTCTCTGATCTTATATTCCTGTAATTTCCCCTCACATTGCCATGTATGAGTGGCAAGCTCATTAAGGAACAGACCTTACCCCTCAACATTCCCAGGCTGCTTTCTAAAAGCAGCTTCATGAAGGAAGATGTAAACTGCCCAGGATCCCAATCCCTTATCTTAAACATCTGGCTACCCTTTCTCTGCATTTCTGACCTTTGCATCTCTGTCTATGTTTCTGTATGGGCTTTCCCAACAGCTGCAGGTGGAGAAGAAATTACACAGACCACCTGCAGACCACTGTCCAAAGTTCAGCAGCAAACCAAAAAGAGGTCAGACCTTTCCAAGAGGCACTTTTAGTATAATCTGTAATACTAACCAGGTTTTAGAAACCTGGTTTACATTTTCTAATCTTTCAGTAAATTTCAGAAACACTCATTAAAAACTGGCTGGAACTTCCCACATTTCTGCAAAAAAAGTTACTGAACTCAGCAACCCTCTAACCATTGCAGGCTAGAAGGAGTTTGATCCACCGCTCCTGAAGTCTACTGACCAAGATAAACAGATGAGTAGGTACTCACAGAGGTCATTTATAACACACACACTCTGGAAATCACAACATTTTATACCTTAATAAAACTTCAAAGTAAAGGAATCACTTTCCTTGATAATTTCCAATAGCAAATGCTCAGATGGGGAAAACAAATTTATTCAGATAGACAAGCTCCACCCAAACCTTCCTACTTCCAGAGAACATTTTTCTATAAAACTTTATGAAATGTTTAGATGTATTTTTCTCTAAGTACACTGCCCTGCCTATAAGAGTTATGAACAAAGCCAAGAGTGGAGAGCTGCTTTTATAAGGCTTCCAACTTGATTTACCAGATAAAAGTCTAATAGGATTTGACTCTGTGCTTTGTATACTCACAGGAAGATCAAAAGAAGATGTATGCCACAAGTTTTTCAAATGTGGTTGTTTTAGACATAGTTTTACTGAAAAAAAAAAAGCCTTGCAACATCTTCTGGGAAAACAAAACACATCATAGTATCCTGTGCACTAATAAACAAATAACAAGGCAAGATACTCTCAAATATGACAGATGGAGCTGTCTCAGCATTGCCTGACATTTCAATCACAAGTCCCTGTTTATATTCACTTCAAAATTTGCCAAACTTCAACTGCTTCATGGTGAATGATTTTGCCATGTTTCAAATATAACCACTTCATTCCTTTTCACAGAACGACAAAATTAAAGTATTTTGTCTTCAGCTCTAAGGAAGAAAGAGACATTTTCTACAGGAACCCATTAAAACCTTGCATCATTCATTCTTTTTAAACTGAAAAATCAGTTAGGGATGTGTTTTGGAGCTGGCAACATATCTTTTGCTATCTCCATGAACATTTGCCTGGATCTGGACAAGTTATAAACATCTGGAAGATGGCCCTCCCCAAACCTCAGGTCATCACCTCAGCAAATGCAATAAGTATTTAGCATTCAAATTCTCTAAGATATCTGTCCTCACTGATCACACACTATCTGCATCTTAGCAGGCAGCATTCAGCTGAACTGAGAGTGACTCATGATGACACACAGGGGACTGGCCTTTCTGTGCAAACAGCTGTCAGGGCTGCTCCTGCGTTAGGCACAGGATACTTGCCTGGCCCTCAGGCGCAGGGAGAAAGAACCTGTCAGGGACACAGAACAGCAAGAGGATAAAAAAAGAGGTAGACGGCAACAAAGTGCAAAATCACAGCCTTTTCCCTTCCTGATTTCTGATCAAATATCTGATGAAGAGGACAGAAAGGGATATCTGAGTATAATACCACAGGAAAAAAGGTAAAGCTAGTGAAATACTGCCCTTCACATGAGCCTTAATTGTCTTACATGAAGTTGAATTTACCGTGTCAACTTCTTGACACCGAATCAATCAAATTTAAATATTGAAATGCCGACAAATTTAAATTGACATTTAAATATTGGAAAAGGTCTACATCCCCATGTTAACACAGATTTGCATTACCTGGTATGACAACAATCAGGGAACTGAGCTTGCATGTCGTAAAAACCCAATCCTGATGATGACCCAAACTCTGTAAGTTAATACAACTTCTAAACAAATTTAAAGTAAAAAGGTCCTAATCAAACAACCTCTAGTACTGCACAACAACCCTTTACCTTAAAGAACATAAGGAATATAGGATAAAGCAAACTGGTGGCAGGCTGCACTGCATTTATCCCTAAGGATATTCCTAAGAATACAGCACACAATTAGTTGTCAGCAACTTTCTGGTACAAAACCAAAAAACTTCATTAAAAGCATCAGCTCCAAACATATACAGGGTGACTTTCAAGAGAATGTACATTCAGTTAAGAAAAACAGATAAAAATGCAGGATCCAAAGGAATCCAAATTAAAAGTTTTTGTGCATGTGATGGGAAGACATTTATTAAAACTGGGAGAATACATCTACTCTGGCTACAGCTGAACTAAATTAATACTTGGCTGCCCCCTCAAATCTGCTGGAATTCATGCATGCCTGGTTACTCCTTCAATTAGGTCTGTAAAACCAGCACACAACAGCTGTAGTAATAAACTTGTGCTACTCTGCAATGCCATTATCACCTAAGGAAGATTGAAAGAGGTGTTGATACACCTTACCAAATTTCCTTGTCATCTCTGCCTTCATCCACACTTCAGAAAATTTCATAACACAGACTGAAGCAACTGTTCAGACTATTGTCACTCCAAAGAGGTATATGAATGAAAGCAGTTGTTTTGTTTTTTCACCCTCCCCATTTCTACACTGTGAAAGCTGTGGAAAGAAACAGACCAAGCTGATGGCCAGTACTCAAGAAGCTGCAAGGAAAAGAATGCAGTCACTCTCAGTTTTTAAACTGATGCAACTTTTAATGTGGAAAGCACAATTTATACCCCCATTTAGCTTAAAAAATGAAAGCTCCCATGCCAATCCTTGTATCCCAGCAAGAACAGTGGTCGAAGTTGGAAGCATAATATTCCTCCTGCCCTTGAACAATCTTCAAACTGCAGCTTAAAATAAAGTCTCATGAACAGAAGAAAAATCTATAGCAAGTCTGACTCTAATCACTGTCCTTACAAATTACTTACCAGATACTTGGAGCATTTATAATATTTGCTTGAGGTAGGAGTAACTTTTCTGGAAAAGCACTTTAAGTCCCATATGAGCAATCGCAGCTATGAAATAGCACTTATATTCTTCTCCACTCCTCTTCCTTCCCATCAATAATTTATTTTAGAATAGGCACTATTTTGAGACCAACACACCATTTTTTTCCAGATGCCATCCCAACACAGGAAGGAAACTGTACCTTGGGGTCATGTATTGAGCCTAGCTTACAGAAAGATTACCTTGCAGAATTTACTGAAGTAGACCAGGAAATCCTGCTCTTACTTTCACCACTGAAATGCTCTGGTTTAAGAAAGTTTACAAGTTGAAGCAAAACCAAAGTCCTAATAAAAAATGAAAGGTCAATGAGCGCAGGTTATGCATGTCATAAAGAGCATCTGTAACTTTCATGCCAGTTGTTCATGTGTCACTAAAAAATGTTTTACTACACAGTAAAATGCCTAACAGGGAGCAGCATAAATTACAAAAGTCAAGATGAAATTGTAACTAATACACAGCAAGCGTGGAGAATAACTCTAAATTTCCTCTGAATTTCCTTGTTTTCCTCCAATTAAGATTTCAAGACCTCATGTAGTTTGCTACATTAGCCAACATATCTGTGCAACTCTAGGAGAATAGAAACTTCACTCGACCCTGGAAGCAAGGGTACTTCCTAAGAGCACCCTGTATTAAGGACCTAAAGAAAACAAAAGGTTCCTACAAGGAATCCTTTAGTGCCACTACCTACTTCTGTATTCTTTCTATAGACATAAAAATAACTTCAGTCTCCAGGCCAGAAAAAACAGCGCTTTTGACACGTACCCTTTCTAAACCTACAGTTTATTAAAGTTTCTTGTAGTGTCTTACAAGAAGATATGACCAACACATTCTGAAATGAAAAGCTGATGTATAAGAATTTTGTTGAACAAATTGAAAGCTCTCATATCTGCCAATGAACGATTCATAGAAAAGCCCAACCCAAAACTTAAAAAAAAGCCCATCCGAACACAAACAAGTGGGATTTTTATTATTTTTTTTAATGACTACATTTTTCTCCCACATTGCAAGGCTTCAGACAAGGTGGTCAGGGGAGAGAAATTAGATGATCTTACCCAGAGGCAAGCATCATGCACAGTAACTTGGAAAAAAAACCAGGAAAAAATATTACACAAGTCAGCTGGCTCAGCAAGGATTAAGAAATACTTTGATAAACAGCAAATGATATGAAAGGCAAAGCTTTTGGCTCCAGCTCAGAAAAATAATTACTCCCAGCTGGGCACACAGAACTCCAAGAAGGGCTACAATTTCACAAGAAGGGCGCAGGAAAACTTACACAGCCTTACAGTCTTTCCTTCATAGTTAAGTTGGTAGGTATATGCCAAGTAACATTTAGGCCAATGGCTAAAAGTAAACAAGACTCTGAACAATGTTCTAGTGGGGCACAGGTTACCTACCCTTCCCAGGCATGCATAAAGCTGATGGAAACAGAGAACAAAATTTAAAAAGTGGTCATGCTGCTTTGAAATTATACTGCTGCAGATGGGCCTTTACAGAGCATTTAATTTCTTTTTTTCACACATAAATATACTTGGCTAAATAGTCAATCAACAGAGCTTTATAAGGGGTTTCTTCAACAACCGCTGACACTTGAAAGAAATTGCCAAACTTTTAAAAATACAAACCAAATTTTACATTTAAAAACTCCTGCAGAGCAAGAAAATGCTTTCACCCATTCTCAAAATACAGTCAAGTCTCTTGTCACAGCACAAGGCTTGAGTCAAAAAAAGTTTGCTTTCACTGGTAAAACTTTTTTCTGCTATTTTTCCTGCTGACTGCTTGTTTTATGTGGGTGGGGTAATGTTTTTATTGTTCTGGACTGCCTTTTAATTGATGGCAGAGTGCCTGGATTTTGGGATTGGCATCTCTTCCATTGTTTTTGCTGAGATAAATAAATGTATCTCCCCCCCCTTTTTAAAAATGAATACACTCTATACTCTCGACTGCTAAAAACAAACCCACAAAACAAACAAAAGCTTTCAGATGGCACAAGCAATCTGCTGAAACCCTGCTGCAAGGAATTTACTACTGAAAAACCTCATCCAGGCTTCCTACCCTCTGAAACACTCTCAAAGACCAAGCAGCAGAGATATGACAGTGGAGGCCAGCAGAAGTGTTCAGTGGCTAAATATTTGTGTAATTCTGAGAAAGAGAATGAAGAGCAGATTTTGGCCTCAACCTCAACCCTCAACAACTATCAGGAGGGGAGCTTGCTAAATGAGTAAGATATGTTCTCAAGAGAAAATAAGGCAGATTAGGAACAGCTTGAAAAGGAGTTATTGAAGAGTTTGGTTGAGTATTAAACTGAATGGAGAGTCACTGAAGCAAAGGCTGAAGAGTCACTGAAACAGGGGAGAGAGGAAGGGGGGTGGTCTGTCTAGGCAGACATACAATTAAAAAACCCAAACAAAAACCCCAATCCCCACCCCAGCTTTCGTGCACAAGCAATGTGAAAGCAGCACCTACATTAATACTCAAACCCAAGACTAACCAGCCAGCATCTAAAGCATCTCCAGAGGTCTTGAATGGAAACATGCCATTACTGATGCTGCCAAAATAAAACTTTTCTTTAGCATAGAAACATTTGCAATCTCTGTTTTCTGACCTAGTAATTAAAAACTTGCCCTGCTACAATGCGGCACAACACAAAGGTCCTAGTTCTTGCTCAGATATGGATTTAATGCTGACTACAATAGTAGTTGGCACTGCCATTCTTCCAATATTTTGCCATTCCAAGGGAGGAGAAACAAACAAATGAACCAAAAAAAGGGAACCACACACATACACATGACCCCCCACCCAAACAAGCAAGCTGGAATTATTTAAGGAGAAATAAAGTGTCAGCACCAAGCTAAATTGTTCTCAATATCCAAAGAATTTAAAAAATACTTTAATATTGCACTTGCATGAAAATTGTATGAGCACTCCATGCCAGGCAGTGTTTCAGCATGTTCCCCAAGTGCACACAAACAAAAAACATATGACAAAATGTTGTCTCCCAACTGATTAAAGTATTTCTTCCTGGCACAGAGAAGCACTTAGTTAACTGCAGTGTGTCTGTGCCAACTGCAGTATTCCACCCACCACCAAGCACAGAGTTCAGACCTGAACACAAATACGCTTCAAAAACGTGCAGCTTCTGAAATACGAGAAAGAGTTGTCTGGGCAACTTGTTTTCAACCCTGAGCTACTTGGTGAGCTGAAAGAACTGATGAAGAGCTGCATGTGTCCAACCACACTGTGTCTCAAACACATTTGGGAAAAGTGGAATGTATTTCTTTCCAAAGCATCTCAAGAGCAAGGAAGCCACACCAGCCCAATGCACACAGAGAAATCAGGGAAAGAAAAGCCTACATATAAGGTTTAATAGGCCTGTGTTTCTTTCTGTTGTGGTATTCATTTTGCATGGCAAATCCTTCCGTTTCAGGCACCATAATCACCCAAAAGAAGCAAGTTTGACATGACCAGACTCTGGGGACACACAAGTACAATCTAATACACCATGTAAGATGAACAGCCTCCAGGTCTTTAATGATTTCAAGGAGCTAACTATTGTTGGCCAAATTCCAAATGTCACAACCCACCAGAATCTAGCAGTTTGTTCCATGCCTGGTGTAAAATCCAAGAGAAAATCTAGTGTTTCATAATCTTTTTTTAAACACAGCTAAACCAAGTTAAGTGCATAAAAGGCTCCATGTCTTATCAGAAGAGCTTCCAGTGTTTTGTTCTTTGATAGTCAAAAGACCGGGAAAATAGGCTACTTGTTCCCTTCCAAAAGTCTCAAAACATCCCAGCCATTTGGGTCAGAGGTTTATGAAGAGCAAGCACATTGACAGAGAGTCATTATATTGAGAAGGTACCTTGTAAGCATTTTTTTCTCACAGATGAAGCCTACCTGTTTACTTTTAGTGGCCTTTCCAGCAGGATTCTTGGCTCCTTTAGCCCCCTCCATGTTTCTTAGAACATCAATGAAATCTCTCTTTGAAACAGAAGACATCAGTTTAGCACGCTTCCTCTCAGAGCCCCCTGCTTTCTTCATCTCCTCTTCCATTTTCTTCTGGTGCGTCCTGACAGCGTTGAATAATTGCACAACACCTCTGGGACAGGGAAAAAGACAACAAAGCAAACCTTTTAACTCAAGTTCCTTCCACAGAAATGAGCCCCCTACTAAAGCTGATCAGTGCAGATGCTGGATGGTTTCTAACTCCCCAAAATGGTTACCTGGAACTTCAATTTGGTTAAGAAGTAACATTTACTAGAATATAAAGGACTTTCAATTTTTACTCCTCCTTCATAGTTATTGCTAGGAACCAGTAACAAACAAATCTACTATTCAGACTCTGAAGTAAGCCTGATAACATGGCACTGAGATCAGTTTCATCCTTGAGCATGTTTCATCCTTGAGCATGTTTCATCCTTGGGAGCATGTTATTTGTCCTAAAATCAATTATTAAATTACTCAGGCAAGTTTCTTAATGGCAGTTGAAGCTGGAGGATAGGGCAGAGGAATGAGTAAGGACATACAGACAGCACATCAAAATGTTCAACTAGTTCTGTGACACCAAACTACCACAATGTGAACAGGCAGCTGAACTTCACAACTGTGGATCTGGTGAATCCTCTGTGGAGAAGCAAAAAACCAGAACAGTAGTAACAACTGTTCTGCATTTTTAATGCATTAAATTAACAAAATGAGGGGATCCAACAAAGCACTTCTGCTAAGCAAACATTAGATTCCCATCTAAATTTTTACTCTTTCATAAAGCTTCTGAAATCTTTTGTTGAACTTGATACTGTACAATGCAGACCTGTCTATAAATCTCTCGGCTCCTGCTAGTCACTTCTTAAGAGTTCAATCTGATTGGAAACAGATTACCTGCACAGGCCTTTTCCTCCTCTTTTAGATATACATACATTTAAGGAAAGCATTCAGAAAAACTTATACCTTGTGGCAATTCTCTGAAGATTTCTTTCCTTCTCTCGGTCTTTGACAACATCTGGCTTCACTCGGCACATCATTTCCCATTCCCGCTTTTTATCGAGCTGCAGTATAAATATTGTTATGTGAAACAACATGGACATTTGAGAATGCAGCATGACCTGACAGAGGATGTAGCAGGAGGAAAAAAAGATCTGCAAAGTTCAGTCTGGTTGAAAGTAAAAGGAACTCCAATATAGGGCTGGACAAGTCTCTTGCATTGACACAACAGGGGCCACACTCAGATCTCAGTCATCCACTTCCAGCAACAAAAGCCTAGGAAAAAGATGCTTTCACACTGATTGCCTTGAGCAAGGAAATTATTCAAAGACAGCCTCCAAATCCCAGACTTCAGAAGCTGATGACAGAGAAATTTATACATAGTAAAATCCTGGGTCCATCAAGACTGGCATGTCACATTTTGAACAAGGAGAATTTGACTTCCCCCTACAGAACTGGTCCCAGTATGGCTTTGTGACCAAAGCAACATCAGCAAGGAGTGCAACAGGCAGAACTCTAACACAGGAAGAGCATCAAGTGGCCACCAGACAACAAGTCATGTGTACAGTACTGGGAGACCACTGTATTTCATGACCTCTGCTTCAGGAGTAAGTTTTTCTTCCCCTCTGAACAATTTAACAGTGTGTTAAGCCTGGTGATGTTCCATTAAATTTGTTTTATGCAAAAAGTCTCTAATGGAATTTCAGAGTCCTTATCTTTACAATTACAGGCAGACTACTATGAATTTCTGAGTTTATGACCATGTTTTGGCCTTTGATCAAAAGAACTGCCCTATCCTACCTTTCATCAGCAAGAAATCAATGAAAGGCAAATTGCTTTCAAGTTTTTCTAAAGCAAACAAATCACTTTGGGGACCTGTGGCCCATCTCTGTTCTGCAGTATTCTCACATATTTACTGGATGAGAGCAGGTATTTAGGACAACCATAACTGTGCAGATGCTGTAGTGAAGCTCTCTGAATTTAAAAGGCAAGCCATGGCCCAACTGCAGCATGTCCCAAACTGTCAGGTGAATAACCTGGTTATCCCACAGAAACAGAACTGGTAGGATGAGACATTAGAACTATTAATGTATTTCTAGCCTGAAGGGAAATCAATCAGAGCCTGGAATTAAAAGTTCCACTAAAAGCACAGACAAATGACTTACTTGCCAACATGGTTTCTTCATACCAGTTTCAGAACCAGAAGCAATTTAGGGCACAGACATGGGAATAGAAGGCTCCAATCAGGAGTTTTCTATTAATGACTGAGGGGAGCAAACAACAATGCACAACCACATCAATGATTACTGCAGTCTCAACCTAGAGGCCTTGATTTTGGAAGTCACAGCACAATTTAAATGGAAGCAGTTTTCTTCTCTTTCTCACCCTCATTTTCTATGGTAGATAACTATTTCAATTTGTAATGCCAACAAAGCGAATTTCACCCCAAATTAACAATGCCAATTAGAGAATCAAGCTTAAAGTAGCTGCTTTCAGCCCCTCAAAAGAGAAAACACCTTAAGCTGACAGACTGGAACACTCCTGCTGCCAATGCTCAGCCTGTCTGCTGACCCAGAAGAAGCAGTAAGAGAAAAAACCTTACACAACATGACTGAAAAGTAAAAAAAAATTAATCTGCTTAAGACCACTGTGAAGGAGAGACTCCAAAACAGAGAGATTTGGGACAGTGCTCTGAGACTATCTTGCATGTAGCCCATCTCACAGTCACTGCACATGGAATACTGCATCTTTTTCTCACCCTCATCTTCTTTTCTTGCCTCTCTTGTTTTTTTTTCTCTCTTTCCTTCTCCAGGCTTTTATTCTTGGCCAAGATGGTGGACTTATTCTGTGGAATCTTTTTGTTGAGCACTTTTGCCATGGCATCTGCCCATCCTGAACTTGGGCCATCTTTGGAGCTTGTTGCCTCTTCAGCCACATTGCCAGGGGCTGCTGCTTCATCCTCATCATCACCATCCATGGCTTCACCTCCCGAAGAGTAGCTGTCATCTGGAAGTTCTGAGCTTAACTCAGAATCTAGGGATTAAAAAAGAAAAAGAAAATAAGCAAAAAAAGTATCAGGAATTGTTTCTAGAGTCCTTCACTAGTGCCATTTGCTCCACATGTAAATGTTATCCAAGTTTAGAGCGAGGTATTACTCTAAGTGTGCTGTTACAATTAATTCCTCAAGCAGGCACACACCGTTATACTGAATTTATTAGAAGCTATGCAGTGCAATGCTTGCTCACCTCAGTGATAATTTAAAGTGATTGAAACAGGCTGGGCAAAAGGGAAAGGGCAGCCTTGGACATTTATTATTAGATTACTGAAAAATTTTATATTTAGGGCTGGTAATTGTGGTGGGAAAACTCATCTATTTTCCAGTTTTAAAAGTGTAACTTAGAAATGCCTGTCCACACAAATTTGTGCACATATGTATGTACACACTCCCAGAGAAACTGCAACAGTGACATCTGGTGTTGGACTGCAACAGCCACAGGAATTAAACTGAACCTGGGGGGCATTTCTTAGGTCACAGCAAAACCTGCTCAGAGACAACACTGCCAGCAAAAATACAATTACCCAAGCATAATGAACCCAGGGGAGACTGCTCTGTGGAATACAGCATCAAGACAGGCAGCTCAACAGAAACCAGAGGCACTGAGCTTTTCTGGGTAAGCCACTGCTCAAGTTACACAAATAAAACACCCCAAAGTCAAACTTCCTTACCCCTATGAGCCCTTCAAAATAAAAGAAAGAACTGAAGTTACAATACCAAAGTCTGGAATTAAGA
Organism: Melospiza melodia melodia; assembly: GCF_035770615.1. Lineage (NCBI taxonomy): Eukaryota > Metazoa > Chordata > Aves > Passeriformes > Passerellidae > Melospiza > Melospiza melodia. The sequence continues at coordinate 71,735,255 of NC_086196.1, read as the reverse complement.
CAGCTGAAAACAGCCAAATTGATAGCACAAGAAATACATGAAGAGCTAGTCCTCATTACTCTGTTCAGGGGGTCAAACTGCAAAAATAAAAGTCTTTAACAGTGCAGGTGATTAACTAGAATGACATGGGCTGCAGGTTTAGGGTGTGCTGAAATATGCTGGGTTATTTCACCTCACCACATACTCAAGAGCAGAGCATACACGAAGTCCTGCCACCATTAACTACTATTCCAGTAACATTTGTACCATATTAAATTTTAAATTAATTATCTTACATACAACTTTCAAGACTGCAAAACCAAATGCTGAACAGAAGGAAGCTGGTTTCTGATCCCACCCAGTCCCAGATTCCTCACTTTCATCCATCTACCACTCTCAAACTCCTTACAAAAGAAAATTTAAATTTTAAACCACACTACTACTGAGCCAAGTGCTTCACTTCATAAGCACTCCTATATCCCATGAAGTACCTTTATCAACCAAACCATTAAGAGAATGAAGCCAGGAGTGGTTCACAAGATCTGTTCTCCATGAAACCATGCAGGCAGCTATTAACAATATTCCCCATTAATCAGCTATTTAATTACTAAGCAACCATAAACATACACTAATTCATTATTCTGCCTTCTCCATGTGCCTGTTTCAACCAGAAAAAACCCTAACAAACAACAATAGCAGCAAAACAGTGCCACTGATCAATTTAAAACAAAACCTCTATTGCCCAGGCATGTTTAGAGGCCTGGGGAGCATTTGGTTATCCTGATGGAAAGTGAGAGTCTGTGGTTACAAAACAAATGTGGAAGAGAAATAATGACAGAATACTTGGCCATTATCTCTATCAGTATGACTTTTACCACCACCACGTGGTATGTCATGCTCCACTCAAAATAAACTATGGGAGTGTTTTCCAACAGTCCTTACTACAAATTGGAAATTTAAAAGTGGCAAATTTTCTCAACACATTCAGTAACTATTTAAAGGCATCCTTTTATATCCTTCTAGATATTTGCATCCATATTCTGAGTTTCCAATAAAAAATAAATTCAAACCATTCAAACCAGCAAAGAAGGAACTGCAGCACCACGTGACATTTGACACGTAGGAGCCACATCCTGGTTCAAACACGTAAAACAGCGTCAAGGTTCCCCCCTGGGCCTTGTCCATGCTGCTCTTTAGCTTTTAAACAAGGAATCAGCCCCTGTTTGTGACTTTTTTTACACACACAAAAGCAAACAACTACAGAAAGTCCAAACCTGAATCCCCCACACTGCTTAGGACCAACTTCTGCAGTTAGCCATAAAAAACAGATCAGATTTATAAAAAGGAAATTTGCAAAAACATGTATCATTTCCTTCACATAACATCTTCTGCCAATAAAGTAGGAGGATAATACCAACAACATTTTGCTTTCAACAATTACAGAAAAATTAACAGGGTTTCCACTACCTGCCATAATTTAATGCATCAGAGTATCAGTCAACAGCATGAGATAAAGAAGAGGTATTTCAAAATAATTTAAATCAGATTAACTCAATCAGAAGTAGGATCTGGGGCCCTATTCTGAATAAGAAAAACTGATATCTAGCACACTTTTAATATAAAAAGTTTTAATTGCTTCTGTGTGTGTTGTTGTGAAATACACATACACATCGCTCTATCTCACTCTTTCAGACTCGCTCGGTGATCAAGGTGTAGACACTCAGTTAAAACACAGCGAACATTCGGCAAGGAGCTCTGAAAGAAGCTCCCACACAACGCCTCCCTCTGGGTTCAGCTCTGGCGCTCAAACCAAACAGAACCAGGGCTGGAGCCACAGCTCCAAAGGGCCACAACCCAGACTCCTCCCAGAATAAAGAGAAAAAGAAGTGCAGACGCAGGATAGAATGAAGTGATCACAGCTGGTTAGGTACACAACACGCAAGGAGGCGAGAGCGATGCAGAACCGTGCGCTCAGGGTTAATCCCTGGAACGAGAGCGTCCCCGGGCTTTCCTTCGGGGAGAGGCAGATCCCGGCTGGCACACACGGAACTCGGGCAGCTCACACGGAACTGGGGCAGCTCTGCACAGCCGTTCCCCTCTCTCCCAGAACGGGGGCAGCCAAAGCTGTTCTGGCGGGCCGAGGGGATTCAGGAGCTGTGGGCGGTACCCCCGGGCTGAAGGGGAACAGCCCAAGGGCCAGCGCAGGATCACCCGGCAGTCCCGCGGGCATGGCAGCCACGGGCCACGCCGCTGGAAGCAGCCTCAGCAGGGGCCGGGCCGGGGCCGGAGCTCCCGTTTTCCCCACGCCGACCGGCGCCGGCCTCGGCCCAGGGTCCGGAGCCACGGACCCACCGGCAGGCTCGCACGGGGCAGAGAGGAGAAGCCTCCAAGGTCAGAAATGGCCCACAGCGGCGGCCGGTGATGCCTCAGAGAAGAGAGGGCCCCAACCCATTACCGCTGTCCGTGTCCGTCTCCGTGCCCGCGGCCCCGCGCCCACGTGGGCCCGCCACGGCCGCCGCCATCTTCCCCACGGCCCGCCCGGCGCCGCGCTCCGGCCCGGCCCCCGCACCGCCAAGCTGCGTTCCGGCTCCCGAGGTTCCGGGCAGGCGGGCGGCACTTCCGGGGCGGGGCCGGGGCTCCGGGCGGCAAAATGGGCCCGAGGATGGAGCGAACGGGGCTGGCCCGGCTTCTGCTGTCCCCCCAGGCCCTGCCCGCTGCTCCGGCCAGTCCTGCGCTGAGCTCCGGCTGTTCCAGGCCCCGATCGGGCCCTCCCGGGGCTCCCTGCGCCCGGAAAGCTGCGCTCTCCTGGAGCATGGAGAGTACCCTCGGAACCGCTCCAGCACGGCAAAGCTCGGGCTCATTGTTCGCTTCCTCCCTGTGGGGCTGCTGTGGAGGGACATGGCAGCGATAAAAATAAACTAATACTCTCTATATGTGTATATATATATGTATATCTATATATGTGTCTATATATATGTGTGTGGGCGTATATATGTATATATATACACGTATAGGAGTCCTGGTGCGAAGAGGAATTTGAAGGCTCCACCACAGTGCTGGTGTACCCAGGAAAACTAAGAGAAACCAGAGAAAACTTAGCCATGCTTTCAAACATTGCTGTAAGGCCCCAAAGGAGGGGCTGAAACGCTGGCAAACTCCGGTTGATGTGCTGAAATCGCTCTCTCTTAGTGGGGGTGTTTGTTGTTAGCGCTGGCTGGTTGGAAGAGCAGACCACCCGCCACATGAAGGAAAACAAAATTTCTTCTATGTTAGGTGAGAGAAGTCTTAGTAGCCCTAATTTTCTGTCACTTCGCAAGCACTAAACGGCCACTCAGATTTTAGGGCCAGATTGTAACTCTGCCAGCCATCCAATCACTCAATTTGGTGCCTCCGTAAGAAGCACATCCTGAAAGCAGCACCACCTGGAACGTCAGAACTGTAAAAGAAGCAAATCTTAGGCAACTTCTTGCATAAAAGCGCTCTAACCTAAAGAAATAAAAATGAGTTATCAGGACCTGCTGTTCTTGCAGCAATAAAATGTCCTGGGGGATAGAAACTCCAGCATTCCTTGGAACCCCAAAGTAGCACCATAGAAATAACCACAAGAACATTTATGAATATAGGTAGTACAGGGGGAAACTGTTACATGTAGGGTAATCTTCAGTATTTTCCAGGTGTTTAAAAATGTTTTTTAATTTCTACACCCTATATTTTTGTATTTCTTTTGTTGTTGCAGCCCTGCACAATAAGTGACCTATGTCTTTGCACATCTGTCATTCTACCTTTTTCCTCAATAATGTGGATTGCAGCTAAGATAGCAAATTTCTTTTCCTGCCTCAGTATCAGGTGGGAGAATTAGAAGTTGGAGAGAGGTCAGAAAATGGTGACAGATATTCTGACATGACTGGGGAAACTGTTTCACAAGGAAAGATTAAAAGTCTAAGTATTATTTGGTTTAGTGCTAAGGACTAACAGGATTGGACTTCTTGTTTCTGTCACGATCTGTGCTGCTGAGTGGAGCTATCTGGTACAAATTTCAGTCCAACTCACTATTACAAGCAAAGAGAAAACTTGTGCTGAAAGTCTTGTGATGTGCAGAGTAACAAGGAAACTACAAATGCCCCCATGATGTTTAATGAAGAGGCCCAAGCATTACAGGACATGTAATTCCTAATGTTTTACTCCGAGGGGCTCAAATGCTACGGCGCCCACCAGCAATAAGCAGTAAGCACTCGGTCCAGTCTGCGGTGTGATGATAAAGACCCTTTCCATGATTCATCTCTGAATCCCATCGTGTCGGAAGGGACACTGCCGGGGGAAGGTCATTAAACTGCATAGACAACAAGCTCTCTCAGCATGGCAATTACAGCCCTCATTTCCTACAATACACACCTTATTGAACATGTCTCACTCCTGGTTGCCTATTTGTCTTGGAAGTATGTCAAAATCTTCAGATTAAGTCCTGTAATAGGTTCCAATAAATGACGGCTCTGAATCTTCTTCCCTCAGACTGAATTAACAAGTCACATCTCCGGGAGCACAATTCTCTCTGCAAGCATTATCCCAGAGCATTTGTCAGAAAATCTGTTGCCAAACCTCATTTCAAATGACTGTCATTGTCTCCCATCACTCTGGTCTGAATGTTTTCTGTGTTGAAATTGTGGTCTGAGGAATGCTGGAGATGTAACCAGACTACAGAATCTTTCCAAACCAGACAAAGCAGCAGTTACATCCCAGTTTATCATGAGGAACTGTGGCTGAAGAGCAGCACAGGCACAAGCTGGCATTCTGTGTGTACAGGTCTGTAGTTAAACCTTGGCTAATGAAACAGAGCACAAAACTTATTTATGTGTGACCATGGCCAACATCAGGAAAAAATCCAACCCAAAAGTGTAAAAGGATGGATCAAGAACTTGCAGTCCTAACTCTTTGTTTCCTAAGATTTTAAATATGTTAATTTTTTTTTTTTCTTGGGTAAAAGTTTAACTATCAACAATAAAGCTCAGTTGAAGCAGTTACTGTGTATTGCTCATTACAGAAATAGCAGCAGCAAATTCTTAGGATCATAGAATGGTTTAGTTTGGAAGGGACCTTAAGGTCATCCAGTTCCAGATCCCTGCCATGGGCAGGGACACCTTCCATTACACCAGGCTGCTGAGAGCTCCATCCAACCTGGCCTTGAACACTTCCAGGAATGGGGCATCCACAGGTTCTATGGGTAACCTGTGCCAGTGCCTCAGTATCATCACAGTAGAGAATTTCTTCCTAATATCTCATCTAAACCTGCCCTGTATCAGTTTGAAGCCACTCTCCCTTGTCCTGTCACCACACAGCCTTATTAAATGTCCCTCTCCAGTTTTCTTCTAGGCCTGTTTAGGTACTGAGAGGTCTCCCCAGAGCCTTCTCTTTTCCAGGCTGAATAACCCCAGCTGTCTTGTTCTGTCTTTTTAACAGAGAACAAATAAAGACAAAACTTTGCTTTGGTTTCTCTTTGGAATTGTACAATTCCTGTGTCCTGGTGTGTTCTAGAGTTACAATGAATTTGTGGATCCCAGCAACAAAGTGACCAACATCTGCATAAGTCTGTTGTCAGTTTGTCTCTAGGAAAGAGGTTTGTGTGATGTTCTTCAACACAAAGGCACAGGGAAATGTGCAGTGGGTGTGTATAAAGGAGAACAAGGACAGTAACATACCTTGTGCTTAGCAAGGCAGTAAGAGTTTTGCACTGCCCTTAGTTCTTGTGGGAAAGCCTCCACAGCCTTGTCTCGTTCTGTGCAAAGGAACTCTTGCCTAGGCAGGCAGGATTACCCTTCCTAAAAACATTCAGTCAGGCTGTAGTTCTCAGCTGTGATCTTCATCCCAGCGTGGAGCCTCTCGATACCCTGGGTGCAGGGCGCCAAAAGCCTTTAAGGTAGGGCTCCAGTTTTGGCTTAATTGGATCGGTCTGGAAATAAATGTAGCTACTTGCTGCCTCCAGTCTTTGGATCAAGTTCTTCATGCTTAAATTTCAATAGAATAGAAATTTAAAAATAATGTGATAATTACAAATGTAGCCCCTTGTTCTGTGCTAGAAATTCCTACTGGCATCTGTGAAAATGGAGAATTGTAGCAACTCTCATGTATTCATGTGCCATTATCCTCAGCTTCTCAAGGTCTGAGCACATATTATCCCAGCTGAATACTAAGTGTTTCAGAACTTTCCAGCTGTTTTTTCTTTTCCAGCTTTGTTCTTGGCTGCTACCACTCTCTTCCTCTTCCCTTTCTGAACAAATTGCCTTGACTCAGAGACATCCCCCAAATAATTGCCCTTTCTGTTCCAATGAAGACTGAATTCCATGCTAGTACAATAAAATTACAAATCTTTGCCACACTTGTAGGTCATATTCATAGCCTGATTCCTGCACTAAGAGAGATCAATAACACCAGAGAGGAGATGAGCATGATAAAACTCTCCAGTGCCTCAAGATTTAAATATGTTTATTTCCATTTCCATTTCTTTGGTTTGGCTGATGCCATGTTCTTCCCTCAGCTCTGCAGGGTATTTGCAGATGAAGAAAAAAAGAGCAGTTCATGAGTAAATCACAGAACACTGTGCTGTCATATAATAACTACTGCTCTAATCTCATATTCAATAAAACTCATATAAACTGACATTTAATAAATCATAATAAAGTACTACCTGGTCCTCTGCAAATGTTTTACCTCCTGAAAGTTCTAGTCTAGCTGCCAGAAAGGTCAGGTGGAAACTTTCTGCTTCTTTCCATGTCAATTCATTTGATCCCTGATCCTCACAAACACCAGTGCAGTTTTTAGGAGGGAGACACAGAGTGGTAAATATGACTTTTGCAAAACTTTATGCCTGTAGTTTTAAACATAAACATGTTCATGGACTTAGCTGAGTGCTTGTGCAACTGTTAGCTACCTCAGCAATGAAAAACAGAAAAGACAAGGCCTTTTGTGTACATTAAAATACCCCAAGCTCAGAATCACGGACTAAGAAATGATTCTAAAAATAAATTGTGAAATCTTGCCCACTGAATGCAACAGGTTTGCACCTTGTGTATGCATGAACTGATGCTGGATAATTTTAGATCTGTGTTTTCTGAACTTAAAGTGCTTGAATTTGAAATTATCCCTATTATTTGACACAATTTATTCTGTGTGTGATTGTTGATTTTATTATTTTATTATATATCAGCTTTCAACCAATACTGCAGTGTCATTTGATAAACAGCTTCCTGGTTTGAGAGATATGTAAGTTTATGTGTCATGTTGAGGAACAATTATTATTTTCTGTCTCATCAATATAAGAAAATGAAAAAGAGATGAAAGGACTTAATTTACCTAATATATACCTAAATCTTAAACTTTTCTGTGTTTGCTCTTCTCTAACTCCATTCATTCATTTATTCACCCTCAATAATTATTCTTGTTCCTATATTTCCCAGGAAGGGATTATGGTAGTGATGTATTACCTGAAATAATCAAGTCCAAAACATGAACTGACTGTAATTTTAGGAAATTCGTGTCAGATTTTTTCCATTTTATTAATACCTGCATCACAGGAGTTGGCTGGAGCTGCGATGAGAAACTGAGAAAAAGAGCTTGTCTCCAAAAATGTGTCCTGAGTGGATTTTAAATGTTTAAGGACTTGTCAAGGAGGGCAGGTGGGAGAACAAGATGGTCAATGAATATTGTATCCAAATCTTTAAAGCTTTAGGGGTGGGGTTTTTTACATTTAAATTATTGTCAGCTATGTTCACTACAGCTGATAATTTTTAAGATTTCTCAGTAATCATTAGTAAGGAGAAGAACAAGTTTCCATGTATGAGAAATCAGAAAAAACCTTAGGTAAGTGCAGAAAGTTGTCTCCTGCTCCCTGGGAATTGCAGAAGAGATTGTGGCTTGAGCCTGTCTCTAGTAGAAGAAAATCCAAATGCTTAATGCCCAAGTTGTAATAAAACCTCCAAGTGGGACAAGGGTGCCAGAAAAGTGACTTTGTTTGTATGCATTGAGGATTGTGCAGGGACACAAGTTATAAAGCAAGAAAATGCAGAGAAAGATAATTCTGTAAGGTGAGTAATTATGAGTCATTTCCTACTATAGAATAATCTCAGGGAAGTTTATATGTATTTTCAGTTGAAAGGTTTATATATTTGTCACCTAAATATTTGTAAGCTGTGCTTAATTATTGCCTCAAAGAGCAAAATTTTCCAGATCTACTTTGTTCATTATTATAACAGTCTTCACAAAACCGCTTGAAGCCTCACTGCAGTGATTTCACATTGACCATAAAAGTTATTATAAAATAGAGATGCAGAGGGGTTAGCCAAAAACAGTATTGTAACTACAAAGCAAAATCTGTACTGGGATAATTGAAGAAGATGAGATAATATCCTCGTGCAATGGTGTAAGAGCCAAAGAAAAATCATGTTAAACTAGTTTAAAATTTTATTATATATATTATTTACACCCTAAGACAGGAAAATTCTGGGTTTTAGCTGGACTTGGCCTTTACTTCAAACTTGTTTGCCCAGGATCAGCAAGTGCATGGATTCTTTCCCTTCATTTAATGTCAGATTTTGATACACCTCCCTTCAATACCACCTGACACGTAAGTTATCCTACACCAATCAGTAAAAAAAACCAAACCCAAACAACCAAATAAAATCGAGCTTCAAAAAGCTTCTTAGCCCCTCTTCAGCAAGACTTCTATACCTGTGACCTTTCAGAATATAAAATCTTTCCAAGAGTTCTTAAATCGTGCTTACTAAGCCAATGTGTAATTACCTTGATGGAGGTATATATGAGTACATGAATACATGAGGTTGCAGGCACAAGAGCTGTTACTGGGGTGCCCTACTTGCACCCAATTGCTGATGAAAAGCCATAATTCTCATTCAGCAAATATTCTGTACTTAATAATTATTTTTTTCCTCCTGAGAACTGAAGCACCATGGGAATTGGTTTACAACTGGTCTCCTGTCATACTCTCAGATTTTCAAGTAATGGTATGCGTTCAGAAACCTGAACTTTCGTACAAGTAAGGTCACAAGAACACTTTGAATGAACAAAACTAAACTTTGCATTCAGATGTACTGCTGCAAAGTAATTTATTCCTAAAAATCAATTCCTCCCCCTTCTACACTCCCTTCTCCTCAGAGTGAAAATCATCTACAAATCAGTGAATTCAGCTGAATGTGAACTTGGCCAACAATAGTAGTTAGGACTCATTTAAATGAGGTGAGATTTATCAAGAGTCTTACCAGGCCTGGGGCATATTAAGAGGGACCTAAACTCTTCAGTGAATGAGTGTTTAGATATGTTGAAAAAAAGTTAAAGGAAGAGGTGGTTCTATCAAGCCAGAAGCCCATTCTGTTAAGACACTTAAGAGATTCATCATCCAATCTTCAATTGTCTTCATCAAGTTTTCCTGTGTTCTAACAATGGACACCCTCTCAATTAACATTGGGATTCTTTTTCAAAGTGTTTTAGGAGTCATTCATCTTTAGTAAAAGACAAGTGCATTCCTAGTTCCCCAAGTTCAGTAGCAGATCCCTCAATGTGTCAAGGCAAAATAGAATTACATACAATATTTTTGTTGCCTGTGCAAAACCATAATTACTAGTCATTGTTTGTTAAGTTCATTATCTTGCCTATATGCTTCTAGGGATGTATCTTAATGGTGGAATTGCTAATGGACAAACCTGTTATAGAAGTAGTCTTTCAGTTTAGTTTTCATCTGAATGCTGACATTAACTAAACTCAAATAGTTGTGTTGTTTTGGTTTTTTTTAATTATCGCAAGGTAAATCCCTGAGTTTCTTTTGATGCAATGAGTTCAGATGTTTGGAATGGGTCTATGGAAATTATTGAAAGAACTTGGAGTCAGAGAAATGAACTTTACTTTTAACCTCAAAAGCAGTGGGTTCTGTAAGTGTTGTTTGGTTTGTTGTGAGATGAAGTCCTGTGCAGTAAATCAGGCTCATGGGGCCGTTCAGCCTCCTTGCCCCAGTGAAACTCCCCATGCTGGCAGGATCTTCATTTGTTCTGCAGGATGGGGCTGCCTGGGGTCCCATGGGGGCAGCAGGAAAAATTACTCACCTTTCTTAACAGGGACAAAAATATTTACCTAAATCTTGGATTTGTTAGGAGCCAGACCAGAGGATTTGTGGTGATCTTAACCAATAATTGGACAGACTGATGAGTTTTATATAGTAGTAACTCTTCAAGTTGCCCGTCTTCTTTTCTGGATTTCATTTCTGTCTCATTGTTGCCCTTTAAAAGGAAATAGGTGATGGTGGTGTGATGTGGGAAAAACACTAGAAGTCTGGCAGAAGGATATGCACTTATTTTTACTTGTTTTTGTGGGTTTTGGGGGTTTTTTGGGTGGGAGGGGGGTGGTTTGGGGTTTTTTTGTTGGGTTTGGTGGGATTTTTGCATTGTTTGGAGATGATCTTTGTTCTGTCAACTGGATTTTTCAGGTGTGAAGATTCACAACTCTAGGACGAGCCAAAATAGGATATGTGTGTCCATTGCTACTCAAAACCAGACCCAAGGTTTTAGTACTGTTGATAACAATAAAAGAAAGATACTCATGTCTGAGGAGACAAATGTAAATCCTACATACATGTGTGAGTTTCTAATGAAGCTCTTTCTGCCTTTAGAAGAAAATGTTTCTGTTTATCTTTAATAGAAATCCATTGTGTGTAGCTATGTAATGGAATCTCTCATTTTTTATTTGCATCTGTTGGCTTTTTATTGCAAATAGGGCTCTAAATCTTACTTTAGAAATGAGTATTGCACTATATGTCAGTGCATGTGCAAAGGAAGCCATTAATAATGTTCATTATGAAAACCCGATCATAAGTGTTTTTAGTCCATTAGCCATTCATTTTTATTTATGTCCTCTTTCAGGAAGAATTTGAAGCCAGAATGCAAAAGATGAAGTTTGGAAAAGGAGCCACACATGAGGTCATAAAAAGCTGTCACTTTCAGGATGCTAGAAAATTCTTTTATATCTGCAAGGTTTTCAATAACCATTAGAAAGACAAATGAGTATTCATCATGTGCTGCTTTGCCATCATTAAATTACAGTGCTTTTAGGAAACAAAACTCTGGCAAAGCAAGCCAAAGTAATCTGCTAATTTCACGAAATTAGAATATATCACACTTCCTTGGGCTGCTTAAATGTACAGCAGGTAGCAGCTCTCTCAGAGTCTTAGTCCCTTCCCCTCAAGGCTTAGATGATGTAACTTTATTCTTGACTATTTTTCCTAACTGCCAAACAGTGTAGCTTTCTAATTTAAGATAGAAAACTTTTTAAATTGAACACTGGAAAATGGGTAGCCAACTTCCCATCTTCATGGACTTACTCCCACTGACCTGCATTTCTTAATATATGTTACTGAAAAAGATTAGGCCCTAGCTCTAAAATGTCCTGTGATCCTATTTTCAGCAGACATCCTCAGGAACAAAACTTTGTTCTCAAAAGATCCTTATGAGCTAGGTGAAAGCATAATCATAATGAAAAAGGAAAATACTTTTTCTCTCTCAAATAACCATTAAATTTCTCTTGCATTTCCTTTCTTTCTAAAATACTGTGGCAATTGCATGATTTATAACTATAAAACTGTAGTTTCTATTTTATCTGAAAGTGAAATCACCTTGTACCTTTGAGCTCGGAAAAAAATAAAAAAGGTTTCTTATGACTTCCTTGGAATATAGTTACTGTCAGCTCCAGAGATTTCTCGTGTATGTTTACTGTTTTAATGTATCCCTGAAGCTATGACTTGATCCTTTGCATTTAGAAGTTGTGTTTGGGATTTGAAATGTCAGCAGAGGAGCTGCTCTCAATGCATCACCGCTGCCATAGGTAGCGGTGGCTGTGGCAGCCACTTCCAGGGGCTGCTGCTGTTCATATTTCACCAAAGCCTCCGGAAAAGAGGCTGTGTGAGAAATAGGGCAGTGTAAAAAAGCAATGATCTCAGCTAATCTGTCTTCATCTTTGGTTAACATAGTACCAGGCAAGTTAATTGTGTATGATACAAATTATTTCATGATGTATAGGGAGAGTTTTCCTCCTGTGATTTGCATTAAAATGCGGTTGTTAACCTGATGTAATAATTTGGCATTCAGCGGTTTTCGATCGCCCGACGCTGAAAGGCTGAAGTGGTTTTTGCATGAAGAATAGGTCGCTAACTTCTGAATTAATTTCTGTAGGAGGCAATATGGATGCAATGTTTTTAAAGCTTAATTTAGATTCAAATTAATGTGAAGACAAGCTCCTTGAGTCACCTAGTCTTTCTCTGTGGAATCATTTCTAATTGAATGTTAAGATCAAAGTTTAAGTTTATAAGAAAGAAAAACAAGTGCAGATAAATAGTTATTATCTGACATCCTTATGAAAATTCATGACCTGCCGCTTTATCAGAGACCTTTTAAGAATTCTAATTGTGAAGTATGCATAACTATTAAATGGCTGGAGCGCTTCAGTCTCTTGATAAGAAGCGAGTTAAATAATTGTCCTGTTTAACTTGTGCTTGTTAACCTTTAAGGTCAACTAGTTTGAACATACGTTTAATGAAATCCTGGAGCCAGAATTTATGATACTGCTGCTGAATGTTAAATTGGACAATTTACATAAGCAGGACATTAACCTTCTGAGCACTAAATAGCATTTTAGCACTTAGCCGCTGGGGACAATAAGGGACATGTTCTATATATTTGTGATTAGCTTGCCTGGAAACTCTCATGATGACCAATTGGCCTACCAAGTTTAGCAGCATAATTAAATGAATGGACTCAGCCTAAGTAAATTATCAGTGCTGTGTACAGTATATCATTATAGTCCTAAGGAAAAAAAAAGATATGAATAATTTAATATTACATTACTAATTTATCAATGCTAAGTGACTGTGAGGGGGCTCTTTGTAATTCGTTGTTTTAAATTTGATATTTGATTTACTGCTGGTGTGATTAAACTTGAACCTACTTCATTTCTTTATCAGAAATTTATGGTAAGAGTAGACTTTTTTCTCAGGGTAATGGATGTTTTTTTCATTTTCTTCAGCTTTAACGATAGCTGCAAATACAAAGTATTACATATTGCCAAACTTGTAATTAAGCAATTTGTCATAACAAGACGTGTGTGTCATCTTTTGGCTGGCAGATCTTGTAGCAGATAAGGGCAGCGGACCTGGAATTGTCAGTGCTCCAAGCTGCAGGAGCAGAGTGATAGCAGCAGCAGCAGCTCAGGGTGTGCTTTTCTCCCTGAGCTGAAAGATGGAGCAGGATATCCACGCTCTGCCCACCTGCTACTCTCTTGGGGCAGCTCAAGGCCATGGATGGCAAACAAGCAAAGTGGATTTTTTGGGACAGGTGCTGTACTTTTTAGAACAGTTACAATTTTTATGGGATGGGGCCTCATTTCTGTCTTGTGTTAGGTGGTGCTGCACAAACATGAATAAAGACATGTTTTAAAGGACAAGGTGGGACCTGAGCTATTTGCTCAGTTGTTTGTTGTCTGTGAGATGCCTCCAGATGGATGTTACCTGTGGCCATTGCTCCACTGCTGTTCAGGCCCACACCTGCAGGCAGGAGCCACCCTGGAGCACTGACTCACGTGCAGGTGCTGCATCTCCAGCCCAGCCCATCACCTCTGCCCCAGAGGTTACCTTTGTCAGCAGAGATAGGAATGGGACTTGTGTTCCAGGAACTGGAGCCAAGGAGAGCTGATTGCCATTTCTGACAGTTGCCTGCCCTGCCTGTGGACTGGAAAGTGCAGGATTTGCAGATGTCACTGCTCAAAGGCATTGCCACCTGTGCAGTGCTTGTGTTACAGTCCTGGAAAAAGGACACTGACTTGTGGCACTCTTGACAAAAGAATCAAGACAGTGATGGGCATATAGTAAATTAATAACCCATGGATGTTGCAACACAGAGAGGAAATGGCCCCAAGATCCAGCTCTGGAACTGCACAGTAAAACTGTCAGGAAGATGCCTTGCTGTCCTTCCCTCCTAGGATGGAGCAAGGGAGGCTGCTGAGCTCTGCTCTGTGTGCCCTGTGGAGTTTGCTGAGGGTGCTGGAGAGGCTGAGCAGTGCCAGCAGGTCAGGCTGTGTGCTTGTTGGTTCTGTCAGGGAAGAAGCACTCAAAAACAGATTTTCTGGCACCCGAGTATCCAATTTCAAGTTCTGCACTGACCAGTTTCTACCCCTGTATGGAGTACAAACTTAATTGTTCTGTTCACGTGCCAGAGTGTCAGTCTGACCCAGTGGTGAATCCTGTGCTGGCTGTCTGGCACGTGGTTGCTGAGAGCTAATAGTGCTAAGGTTGTGATTTGGTCCTAATAGGGGTCATTCACTTAGCTAGATTTGATGATTCTTGTTGGTCCCTTCCAGCTCAGAATGTTCTGGGGTTCTCTGTACTTACAGAGCCTATATGGATTTAGATCTTTGTGCTCATTCAGCTCACTGCCCTAGAAGCATCTGTTGTACCTGAGAAAGTCATGGAGTGTGAGAGAAAGCACAACATAGTTCATAACCGATGGACGTCCCTAAATACTGCCTCACCAAGGAAGAGAAGTGGTTTAGGTTCATGTATGCTCTGAAGCTGCCTTCTGTCATCCAAAAGTAAATGAAAGTGTGTTATGAGAGTGTTTTAACTTTCCCTCCTTTTTTTGTATTTTTGGCAACGCATGAGATGGACTTGAAAAAAGCTGCTTTTCATTACAGAGGATCAGACTAGTTTCTTAAGTCCTGCTTATTCCAAGTATTTTTGCTAGAAGGGAAAAGGGAGGAAACCTATGACCTCTAGTCTCTGAAAGAGAACCTCTCCTTACAATTGTAGTTCTGTTTCTGTGAGGGGTCAGGTATTCATGGGCAGGAATGAATTTACAAGATTCCTGCCTGTTTCCCCTGGAAACCAGTTGAAATTATTCCTAAGGATGCTGGTGACTAGCTAGAAAGGTTTTGTGCTTAAAAAAAAAAAAAGAAACCCTGTGTTTTCAACAAGATAGACAATTACTTCTCATGGTATTTTGTATGCTAGGGCTCTTAGCTCTTTTCCTGGCTCACCAATAGACAGCAGCCTTTTCAGTCTCACTTACTGATTACACCACAGTTAAAAATTATTAGTAATAAAATAGCAGAACAGGAAAAACACTTAAAGCCATCAATAGACTTCTTAATAAGCCTGATAATACCATCCTGAGGTTTATTCAAGGTATCGTGTGGTAGCTATAGACGTTTGGTAGACCTAAGAAGCAACTAGGAAGGGAATTAGGTGTTTTCAAAAGCTGGTTTCTCTGAGAAGAAAACTCTATAAATTTCTGATTTTTCCATATAGACAACCTCAGGTGGCCCAAGTTCAGGGCCTCGTTGTGGCAGAAAAGTTTATGTAATATTGAAAAAATCACTGAGGCTGAATGTACCAGCTTCTGAGCTCAAGTCTGCCATTCACAAAGAGCAGGTAATAGTCCTTCAAGTAATTCTGTGATGATGAATGCGCCAGGACTGTGAGCTACTCTGGCACTGCAGTCATGAAAACAGTGTATTTCCCCTTTCCAATAAATAGTAACACTCAGTGGAAAAAAGTTAACTTTTTGTGACAAAAAGGTTTCAGCTTGCTGAATAATAAATACACATGCATCTGAGTTGAGGGGGAAAAAAAAGAGACAAAGTCACACACCAGCCCTTTTTGGCCCCAGAGACTCAGACTGTTAAAAAAGATACATTATCAGCGCAGAATGCATCTATTTTTCTGCTCTACTTTTGTGGCATCAGTGCTTTCAATCAGCCATCACTGAGATTGTGAGGTGCAAGGTTCTTCAGAAACAATTTTAACTGAGTTCTTTTATATATGAGAATCACTTTTCCCCTCTCCTCTTCCTTCTTCTGGATATTTGTCATTTGAGACATTTCTCCATACATTTTCAAAACAGTTTTGCAAATGCATTCAAAAGTTCTTGGCTCCCCACTACTTGCTGAGAAGGAGAGTACAGCCCATACAAAACACCATCTGGAAAGAGAGGGGGTCCCAGGGGGGAAGGAGAGCAGAGGATTGCCTGCAGAGGACGACAGAAGCACCTGCCAGCCCCAGACCTTCAGTATTTTTATTCTTGTAGGAAGTAACTTGTGTGAATGGATCAAAATGTGGGTTACTGTACACATTTAAGGTTGTCCTTAATATTGTGCCTGAGTTTTTCTGCATCTGTGCTGCTGTTTAGAGCCTGGGGTGTCAGTGACAGGGGGGTGGGAGGGACACTCAGCATGAGACCTCAGCAGTTATGCCACTCCCCAGGTGTTACCCATGTAGCCTCTTTTGTTCTCATCAGTCACATTTACCAGTCTGAAATGCTGAAGAGACTGGGGAGGGCTCTTCGCTGGTGTTAAAAGTCGTGGTTTTTCATTTTGTGGTCACAGACAATAGGGTTACCTTGGTGAGATAAAGTCTGGTTTTAATAAGGAACAGATGAAAGAAGTTAGGTAGTCAGGTAGTAGAGCCAGTACAGATGGAAAAAATTAAGGCTATTGTAGCCCTCAGCTGCAGACTAGCATAAATCCAAATGGGAAAAGATTAATCTTTTAAAAGGCTTAGTGGTTATCTATCATTTAACCTCATCAACTTTACTCATGGCAAGATTCATTTATGCCTCTTTTGTTTCTCTTCTTTTCATATTGTTCAAATTCAATATAATCAGACAGCTATGTGGTTTTGGGGTCTGCTTCCTGTTCAAGTGAATTCACCCTTTGAATTTTTCTCTTTTGGTAAGCCTACAAGATCTCCTGCTGCCCCTCTCTCCTCTATCACAGTCTCATTTTAGGATGCTTAGCTTGTCTCCACTACACTGGAAAACTTGTGTTCTGGTTCAGTTGTCTTTTTTCCCCCTCCATCAAGAAAAGTTTTAATTATTCTGAAACAGACAGTCCCTGTTGAGGATGCAAACTCACAGAACTGTGAGCATTGCACCAGGTGATACCAAGGAAGAACAGAATAAAATACATACAAGCACATACACACACTCTGAATATGCAACCTGAATAAATGGAAAGGCAGACTTTTCCTTCAGTGGACTACATCCCATCAGTCAAGGCGCAACCTGTTTTGCTCAAATCTTATGCTATTTGCAAGTATTTCACCTTTTTAGTTTTAAAAATGCAGCAGATACATTTACACCTACAGGAAGCTGCACATTTAAAATTACTGGCATTGTTTTGTCTTCACTTTCATTTGCATTTTAGTCTCCCTAAGTCTCTCCTCAGTTTAATGATGTCATCAGTTCATTAAGTGCCCCCCAGCTTCTATTTAAGCCTGCTAATAGCAATATATGTGCAGAAACTGGTGCATATGAAGAGCTTTGTGTTGCTTGAGGCCACAGAGTTTGTCTCTGTAGCCTTTACTCTTCCTTTTACATTTTCTGCTTAGTAAAAGTTGTATGTACTGTTACTAGTCAACAGCTCTATGGAATGGTGTATTTTAAACAGGCTTAAAAATTCCAGTCTTAAAAGAACCTCTGAAATGAAATAATGGATGTAGCTTGCTGGCAGACTGAGGAGATTTAAATGTTCTTTCAGCCTGGCTGTAGCTGTAAGACATCTTCCCACAGAACAACTGTTATCTTTTAAGAAAAAAGAAAGACATTTCTCTGGCTTGTTTTCCACACAGACATTTGTAAATATAATCCCTTCTGTTGCTTTGGTAAGTCAATCACACTAACAGGTACCAGTTATTCAGTGACTGCCTTGGGCTAAAAAGAGCAAATGACAAAAACACTTTTAGGTTGTCATGTGTTAATGCAAAATGCCCCCAGACCCCAGTGCTTATTCATCTTCATCTAGTTGACTAATGCTTTTCCCATGTTGTTACATGTTGGTAAATTAAAGAAGCCTTCCAGACAGTTCTGTCAACAGTTTACTGAAATGTACCTCATTAGTGAGGTTGAGCTGTCACATGAGTGTAATTTAATCCTATTGAATTATCACTCAAAAATGCTTGAATACCAGGCCTTTATACAGTGAGAAAGAAGGAATACTGTCTGTCAGGCTGTAAATTGATTAGATGTGAAGCATGCAAAGGAAAAACCCCAGAATTTTTTTTTATACTTGCAGTAAGATTTGTGACAGCTCTTGCACTGCATCTTGTGTTTTAGAGACCTGTATAGAGCAAGGTACATTTTTTTTCAGCATTGGTTTTTCATATTCATAGTAAAGCTGAGAGACTGAGTGCCATGCTTAAGATGGAATGTTTCTTTTTTTTCACTAAAACAGAAAGGAGAGAGAGGGAAAAAAGAAGGTAACAAACTAGGAGAAGGATGGATTTCAGTTGGTGTCATGGTAAATTATATGTGTTTAGCCCTCCTTTTAGAGAACACTAGGCATTTAAAAATATTTGGAAATGGTTCTTGTTTTTTGACCAATGGACATAAGATTTAACACATGAAGTATAGGATCTGGCTCTGTACCTGTCTGTATGGGGGCTTTAAAGCCCTTTGTTCCTACTACATGGAAATGGGCTACATCTGCAGACTGAGTGTGACATGTTTGGGAAAGTCCCAAACCAGTATTTGTCTGAAAAATTTATTTGTTAATATTGAACATTTCCTAGACTTAGCATTTTAATAATGGTCTTCTTATAGTTGGGAGGACTTGGGGAAGAATTTAATGAGAGACAAGAGTTAAGTTCTGCCCAGTGATGGGCTTTCCTGGGCTGTGGTGGATCACAGTTCACAGGACAGCTACATTTCCTACACCCTACCTATATGCTCAAAACACTAGATAATCAGATCTATAGCAGAAACTGCAAAAAAAATCATTGTTACGTCACAGAAATGGTTTTTAAATGCAGTGCACAGGGTAATGATTTCTCATTCACCCCAGCAATCCCTGCCAGCAAAGGAGTGGCACAATGGACAGATGTACACACAGACCCCACACCTCATCCACTGCTGATGCAGGGGAGGGTGAATGGAGAGGTTTCCCAGTAGCTTGCCTTGCTGGAGAGCATCCCACAAGACTTGAGCAGGAGGGTGTGCAGGAGAGCTCCCTGAGACAGTCCTCTCCCCACTGAAGGTCACCGGGGAGTCTCTTGGAGCGCGTCCTCTGTGCTTGGGGCCAGCCCTACCCAGTTCCCTCTCCTGCTAGGTGTGCTGCCTCTACATATTTAATGAGGTTTTATGGGTTTAGGCGTTGTAAATTATATTCACTTTCTCAGACCTCTAAGACCTTTCTCCACCTACCCTCCCTTACCTGTCAAGTTTCACTGGGTATGCTTTAAATTCTGCAGAGGAGAATCCTGACTTTGCATAACATAAATGAAAGAGCTGGAAAGCATTACATTTTCATACAAATTACATGAAACCCCCGAGATTCTGCCCTTGAGGGGAGACAGCAAAGCAGCAAGTGTGCAGAGAAACAACAGCTTTGGGTTTTGGGGTTATGTGGGCAGGGAGTAGAGTTTCATGTACTTCACATAAGGAAAGGAAAGCTCCTGTGCTTTGCAGGTAGTAGTTTTCAGGTAGAGCTGGATTTTACTTGGTTTTATAAAACCAAGAATCCTTGATGTTACCCTACACAGGAAGAGTTGTATATGTCTGTGGGAAGTCTGTCTATATCTATAGAAATGCAGCAATTTCTGTTTTGGCCTTCTGCATCAGTAATTTATTCCTCAGTGGAGCAAGTGCTCCCTTCCACGGGGCACAGTGAGCTTTTCTTCTGCAAGGAGACTGGAGTCTTCTGACAGGGACTCCTACAGGCAAAGAATTTTTAGTAAAGAAAGTGCAGTGTTGCATCTTGTATGTGTGGCTGAGCACAACAGCTGAGCTCAGTTGACTCCTACTGAGAATGTGTAACCTGTATGGAAAGCTTTCCTCTTTGGGGTTACTATTGGAGATGAAGTGAAATTAAGACTGGGCAGAGGGGTTATCAGCACAAAGTGAATCACTTCCTTGGTGCTCCTGAGTCATTATTGCCACAAATGCAGTCAACTTTGGTCTTTCATTACTCTGTATGAGACTAATGTCTGATCAAAATATGCCTAATAATTTAAAACACTTACAAGCGATCACTTCTTTACTATTTTGAACACTAAGTCAGGAATAAAACAAAAGGGTCAGGTGTTTTCTGGCACAGGCCAAAGCATATGGGGGAAGAGTATATTGCTCCATTGTCGCTGGTCATGAGGCATTAGGTTCAGGAACAAATTGTACACATAATTCTGAGTTCATACACAGAATAGAAAAAGTAATATGAATTGAAATATGAATCCTTATGGATAAACTAGTTTTATGTCATTTGGAAATAAAGTAGTATTCAGTAGAATCTGTCCACCCAGTTTGAAGAGAAAATGTTATTTTGGGATTAAATAGAGTCAGGCCAAGAAAGCACATCCTGATTCCTATTTTCATGGTTATCTTTAACTCATAGAAGCTGTAAGGGCCACCAGGACTGAACCAAAACTTCATATAAAAGGGATGCTCTGTTTTTCAGGGGATTTTGGAGTATGATGGGGTGTGCCCTGCTTCCCTGGACATGGCTGAATATGTGCCTGCCCGTGGGAAGCAGTGAATTCATTCCTTGCTTTTTCTTTGCTTGTGTTTTCTTTGCTTTCCCTCTTAAACTATCTTTATCTCAACCCTTAGGTTTTCCAGCTTTTACCCTTCTAATTTTCTCCCTGATTCCTCTGGTGGAGGAGTGAGCAAGCAGCTGTGTGGGACTTGAGTGCTGGCTGTGGTTAAAACATGACAAAAAACTTAACAACCTTATGCTTTCTTGAGTTTGTTTTCATTCTGCCAGGAGCATTACATGCTATAAATATGTGGAACTCCAAACCAGTATTTGTCTTCTGAGCTCAGCTGCTTTCTAGCTCTGGCCACAAAACCATTCTCTAAAAGAAAAGCAATGCAAATTGCATAACATCTTGCCAAAATGTACCTTAAAAAGCACACTAAAATTCGCTGTTAGTTTCAGAGCAAAAGAATATTGAAATGTAAAAATGTATTTTTACTATCTTGTCTTGACTTCTGGTATTTCAAATCACAAAAAGTGATGCTAAACTAACAGTGTGAATGTAACTTTTTAAACAGTAAATATTTTTAAAACAGTTATGTCAAAATTTTGTTGGTCAAACCATGTATCTTTCTGATTATAAAAGTCTTCTTAATTGTCTAATTTTCTTTATAGCTGTGTGTTTTCTATTTATTTAGGTTTTCATAAAACTATATGTATACTTTCACTGGACTTCTTCATAAGTAAATATATCAAATTCATTGTGGTTTTCATCATCTTCTACTTCCTAAAGAACAAAACATAAGCAAATATAAATCTGATAAGTGTTATAAGAGTAGGAAGGGGGTATTTCTATCCATAGAAAATGAGATAGGAAACCAGATACTCTTCTGCAAATGATGGGGTACCAATCCTGGGATTTCAAAGATTACTTTGATAGTTTTTGGAAGTAAACTTGGAATCCTAACAGCTTTATTTTCTGTTTCTAATTATCTTAGCAAAAAACCTGCCTCTTAAATTCAGACACTTCACTCCTCACAAAAAGGCCATTGAAGTCAAAGGAAAGATTCATTCACCCCATGATATTTTGCATCAAGCTTTTGTATGGAAGCATCTCATCATCCTTTTTTTAAGCCTTGTACTTCTGATCACTGTTGGCACAGTGCTATTAGTGTCCTTTCTCTTACAAATAGTTAGTTTGCCAGTTCTTAATCATGAGATGAGCTTATAACTTCATATGCAGAGCTTTGGGTTTTGTTTTTGTGGGTGGTTTTAAATAATAATTAGAAATGTAGTTTTGAATATTTGGAATTTTTGCAGTTTCTGAGTGCAGTGTACTTTGTTTTCAGATCCACTTTGTATTTGCCACTACTTGGCAGGTAGCTTGGAGTTAAAGTATAAGATGCAGGTGCAAATCTCTTTGTGTCATCAAAAATCATGTGATGGTGCTGGCACGCTTACAGTCTTGTTAGGTGTTTACCCTATGGTTTTTACAAAGTTGGATCACTGCCTTTTCTCAACAAATTACATCTGTGTTTTATCTTTCTATTGAAGGAGCGCTGGACAGGTGTGTTCATGTTTCATTTCCCATTTAGGACATAATTTGATGACAGCAGAAGGCTCACTGCTGTTGAAGGAGACCATCCTGGTCCCAGTCAGAGTTTTGTTGCCTTAGGCCAACTCTGGGTTGACAGATCCCTGAGTGAGCCAGCTCTGCTGATTGTGCAATCAGAAATCTTCCACCTTGCCAAGTTAGATGTTTATTGGTGTTATGGTCAGACTCTGTAGGGTGTAGGGGAGAGTGGGATCACATGCCCAGGAGAAAGTGAAAACTTTTATTTCATTGCTACAAGTGGCTACCTTGGCTTAATGATTAATATGGCATCCTTAATACAATCCTTCAGCTTAGCTATAACTGATGTATTTGAATAAATTGGGTGAAACATGATCATCACTGCAGAGAAGCAGTTTCCTGCACTCAGGCTTTTACCCAAGCTTGGTGCTATTGCTGGAAGACAGCTTCTAACCTGTTTTCACATTGACTAATCCTGATGGGCACTGCAAGAGGCACAGAAAGGCTAAAAATTTATATTTCAGTATAGATTTTGCCCTTGGCCATGTAATCCACTACATTAGAAAGTCCTTCTACAGAACCCAAAGAGTGAAAATTCTGAATAGTTTCAAAACAGGAGTAAAAAGACAGAGTGTTACCTGAACCTTCTTCACTAACTAGTTCACCTGCAGCATAGATGCATAGCAAAATAATACACTGGAGTATCATCCCATGATGTCAAGATCATGTGAAAAAGCAGAAACTGAATAGCTGGGCACAGAAGTGTAACATAAGAAAAGGGATAGCCATTATTCACAAAGAAAAATGAGAATATGGAAGCTGATACACCTAGGAATTTTTGCAGAAGGTAGGCATGATCCCAGAGCAGGCACATGCATGACTGGAAGAGGGAATTTTTATTTTAAGGCAAATTTTGCTGCTTGTTTTATTGCTCTGCTTTCAAGTAACAGTAGCTTGCAGAGTTGGGCAGTTTGAAAAGGAAGGTCCAACTTCCACAACAAAAACCCAAGAAAACCAAACTATCTTGGAAAGAGTAGCAGTGTTGGAAGGCATGCTTAAAAGGGATTATACTGAAAAAAAATTACTAGAAAGACTACTTTATTTTTTTTTTGTCCTGACATGCTTGTAGAGGGAATCTGTACCTGCTTGAAGACAAACTGAGGGATTTTTTTTCTCCCACCCTTCACAAAAGGATAGTGCAAAGGCAACAATGTGAGTGTCATCTCCCCAGTGATAGCTTCTAAAACCTTTACTTCTTGGTACATGGCTCTGCTTCCCAGTGGCTTAATAGCATTTTAGTAACATGTGGGTGAAGTGAAATGGTGGTATTTTACATGTTCTCCATTTGTCTTTGTAAGGATGCCCAAGAGCAGGTAATCGGATCTTTTTTCTTTGATCTACTACAATTTCTACTAGAAACATTTCTGTGGTGGTCCTCTGAGGCAGCACTTTTGTCTAGATTATAAAATGTAAATGCTCTATATGGTACTGCTTTTGGGTTATCAGGACAATACTTCTAAAGTTTTATCTCATCTCACAGGTTCGGTGCTGCAAGCACCAAGTGAGGTGCAGAGCACCCCTTACACTGTTACAGATTTCACGTGCTGAGGCATGCAGGCATCTTAAACACTGAAATGAGGTCTGGCCTACAAAAGCTCTGAGGGTGCATGCTCTGAGTGTCCATACATCAGCATGAAACCACCAACAGGAACTCAACAGTTACCAGGAGTCAGACTGGCCAGGCATAAAGAAAACAAACCAAAACAGAACCCACCACCAAAACCTACTAAAAGAACCCCAATAAGCCACAAAACCAAATCCCAACATTTTGTACTGACCTGCCCAGAAGCATCAGGAGCAGGCTGCTTCCCAAGGGCTGATGACACCAGAGGCAATGGTAGCAGAGAGAGAAAAGCTCAGGCTTTCTTAGCCCCACAGCACCTGAACAAGAGGAGCAGATTGGGTCCAACAGCAACAACCAGGGTCAGCCAACAGCCCAGGTGGGCTGGTGGTTACAAGGGGACACAGCAAGCCCATGTTCCGCTGAGGGAGAGGGCAGGCACCCACTGCCTGAGAGGCTGCTCAGGGCACTGGTGATGTGCTCGTGGCCCTGGCACAAACACCTGCCCTGATCTGTTTGTGGTGTCTTGTGTCAAACCGAGGTGTTAAACTGTGTGGATGCCAGTGGTGAGAAGGACACTGGTGCATGCCTGCTCTGGCACAGGAAACATGGGAAGAGCAGGGAGTAGTAGACTTCTTCTCCCAGCGACATCTCAGCTGAGTCTGTAAGCGGAGTAACTTGTAGATTGTCCTAATTTACATCTAGATAGGAACGAAGGCGTTTGAAAATTAAAAGGGAATAACCACAATCCTGATGGCCTCCCAGTTTTCCTTTCTCAAATAGACTTTGGCAAAGGAAATAATCTGTCCTTCCTGCTTCTAAAGGGCAGGTTTAAAAAGGCTCCAGCTTTGTCACAAATTGAATAGATGTTGAGGACAGACTGTTTTTTCCAGCAGAGAAATCTTTCAAAGACTTGGAAACAAGGCAGTACAGTTTAAAAGATATCACTTCTCAGTTCTTCATTGGGTTTGCTCTTGTTTTTTCTCCTTCATTTTTATGCCCATGAAAAGTGCTAGGTTGACAGACTTGGAGATGAACTTCCCTCTTTATCCAGCTGTCCTGACAATGTGCCTCTTCCCTGAGGGACCACTTTTAAGGGGACTGGATGGTAGGCTGACTCCTACATTATGCGTCTCTGCCAGTAACTAACTGCCTGTGAGGAGATGACCTACTTCTGGCTGTGAAGGTGATGAGATTTTGGCAGGCCAAACTTCTGGCCACAAAAAATTTGAGCTTTAATAATTACCTTAATGTGTAGATGAGGTTCTTTTTTTGGTTTAAGTATAGAGAGAAATCTATATGCACACAGATATAAAACACACATATATATATATTCTTAAATGCCATGTACTTGCTTTGCCTTATAGTGCTATTTGCTCTGTGGGCACAGCCCATGGAATTATTATCTTTACAGCTATTTGCAGTCATGACACTGCTATTACCATGCAGGAATGGAAAAGTATTATCTTTTTTTGGTGTCAGTTTTCATTAAATTGCTTACATTTTTATACCAAATAAAGAGTGGAGACTGTCAGCCACTTCACGCTTTTTTTATCATTGCTAGGTGAACATGAGGGGTTTTTTAAAGATACTGAACTGTGAAAAAAATTATTTTTAAAAGGATAAACAATTTCTGTATAAAATACAGTACATTAATCCTGCTGCAGCAGCTTAATGTAACTACCTGAATTTGATCATTTCTTTAAATCCTGAAATCAGTTGGTTCTCAGTTACTTTTCAATGACATTTAACAGTTAGACTTAAAAATACAGAAGAATGCATTATAAGTTTTATCCAAAATGATTATGGCAGTCATTTGAATAAAATACAGATTTTGCAAGCTGTAAAGCATATCATTATACTATATACTGGTCTAACTAAGGTTTGGTTCACAAACTACAGTGCTCTAACCAAGTCATTAAATCTATCTAAAAGGGCCTCATTTGAGAAGCAATAAAATTTTTAATCATTTTATTATTAAAAGAGTGTTTAATATGTAGCTAATTAAATGCCAAAGGCAGGTTATCTGAGTTTAACCTTCAAAAAGAAAATGATGTATCAAAGTCTGCCTCTGGCATCATGGGATAGAAATGTCATCCTCATAATCATTGCGTGACAACTAGCTGGTGGCCTTTTCTAGAGCTATAGTTAAATTACCTGATTAAATTAATAGCCATTTAGATGTTTTAGGAACTGCACAGACCTATACTAAATGAAAATTAGGTCCATTACATTTTCTGAGTGGGCTAGATAGACCCTAAAATAAAACACGTATGCCATTGTCCACATTACTTAGATTAAGCAATTAAAAGCCCTTTCTTAAAAGCTACTAATTTCCCATAGTGTGCCAAGAAGTAGGTTTACACTAATGATCAGAGAGGAAGCTTTTCCTCTGCTTTCCCCCACCTTCCTTGTTTATTTTAGTATTTAAAAAATAACTTTCAAATGTGCAAACGCTTCTGGTTTTTGTGTTGACTCCTCCTGAAGCCTGACCTTCTGGAGAGCAGCAAGGGAGGTGGTTAAGTGTTCAGAACCCAGTCCCACAGAAATCCTGGTGGTCTTCTCTCTTCAGCTTGGCATTCTTCAGCTCTGGGCTTTGTCTCCATGACAAGAGAAGGCCTGGATGGGCACAGGTGTGTGAAATGGCAGGTAGAGAGCAAAGGGCAAAATACTTGCTCTGCCACACAGAGCTTTCAGCTACAGGAGAGGGACTTCTAGGACTCCAGTAAGGATATTTTCCTTGTCTTGGTAGTCTGATTGCAGAGAGAGAAGAGAATTCTGCCGATGGTGTTCAGATTCTGCATGTTGTGTTCAGTGAAGCTGGAGGCACTCACATTTCCTTTTGACCCCTGTCTCCAAAATTAACATTGTTTGTTGTCCATCAGATTTCCATGTCCCCTTCCCAATCAGGCAGATTCCAACCACATTTACTCCTAAATGCCAGGTATGTGTTCCCCATACATGATTGTCCAAGTACATAATGCTATCTAAGTGCTTAAAGCAGATAGAACCATGCTAAAATTTTGATTTAGATACTAATTTTATGGATGTTTATCCTTTAATCCAGATGTTGATATTGTTGTACAGCTCTCATTCAGCAAAATGCTCCATAGGAGCAGTGCTTTAAATACATGGAATCTCACTGTGTCCAGCAGGACTGTATATGCATATTTGAGTTGGTATGTACACACTTTTAAAGTATTTTTCAGTGATACTAGATTTCCAAAAACAAAGAAATCTGTTCCAAACCAGGGTGTCACTGAGTGGAGCTGTGTGTTTAGTAGATCAAGTTTGACTGTAAGTCAAAAGTGTTCTTCAACTTGGTCTTTCTTAGCATGTGAGATAAAAATGTTTTACATATTAGGCTTTGAAGTGAGGCAGTTTTAACTGGATTAGTAAATTTAACTGCGAAGGATGATTTAAAAAATCCAAACTGCTTTCTATTTTATTAGTTAACTCCAGCAGTGTTTTCAGAGTTAGTGAAATGAAACATGAGACAATCTTATGGAAAAGTAGATATTGTAGAAGCTATGGTTTAATAAAAAATAGTTTAGCATTTCATTTTTCTTTAACAATTCAAAAGGCATCAACACAATATTTATAATAATTTTTACAGTTTTAAATAATTCTTGTGTTTTTTTCTGTAGTTTTCATTTTTTAATTCTACTATGTAAGCAACAAGTTTTACCAGTGAGGTGTCAATAATATAAAGCAGCAATTCCTACAGAAATGTTTAAAATTTGTGATCAATTACATATTATCAGGTTGTTAGATGCTGATGATATTAATAGTTTTACAAAATACCAGTACCAGGTTTATTTGGCATTTAAGCTTGAATGAAGTTTAGGTAGCTTCCAGGGGAGTAGACTGCTTGGGGACAGTGGCATATCTTCTGACTGTTGGAGGGCAAGGACCCCAAGGTCTGGTCTGGCCAAGAAGTGGACTCCTGGTGGGCTGAATCATATTAGGTCTGTAGGCAGCTAAAAACAATCTAATTAGAGGCACTTTCAGTATTTACAAAAAGTGTCTTTTTGTATCTATCCCCCAAAACCAGAACAGCCCCCAAAACCAATAATTTTTGCATAAGTGAATTTGGCTTGGCACACAATCACTGCTATTTTGAAGGCTACAGGAACTGTCACTCACAGTAGGTGTGGATGACTCTTGGAAGAGAAAGGCATAGGATAAGGAACATACTTGGGTTGAGAGTGGATCTGTAGAACAAAGAGTGAATCTTTACCTCATGTCAAATTGTAACCCATGTTTCCATTTGTTTTGCACCAGAAGTTCCCTGCTGTTACTGACTTTGTTGTTCGTCTTGTGTGAGTATCAATGTGTGTGTGTTCAGTGACTAACATGACCTACACCCTTTGGATTATCTTCAGGAGCTCTTGAAGTAGAAGAAAAATAGTTAATAGGGATGATTGAACAGTGATCAAATAAAGGGTGAGCTCAGCCAAAGAAAGTGAGCTCCTTGGAGTCCCCCTGCCCACCTCTGGAGTCACTGCTGGTGGTGCCTCAGTGTTTGGCTCTGAGCAAGGACGCGTATCCTTCTTCAGTACTTGCAGCAAACCCCTCCTCTCTCAGCACAGCTGCTGGCTCTCCTCACAGAAATTTAAAAATCAACATATTGAAAGGGGTGCTAAATAACATCTGATTTTAACAAGCCTTTTCATTTCATGATGATACCTACGTGCTTTGCAGCACTTCCCCACCAAAAAAGAAAAGAAGGTGTTTGTTTTGTCAGCACAGCCATGCCCAGCTCCCTGGTGGAGCATCCTGAGGAGCCAGCTGAGAATAGAGGTGCAATGTGTGCCTAAACTGGCTGGATTAGGCACTCAGGCCATGCTTTTAAGTGGGAAACATGGAATTCATAGAGCTAGGATTTGGCAGCAGTGCTGCCCCTGTCTGATCTGTTGGCTCATCCAATGTTTTATGTCTTGGAGAAGCCAGAGCTGCTGGATAGGGTGGCAATATCAGAAATAGTTTCAGTTTTTAGCTTTCAGAAACCTGGTAGGTGAATTAGAGGTTTTTCCCATACTGAGCAGTGGATTTATGCTGATAACCTATATATTAGCATCTGCATAAATGTTTCTCTGTGGTGTGTAGGGAGGTGAGAACCACTGAACCACTCTGATGTTGCTCCAGGATGTGTGTCTTGAAACACCAGCAGTGAGTTGTGCTAGGCCCTAGAGGACCTGAGGTTTTGTGATGAAGATTTGTTGTACAGATTTATTGTACTGGAACTATAATAAAATAGCAATTTTACAATTGTAAGATATCTTTTGTCTGGAGAGCCCAAAATGTTTATGGAATATTGGAGCACTAATTTTAACGGAATTTAAATATTACCCTTGTTTTAGTGCCTTTCATATTACTGCTAATGTGTGGGCTAAGGCATAGAAGCAAATTACCTTTATAATAAAGTTTTGAGTCATTTCTAAACCAAATTATTTAGTGGAAGCCCAGACACCACAGGCTATACAGACAGAATCATAGAATGGTCTGGGTTGGGAGGGACTTCAACAACATCTAGTTCCAAGCCTGCTGCCATGGGCAGGGACACCTTCCACTAGACCAGGTTGCTTAGAGCTCCATCCAGCCTGGCCTTGGACAATTCCAGGCATGGGGCATCCACAGCTTCTCTGGGCAACTTTTTCCAATTTTCACTGCCCTCCCAGTAAAGAATTTCCTCTGTATATCTAAGCTAAGTTTCCTATCTCTGTTTGAAGCCCTTCCCTCTATAGTTGAAGAGTCCCTCTCCACTTCCTTGTGGCCCCTTCACATACTGGAAGGTTGCTATGAGGTTTCCACACAATCTTCTTTTCTCCAGTCTGAGCAGCCCCAGCTTTCTCAGCCTGTCTCTGTAGGGGAGGTACTCCAGTGTCTCAGAGTAAATAAAGACAAGAGCCTTCCCTGGGGCTCTTCACATTCAACATAGGACTGATGCTTTTTTCCATGAAGGAAATTAATTTCTTAAAGGCACCAGACAAAGGGTGAGGAATACAAACCAGTAATGAAGATATAGAGGTGCTTTTTCTAGGGGAGAAATCTATTAAAGAAACCCAAAGATTGTAAAAACTATTACAGCTCCCAGCTGGAGAAAATGCCATTGTAAAGAAGTTCTAGCAGTGCAATTGCTTCAGAAATACATATTTTAGGTGATTTTTCTGTGTTAGTAGCTGGCTGACATTTTCCAAATGTTACATCCCTGACTTTAAATCTTTCCTTAAAGTCTCTGCCTTGTGGGGGCAGGGCTCCACCAAACCAAAATTATACTGGTGGTACCAGGCTGAAATTTAGAAGTCTTTACTGAAGCATCCCTTTGAGAACAGCTGAATATCTGTTCAGGAGGTCCTTTTTCAAGTGAGACAGACTCTTTCCAAGTCAGACTTTTTGCAAAGAGCTTTCCCACATCCTTTTCAAGAAATCTGCATGTCTTTCCAGTTCACAGCTGCTTTGTGAGGAAGGGAAATGAAAGAAGGTGAGCACAATTTGAGCCTGTATAAAACTGGTTACTAGGCTTTGTCTAGAGCAGCTCCCACTGCCTTCAGTAGAAGTTGAGCTTAAGAATGACAGCAGTAATTCAAATAAAGTTCTTCCAAAGTTTCTGTCTTTGGTTAAGAATCATACCCCTGTAGTACACTAAGTCTTGCCATTCCATTGGCTTCATTGCAGCAGCTCAGGATGAGCAAGGATAA
The DNA here is from genome assembly GCF_035770615.1 of Melospiza melodia melodia. Classification (NCBI taxonomy): domain Eukaryota; kingdom Metazoa; phylum Chordata; class Aves; order Passeriformes; family Passerellidae; genus Melospiza; species Melospiza melodia. The sequence continues at coordinate 71,704,879 of NC_086196.1, read as the reverse complement.
CAGAATTGACCACCAAATCATGCTTCTGGTGAGGAAAATGTGCTTTAAGCTCTAAAATATTATCAGTAAACACAAATCAATGTGGTTTTATGGCTATATAATGATTTCAATAATGGGATATTGGATTTGATAAGCAATGCAAGCTGTCACAGCTGATGAGTTAAATACTAGAAAAAAATGCTCATGGAAAAAGAACAGTGGCAGACCTATTAAAAAACAAATTTTGAAGAAGACTGGAAAGGCAAAGGGTGCAATTTAATGTTTATAATATGATTGGAGGTTAGTATCAGCAGGGTGCTGAAAATGCTGAAATAAAAATGTAAGTAATTTTTCAGTGTAATTACTGTGATTTTGCCACAGCATCTCATTCTCAAAGCCCAATCATTGTTAAAACAGGCTTGCCTTTTCAGTGGGAAATGAAAAGCACTAGTCCAAACTTCCAGATATAACTGATTTTCCTTCTATTATGAGAGGAAAACAATAAAGAAAAATCATATACACACAGTTTACATATTTGTATTTGCTTATTTCTTCCATCCAGGTGGTTAATTGTGGATTTACAGTATTACAGCAGAGATCCAAATTTCTCCATGACCTAAGAACAGGATTGTTTGGATGCTGAGAGCTAACTAACTCCTCCTTTTAAGTTCAGCGAGCAAGAAGGGGTTTGCCTGTGTGGTCTGGGCTGAGTGAACACCAGCCCAGCCACATCCCACTGCCCAGGTGGTCTGGGCTGAGTTCACACAAATGTGAGGGCGTGGGATCTTCCCAAAGGGCTGGGAGCTGGCAGCTGCCCGTGCTGGGAGCTCTGCCCATGTCGGAGATGGAGGCATGGATCTGTTTTTCCCAGCTGATGCAGCTTTTTGGTGAACTGTCATTGCACATTAGAGGGGGCCATACAGGAGCAGAGCACCTGGAGGTGTCACTGAAAGGTGGGCTCTGCCACCTGGCTACTGTTCCTGGGTTGTGGGGTTTTCTTCAGAATGCTGGAAGTAGGCACTTTCACTATGTGACAGAAACAAGGATACTTCTTTCCCCACTATAATATTTGAGTATTGAATATAAAACCTCCAGGCTTCTGAATTTCCTTTTTACCTTCTTTTTTTATTTTTTTTTTTTTTTTTTTTTTTTTTTTTTTGAGGGTTTTTAAACCTTCTAGTTTTCTTTGCTGAATCAACTTAGGTAGTCCACAAGTACAGCCAAAAAGGGTCTGGAGCTGTTAAGTTTATTTCCAGCCTTTACACTGTTTACAGCTATGTGGGCCTTTGGGGTGAACCCAGTAAATGTGTTGACCCAGCACTGAAGACCAAGCATGGATTCAAGCAAAACATGCCACAAATAACTGGCCTTGTGTTTAGACCTATTCTAAATGGAGTCAGTATTTTTTTCTCTTATAGTTAGCCCAGTATTTTCCAGTCTTCCATAAAAGGCTTATTTTGATTTTTGGCATGAAGTTTGGGGGGAGTTTTTGGAAGGCAGTGTTGTTTGCTTTCATTTGAAACTGTCAACATCTCATAAATTTCACTATGTGGGATAAGCTACCTATCTCTTTGCTAATGCAGAATATTGCTTTGTTTGAATCTGGTTTTAGGTTGGGGGTTTTTGTTGTGTTGATTTTATTTTATTTTTTTTAAAAGCTGTGTAATTTTTTTTAAACATGGCATTTGCTGGTTGCCTGCACTTCTCCTTTAAATACTAGCTGGGAGATACAAACGTGCATTACCTTCCCCATTTCTGAACAGTATATTTATCATTTTTATTATTTATGTTTCTGGCTTGCAGTGTAGATGCAAATGTATTAAATGCTGTTAAGACCTGTGTGCTTTAGCATCTGTGGAATATCATCACACTTCCAAGGCTAAGCCTGCAGCTAAAGTGTTTAAGAATTTATATGGCCATTCTTTTTCTCTCTCTGTGGCATTAGAGGGAGGGGAAAAAAAAAGCAATAATGAAATGCATAACCTACATCCACAGAAAATATAACTGGTCTATTTATGATTATGATTCACAGTTTGGTCACTAGAAATATACTACAGTTCTGCAGGTTTATGCCTTCAGTGGTTATTTGTTAATGGCAACTCCTGCACACATTTTCCTGCAAGTCTTTTGGATTTCAAGAGAAAATGTGTCCTTCAAACAAGTAGTTTCTTTGAGGGATCTTTCTATAAGTGGTTTCCACTGTGTATTGACTACTCATAATATTTTCTGTTATCATCTTGTCAGGGTTCAATTCATTACTCCATTCATTATTCAATTTGTTGGGCCATGAGCATCTGAATAATTGAAAACTGCAGAAGTATTATAAATTATAGTGTCGCCATGAAATCCCAGTTTTAGGGTTTATGGCTTGACTTTAAGAAATCACTCTCTGTTGAAAGTTGGCATATGAGGTCTCATCTTTAAAGCAGAATCTTATCAGTGTGATGGTTTTTAATATCTCTATCACTGCACACTTAAGAACTCTGGTTGCCTGTGTGCATTAAGTTATGGACTTTTTTAACAGTTTATCTGTTTTTTAATTACTATTGCCATCTCAGTGATGTGGGCTAGGGACAGATAAAGAAATTAATTTATTTTGAGGTTAATAAGCAATTTCCAGTTGTTAATTAAAAATCTTTTTTTTTCCTCCTTTCACAAAGTAGAGTTAATATAGGTCCCTATACAAAAGACAAAATATTTTTGTAGTGTTTTGCTGGTTAAAGCTATTCCTATACAGAAAGATAAACTGACATTTAGCTGTTATTTTACCAAAGTACAGTATGTTTTAAATGTATTTTTTTTAAATTTTATTCTTAGCTCTGGTGTTTTGATTTGGAGTACTATTATATTTCTACTCTCTGGATAAATTGTATCAAATGGCATATTTTTTTAAGGCAACAACTATTTCATTCTAAAAATATTAATACCTCATAGACTACATTCTTCTCTTGATTATGTTGCTGAAAGATCAGCAGAATTGTCCCAGGGTAGCCTGCACTTCTTGTTTTGAAATTTTAAACATTGCCTGTTTTTAAGTTATAGACCAAATTTGGGGAGATATGCCAGAATAAGTGCATCTGTCATTAAGGCTGCAAAACTAATTTTTGTTTATTTTGGTGCTGGTTGTGTGTAGCCTCATATGCTTTCTCATCAGTAAATGTCAGGATCATCTGATTTTGCTACTGTAATAGAGGAAAGCTTTTAGTCATGCTCTTGGGTCAGCCAAAAAATAGAAAGAGAGATGCAGAGATGAAGTCTCCAGTATCAGCACTCCCATTCCCATGTCATCCATGTTCTGGGGCTTGGCACAGCCCTTAGCAGAAGGCAAGAGAAGGATGTTTTCCTGTACAGTGGTCCAGGACTCCCTGTCAGCTCTCAGAGTTTGATCCAGCAATCCAAACCTGGGTCTGTGGCATCCTTTGAGGAACCTTGGCTGTCCTGTGCTCCTACAGGTTTGTCCAACAGGGTACAAGGCTCCTTAAATCCTGAGGGATACCAGCCCTCTCTGTGCAGGCGCCTCAGGTCCCTTACAACCCATTCCTGAGCCAAGATCCAAAGGGATCCAGCCTTGCCAGCTGCATGCCCTGTGAAGCATCCCTCATACCCTGCCCTGCTTTTCACCATTTCTTGTTTCACTGAGCTCTGGCTCTTCTGTGCTTTGCCGTGCTTGAGGGCTGCTGCAGAGCGACGCCTCGCTAGAGCTGGAGGTGATTTCCTACAGAAAAATAACTCACCCAGAGGAGGCAAAAATGGAATTCCATAACAATCTTTAGAATCTGACCATCTCCCCCAAGCTGGAATGAAAAACCCCACTCTTGAGTCTTCTCAGTGACACCATGCAGCAAGTGGCCCCAGGTGGCTGTGGCTGCCGGGGATGTTCAGCTCATCTGTCCCAGAGCTCTCTGAGCAGGGTGCACAGGGGTGGCTCTGTGGGAAGCACAGCCCTCCCAGCACAGCTGGCCACTGTGTGGCCTTCACAGCTGGGATGGTGCTGCAGCTGCAGGGAGGCTGAGAGCCAAGAAATGCAGGGTCTCTCCTGGAAGCAGGGAAATCATTTGGGATCTCAGTGAGGTTTGGGAGAGTTTTATTTGTGGTCCAAATCCAAGCATGCCCTTACCACTTCCATAATTTGGATTGTTTGTATAAATTACCTTGTGGGGCTAAGCCTTTGTACTAGGCAGGAATGAGTAATTTCATTGCCTAAGAAAAGGGCTAGAAAGTATGTTTACTATATTCTTATTTCCTACGAGCATCTAGAGCTCCTTCTCCATTCTGCAGGAAGTGAACACAGGCAAAATTCGTCCCTTTGTGAGTTAAAATCTGCAGCTATTACCACAGCTACTCAAAACTTGGATAAGTTTTTTTGCCAGATTGAGGAAAACAACATCTGGGTTGTGGAAGAGCTGGAAACAGTAGCTCAGTGTTAGTGTTAAGGTGCCAAGTAGTCTTAATATGTGTGTTGTGCACGTGCCCACAGGGCTGCCAGCAGCCCGACCTTAGTGCAGCTGAGGCCAGCTGGAGTTTTGCTCACAGCATTGTCAGATCCAGGGATTCACTCCTGTATCCTCTACCATGAATCACTGGAAGAGTAAGGATCAAAAAGTGTCTTCAAGGCTAGTTGAGATGCTAAAGGCTACCACAAAGAGAGCTGATGCCCATGGTTTCTTATGGACAGGTGCAAAAAGGCCAAGTAAAGGTGTAATGGTCAGACCACATGGAAAACTCACCACATTCTATGCTGTGCTCATGCATAACTAAATCCCTAAACACATGTGTAGTTATTCAGCCAATTTATGCACATTAATTTCAGTGAAAGTGAAAGAGGAGAAAGTCTTGAACCCTTTAGAATCATATATCTCTGTAGAAACCACATGTCTTGTGGTAGAAAAAGGGCAGATTTGTTTCTACCTTCCTCTGAAACCCTGATGATCATCTTAATGGCATTTTGTTTGGATATGCTGTAGACAGGCCCAAAAAGTCCAGGAAACATTATCAATACTGTGCATTTTGGAGAAATATTAAAAAAAAAAGAAAAAAAGCAAGAAGTAGATGGGGGACACAAAGACACATGGTATCAGTCTGGTTCCCAAATTCATCTGTTCCATTATTCCTGTTACGTGGGGATGGTGACACAGCGGTGTAAAGGTGTTCCTGCATAGCCAAACCCCAGAGGCTGGTTCCTGATGATGCTCCTTAGGTCAAATAACCAGAAAGAAGGGGAGAAGCATCATTTTGGGTGGGGTGGGAAGAACCATTTGGGCACATGATATTGCCCACATTAGGAGAGGGATCAGGACCTAGTTTGCCACTTGTGACCGTGGTGTGGGATCCGTGGGGTAAGTGGAGGAGATGACCTCTTCTGGCAGGGATGTCAGGGCTGCCCAAAGCTCCTGGAAGGCAGGGGCTGTTGAGAGACAATCTGGCCCCATGGGACCAAAGTGAAGTGCTTAGAGAGCAAATTCCTGGTGCATAATGGAAGACGAGTGGAGAAATAAAGGGGTTTGGATCTGTGGGGGTGCAGGTAGGGGCTGTGGTAGTGAGCAAGTGTCAATGGACCTTGGAGCTGGGGAGTGCAGGCAACATCAAAAGGAGAGGGGAACGGGAGGAGGGAGGGTGATGAGCAGGGGAGAGGGTAAAAAGGTTAGCAGTAAAGTATGCAACATCCTACTTGCTTTATTTTCTGTCCTGTTATTGACAATCTTATTTTCAGTCATTATTTAATGGGCAGTTAGTCGGAGTAAGAAGAGCGATTAGGTGTGGTAAGCACAGTGATTAAAGCAGTGGGGTAAAAAACTGCTTTAGGAAATCTGCCCACGAACATTTTTTTTAATATATCAAAGGAGGTAATGACATTTTCTAGTAAAGTAAGGGTTTTATCTGAAAGCTGTTTATCTTCTTTGCTTTCCATATTGTTAAAAGCACAGGCTTTTCAAAGTACAGCAAACAGTTCTCTAACCAAGCTACCACATATCCCACTCCACACTGACAAAGTCTAGCTTGGATTTGCAAATAACTGAGTGGTTTTGAGAGCTAAAATATTTTATTTATGTTTTAGAGTGAACAAATCTGGGTTTGCAGTGAAAATACATTCTCATCTTCAGCAGTGGGAGAGCTGCCTTTTTGCCTCAGTACAACTTAGAGCACAGGATCATATTTAATAAAGAGATATTTAGTTTCTATTGGAAAAGGATTGCTGCAGAAGATATAAAAGCTACTTGGATATTTTTATAGAACTTCTGCATAAATCTTGTATCCATAGCCTGATCTAGTGACATAAATATTAGCAGCTTGTTTCTATTTCACCTGCTGTAGAACCACTGCTGTCCTACAGCAATAACCAGCAAGGGAATAGAGCTATTTGCTGCTGTCATAAATAAGACAGGGTGTCACAGCTGTTTTCATTTGACTGAGCAGTAATGGAGTTAATTATACTTCCAGTCTCTTTGTTTTTGATCTGTGTTTCCAAAGTCATCTGAGCTTCTAGAATTCTTGCAATTTTTTAACCCTTTTTTCTACTCACCTGGATTAGACATTTTCTGTAATTTGCAGGTGATTTCATGTTATAATTTTTTATGGTATTTATACATGCTTTTCCGATGAGTTACATTGTATTGTTCTATGAAAATCTGTCCTAAACATCAATGTATTTAGTTTTCTTGAGCAACATAACAGATAGAGAGTGTGGTCTTTTTGAAGAGCAGGCACATGGATGAACTTTTGCTAGAAAAAAACCCTATTTTAATCTCCAGCACTGCAGATAATTTGCTTGAAGAAAAAGAGCAGCATAATACTCTGATCCAATCAATCATATTTCTGAAAGAATTCATGGCATTAGAGTGTCAAAAGGACAGCTAAACTCACACAAATAGGGAAAAGGTGATTCATATTTAGGAACACTAGTCCATATAGCTGCTTCAGAGGAGCACATAAGGCAGAACAATGCATGAAGTCCTCTCTGTTGTTGACAGAGCTTCACAAGTTGCTTGCAATTTTATTTTTTCTTTCCCCCCTTTTTTAAGTTGTTTTTTTATAATGCAACAATAGTAGATAAGAATAAAGGGAAGTATTTATTTTTAAGTATTTATGGGAATATATTGAAAGTGTCCAAGTTTTGCTCAAAGAATTTAATAAGTCGGTAGTCATGCAAAGAAGTGTAGTTGTTGAAATGTCTGTGATGGAGGCTCTGATTCTGAGCCAGTTTTATAAAGTTACTGGTTTTATGGGAGTTGGACACCAAGCCTGTGTGAAAATCACACTGGACACCTATCTGCATATCTCCATGGCTGAAAATAGGCTTTGAGATGTGCCTCCAGTGGTTTGCAAGCAAACAAGTGATAAAGTGAAATGTGGGAGCAGCAAGTACTACAAATATATTTCTCTAGTCTTAATAGTCTGTCGTTGCTAAGTCTCTGAAATACCCTTGGAATGGAAAGCAAGGAGGAAGCTTCAAGAGCGAGACATAAATAAAGTTGCTAATACACACTTAAAATTTCAAAGTTGCTTGTAATTTAGCATGACAAAAAACATGATCAGTGATATGTGCCAGCATAAAAGTGTGTGATAAGTAACTTTGCTCTTAGTGTGCCTTAGTTGCCTAGTTCTCAGACCCAGTTGCCACACTGTTACTGCAGCATTGCAAGACAAAGGATTATCTGTATTTTTTATCCCCTTGTTTACTCTTTTTGACAAATAAATAATTAACTGAGCAGACAGGATGAGGGGAGATTGAGATGAGATGAGATGAGATGAGATGATGAGATGAAGAGATGAACTTCCTAGAAGTCCTGCCAGAATGTCCCATCACTGGGACACAGTGGTCATGACACAGAGTTGACAATGCGCAGGAGTGATACTTCCCATGTGTGACAGCGAGAGGTCAAAATTTCCATTTGCTGCTGCCAAAACCTTCAACCACTCCCCACTCCTCACCCCCAAATATGGCTCTGTATGATCATGGAAACTCTTCTTGTTGATGGAAATTCTGGGATGCTGGGAAGACAGTTATGCTTAGCTGAAAGACAGGGAGAGATTTGAAGATTGGTTTTGTTTCAGATTTGGGTTTGTTTTGAAGGCAGGTAAAATTTAAAACATAGATTTCAGTGTGAGGTGTGTAAAATCTCTACTTTGAGTAACAGATTTAGCCAGATACAGCCTTTTACTACAGAAGGTCAAATCTTTCACTCTGAAGTCTTTCAGACTCTGAACCCAGTTTGCATATTGAGCTCTCAGAACTATTTTCGACTACCAAGGGCATCTGAGCATGAAGAACACATTTCTTGATGTCTTTAGTTACAAATTGGCACACAGATGGGCTGCAGTAGTATGATGGGGGGGGGCACATCTTAAATCCGCTCTGTTTATTACCCAGGAAGTTTTGATCAAGTTTATGGTGTTAAAGACTCCAACATATCAACTCCATTGAAGAACAGGACAAGCTATTGTAAATATGAACCATCAAAGCATTAGCCATTTCAATGAAATGAAGCAAATCAATTGTTTTCTATAAAGGTGCCTTTCAGATCTCCTTTTTCAGGTTCTGAGATCCCTTATCAAGTTCAGCATTATTAAATGTTGGACTATGGACTGCAAGAGTAATTTTTTAGGACTTCTAAAGGGTCACTTTGCTGCTAACATGCTTGTCTTTGCATTTATTTTACTTGGCCTAAACAGAATGACTCACACACACGCACACAAATATACATAAACCAGAATTAATTCTGTTGCATATAATACCTGTTTGAACCTTAACCCAGCAAAGAATTTGAGGTCATAAAAAAAAAAAAAATCAGAGATGTGCTCAAATGCCATTGTAAGATGGGAATAACATATCCAATGAAATGTATCCATTATGGTGATCTAGTTAGGATCCCTACTCTTTATCTGCAGAAATAAACTACAGCTTGCACATGGGAAATAGAAGATGTTTTCTCTGTGATGCATCATGTACTCACCTTTGTAGACAGCTACATCTCTAGATGAGTGGGATAGTTTCCTTTGCTGGGGCACCCATCAGCTTCTTGAGAGATGCTGCAGAAATCCTGAGCCTGTGTTGTCCATATTGGGGCAATACCAATGGTGTGTACAAGAATTCAAAGGATGGAGGATGCTCCCTTTTTTGCTGTCCTTCCTCTACTGGAGACAGTAAAGGAATTAAAAATTGAACTTTGTTTATGTTGAATATGCAGCCTTTATCCTTTATTTAATGGTACATAATGCCTGAAAAGGACTTTTCCATTAAGATGGAATTCCTTAACTTCAAACATGAGATGTCCATCTCAAAGCACACCTTTAAGTACAACTGGAAGATTAAATACCTTTATAGGCTGGGGTCAGTGCTTGTAATTGAAGGTGCCTGACATTACTTTAACATATGCTTTCTTTAACATGCCAAAGCCCTGAGCTGCCATGTTTCAAAGAAACAAGAGGCTAGAATGAATTATCTTCTTTCAGTAAAAAGTAGAATTTCCTCTCTAAAATTGCTCTGGCTTGAGCTCCATTGTTCCCAATATACTTTCCAACGCCACTGACAGGTTTAAGATCTGGTATTTGTGATACTTGAGAAAGAAAAACATGTGATTTATACCTCTGGAAAGACTGTATTTCTGGCTTTCTAATGGGACAAACAGAAGTAGCACCTCACTTAGGAATGTCCAGAGCCATTGCAGGTTAAAGCTCTGATGTCTGTTTAAACACAAAAGTTATTTTGTGTCACTTTAAAACATGACTTTAAATAAGAGTTATATCTTTACCAATTTAAAACTGAACCTGGAAGCAATTTAGTAAAATGGATTTTTTTTGGACAGAATATCTATTATATCATATGAACCTACTTTCCAAAGCATGCAGTTAAACAGAGCTTACTGTAAATTGCTTGATAGCTCAACTTTCTTCCCAGACTCAGTGGAGTAACAATGCTATAAAACTGGGGAGAGAGGAGACATTTCTTGTGCCTCAGTGACTGAGTAATTCCAATATTCTCACTTTCATGTGAACCTAGTCTGCTCTCCAAACTGGCCATTCTGTCAACCTGGAGGAATAGGTCAGGAAGGAGAATAAGCAGGGTCTGTTTTCTCTGGTTTGTTTCTTTGGTTTTTTAGAAAAACAGTCTTTGAAAGAGGAAATTCTCTTTGACATAGTTTTAAACTGTACACTTGAATAGTGAACATTTCTCTGAAAGAGGTAATGGTAATGCTATTCTGACAGTAATGTAAATCTACCTTTTCCTTCAAATTAAAGCTTCAAAAATTATAAATGTATTCTTGCTGCATACTGATATCCTCTTTTTCTTCCTCCACATTTTTCCTTTCTCTTTACAACTCCCTAAATTATAAGGGAATTAAAAGTCCATTAGATAGTATACATTAACATATGCTATTATGGTTTTAGCTAGTGAGCGTGGGCAGAAGCTGCTGTGTGATGTGATTTTCCATTACTGTCCTTTGAAGGCAAAACATAAAATTGTTTAAAACATTTTACTATTAAAAAAAAACAACTAAAACAGGACTAAAATTCTAAACTATGACAAGTGGCCTAAAATAAGTAAAGAAAATATTTATTTCTAAAATATGCTCCACATTAATTCCTATGTTGAAAAAGGCTGGTTTGTCTCATGAAATGCCATGACTAAAGTATCAGGGTTTTCCAAACCATGTTGAAGAAGCTTTTTATAAGTGTCTATAGAATACCTTCTACTAAGGAAGTCTGACTCAATTTTTTTTAAGTAGACATAGTTGTCAAACCCCAAAAATAATATTTTTTAAACCAAAAATAACAGGTTTTCAATTGTATTTCTTTTACTTTCTGTCTACCTTAATTCTGCTAAGTAGCCTCTAGGAACAAGTGGCTACAGCCTGTGTATTTTTATGTCCTTGACCACGTTGGTCACCCTTGCTGTGTCCTTATTTCACCACATACACAAAGGCATAATGCCTCTCTACCTCATGCAATGGAAACTGGACTTCATATTTTAAAATTGTAAAGTGCAGAGAGAGGCTTTGTCATATTTGTAACAATTTTAATTGTGAACTCTACTACAGTTGTGCAAAATATTGCATATACTAATGCTATGTTTTCTACCAGTTTGAAAGATTTTCTCATCTCACTACCACAGATTTAGTAGGAAGTACCAGGAATAAATCTTAACAGTCAAAGAAATTTACTTACAGTTGCCTTTTCTACACCTATTGGTAGCAGATTTATATCTGTGACCAGGGAAGTAGTCATCTGAATGCAGTCATGGATGATTTTAAATTAAACATAAAGTTTAAGAAAATTCTGGCTAAATGTCATCAAGATCCATCATACCAAGCTGTCTGAGAGGGTAAAGGGCACTCTGTGAGCTAGATGAAGGGCAAAAGCAGATCCAGAGCCAAGAGAGTGCTACAGTATGGCACAGGTGCTTGGGGACAGCCAAAGGAGCCATCTGGGAGAAGTGGGGTTTGCCACTCTGAAGCACAGGAGTGGGTGCTCTCCTTGTGTGCCCATCTCCTTCCCTGCCTCCCCTCATCCTGTGCTCCAGGCTGCTGCTGCTTTTGCCTGAGCCCTTGCTCCCTAATCTCTGCCTACCAGCAGCTCTGCGTGCATCTACTCTTTTCCTCCATCCCATCCAACTATTTCCAGGCACCCAGTGCTGTGAGGTCCTGAGCAGAGGGTAATTTTTTTTTTCTCCCCAGAATCCAGCTCTAATTTACAGCATTTGTTTCTGTATTAACCATAAAAGGAAAAGAATATTTTTGAAATCAATGTTTAAATGTGAATCAAAATTCAATATGTGGAGGACAGGGAATATTTATAGACACATTGTTTGTATTTTGGGATAAAAATAGCCTTTCCATGAAAAATGCAGTAGTGACCGGAATTCCATTGTTTCCCCTACAACACATACATTAAACAGTCCTAAGTGGATAATGGGAAAGAACAATAATAAGGATAACGATAGGTTACAGAAACAATTAGGTAAGGAATAACACATGACAGGTAATCCAGTCATAAATTTATAGGCATGCTGCTCTCTCCTCAGGAGCCCTGTGAGACACAGGGCCAAAGGCCAAATACATTCCCAAGGAATGTGTACTGAATCACACGCCTGCAGACTGCATGTTATTATTAGAATTGTAAAATGTTATTGCTGATTTTTATATATCACACTGTGTGGTTAATTTAAAAATGTGGCTAGACAATTTATTGTGTGTTTGGGATGGCTATTTCCAATACAATTTTCTTTGATTATTTTAAAATGTGTTGTTAGATTTAATTCTTTTTAAATGCATTTTCAAACCTCGGGAGGACTCTCAATGAGGCTTAAAAAGCTCTTGGTACCTCGGCTTTGTTCTGGCGTTTTGGCTTCACACTCATCCACTGAACAGTAAATGCTTGTTTTCAAGCTTATTTTCCCCAACCCAGCAGCCCTTTTGTTAAATGCAGCTAGTGCAGTGCCAGTTAGGGAAATGGAGTAAAAACAATTTAAAAGCAGCAGTGAGGGCAATGAGCTGGCCCACAGAGCTGTGTGGTGCCTACACTTTACAGACACATTGTTCTCCCCTTAACCTGTCCTACCTGCATGAGCTGAAAGGAGCCCTGGGTTTTAAACTTCATACGGGGATGCTTTGATTTCCTGTTGAACATTGTTGGCAAATGAGAAGTAGGCAAATACATTTCATGCTACCCAGAGCCAGTAATGAAAGCTGTCAATGTCCAGAAAATGGAGTTTCACAGTGTTTTCAGGGAGGCTAATAGCTTTTGCTCCCACTTTTGAATTGCTGCAGGATGTCTGCATCTGAAAGTTCTATAAGCAGAAAAGCTGTTTCAGATTACTTGAAGAAGCAGCTTGATGAATCACTTCAAATATCCCTCCCTAAAAAGACCAGTCCTCCTTCTACTGTTCTAGGGAGTAATTATGAGATATAAAAAAATAGCTGTAATATACTGGGTTTGTATGAAATGAAATGAAATAAACTGAAGTCTGGGAGAAAGGCTTCAGGTTCATCTACTTTGCACCTACGTAAATCAGGAGAAACCCTGCCAGTTGTACTGCAGAAAAATGAGTTTCAGTGTTTGGTGTTCCTCTTGAGAGCAAAAGCTCCACTTTCCCTGCTCCTGCAGGTCTGTGTGGTTTTGTTCACTTATTCTCCCTTGTTCGTTGGTGCTCCAAATCAAAGATCGTGAGAAATTTGGGGTTTGGATATTTTAAAGAATGATCAAATACTTAAAGGAAGTGATCAAGGTGTATAGGGTGATTTGAAGAGGAGAAGAAATGAAGAACTAAATATTATAAAGAACTCCACTTGACCTGAACCTGCAGGTACTGAGCAGGTAAGGTGTGGGTGGACGCATTTATGGATATCCCTCAGCCTTTGAAATCCTATGTACTGTGAAAAACATTAGAGCAGAATACTGACAGTCATCTGCTTTCTCACCCATCCCTCTTCTTGTTCTCCTAGGCACACATCAGTGCACAGCACTGTTAACATGTGTTGGTAATAAAATGCCAGTTTCAGTTTGATATGTTCTGATTCTCCCTCTATTTCATCTCCTTTAAATTTCTCTCCTTTCCAAACATCTGCTTTATCCTTGGGAACACGTGGCACCGACATAACCTAGAAAGTACAATGATGGTGTAATTTTGATGTGTTTCTCATATGTTAAGATGATTGCTAATTATCTAGCTAAAACCAATTCCACATGATAATGTAACACCACTTCCCTTTTAGTTGAAGTCCCACTTATTTTAAACACTTGAGACTGTGCAAAGTGTGGTTGTTCAGTGTAGGCATTTCTGATGTGAAATACTTCTGAAAATACACCCAATCCCTTTGTCATGAGCCAGCTTTCAGTGAAGTCAGTTGTGATAGCCTGGTGTAAGGTCATCTATTAGCAAAACACTTCAGCTCTAAGAATTGTCCTGGTGGCTTTGTGGAAAATAGATCAGATTGAATTTCCCTTCAGAGGAGGTTTGGGTGCTAGAAGAACTTCAGCTGTAGCTGTTTTCCATGGCAGTTTTCATTTTACCCCCAGAGTTGAAAGGGAAATGTCCTCATTGCATTAGTCACACTGAATAAATTATGGAACTGGTTTTCAAAGCTCCTAAGTAAAGTGGCTGTATTTTAACATTTATTCAGGTATCAATACTCAATAGCCTTTTCACTGGCCCCTGTGGAAACCTGGATGTGTTTATAGGCATTAGGAGCTGAGACCGTCAAGAAAATTCTGATAGTTCACCCAAGCAGTTGCTTGAGACTTGAAGCAAGATGTTGATTTTGTGTCTGAACTAAGAGCAGCCGTGATAAGCTCTCATTCTCTAGCCTTGTTCTCATGCTCACAGGAAATGAGGGTTTGGAGCAGTATTCTACAGCATACAGAGAACCACAGGAAAGGAGGCTTTGCTGAATGATCGTTCTCTCTATTACTTTCAGACTCCCAGAATGCTGTAAAATATATTGCAACTCCTCGACATTCTGCATAAATCAAGTGCTTTTTGACAGCTGTTGTTGATGGTAAAAGGCTTTGTCCCTCCTCAGCCATAACAGAACATTTCCAGTATGAATGGTTCTGAAACTGGAGGGAGAGCACAGACTTCTGAACAGCTTTGTTTAAAGGTTGTTTGCATGATTTGGAAAGGACTCCTTTTACACTCCAGAAACAGTAATTTTTCCAAACAAGATGAGGGTATTAAATGGTTAAGACTAAGTATGTGGGCAGCCAACGTATCTGCCACTTCTAAGAGCAAAAATAGCATGTACCTTATTAAAAGCAGCCTGATAGGGTCAGTAGCCCAGTCTCAGAATACCGCCCAAGAACAATTTCAATTTTAATAGCTTTTACTATGTATTTCATAAGCATGCCCATTGAAATTGAGTCATCAAAGCCTCCCAGTTCCTCCAAGACAGATTTTAGCCCGAGAGCTTGGAGTAATTATCCCACTGGATGTTAGCCTGTGTAGCTATTTCAACCTCGTTCATCATTTCAAACAGCTACATACTCTGCCTGCTAATTTCATCAGATGGATTAGCCTCTCTTACTTGTCTATCTTTTTTTTTTTTTTATTTCTGGGGGCTGAAATATTGCCTTCTTCCCCTGTTTTAATAAGCTGAGCAGGCATGCACCACTGCACCGCTTCTGCCTCCTATTTCTTTCAGCTCAGAGAATGATCTTCTGGGGGAAGAGCTGGGACTAAATGTGAAGGTGAAAACTTGGGCACTTTTACCTGCAGGCTGGAACCAGCAGCTTTCAACCCAACTGAAAACAAAGTCTTGAGCCTATCTGAATTTATCTGCCTCTCTGTTCAGTGTCTTCTGAGCAAGTCTACTTTTCTGCCCACCTTCCCTTTTTTTTACGTGCCACTGGCTTTTCTGGGCTGTGCATGATACTGCTTGTCTGCTAATGCACATCTTTGAGCAGCCTCATGGAAATACAGTGGATCTGAGGCTAAATGGGTAAATGGAAGTCTCTTTCTGCTGACTGGTACAGCCTTTGTTTGTATCTTCTGTCACAGAAGTGCATCTAGCTACTACCTCTGGTACAATGCCCAGAACATTTTGTTTGGTGCCCTAGTTTTACAGTGATGTTAAACCTAGAAACAGGTGGTTATAGATAAACAAAAAATACTGACAAGTAATTTTTTCCTGAGTTTCTAACGTGAAACTGTCAGCAAAGTGTTTTGCTGCCTTTGGGACTCAGTCTGCACCCTCACATTATCCCAACCTGCATTCTGCAATGTCCTCTGGCAGTGCTACTTTAAGTTTGTCAGGTAGCTTATTTTTGCATTTGGGCACCCTTGTTGAATAGCTGAAATGTCTTAGTATTTAGGAGGATCTGGCTTTATCCCTGAAACCTCAGCATCCCCAAGGATGGCAGTGTCAGCCTTTGTGGAAGAGACAGGAGGCTGCACCTCCAGACCCTCCCTGACTGAAGAATTGGAGCCAAGCAGAGCATTCAAGGTACCCTGTCTGCTTGCTTGGCTCTCTGGGTGTGCTGCAGCACAGCTGCTGACGAGCTGGGAGAAGGGTGAATCTTTTCTGGAGGGAGTAGCAAGGGAGGAGAGGACACTTGCCAGAGGAGATACTCTGCACCATGGATCTCAGCACACCTAGGGCTAATGTAATTATGGGGAAAATTCTTCATTAGAGTATTTGTCAACAATCTTCTTTATGGGTTAAATAAACCTGTGATTAGCTGGCGAAGTTTGCTAGGAAAAGATCCTCCCTGTGTTATCTGGGTAACTAGACAAGAGCCATATAATTTCAGAATGACCTTGGTGTTAGGACACACTGATATTTTAGGCAATGTTCTTTTAATTTTTGCAAATTTGTGACATTAGTTATGGTTCAGTACCAGTATCAAGATCATTAGTATTAAGTTAAATACTTTTGGATTCACAGGGTAGTAATTGCAGTAGATTTTTGAACTATTTATTGGTAAGTTTTATTCTACTTGGTCATCATCTCAAAGTCCTTTGGCCAAATCTTATCTTCTCTACGAGTCAAAACATTCCACTGCTTTTTGTTTTTTCTCATCATCAAAGGAAGCCACACCTGTGTCCTCCATAATTTTATTGACCTAAAAAGGCAGTCTCCAGGGAAAGCTGCCAGTTACATGGAACTTGCTCTGATGGCATGGAAAAAACACAAAGTGGGCAAACCAAACTTCACACCTGGTCTTTAAATTAATTTATGTGGCATTCCCAAAGGAGACCACAGTCACAGGGAAAATCTAAAAGTGTGGCTAGGAAACAGCAGTTATTGAAATATGTCAGCCTGATAACAATTGCAAAAAACCCGCATTTTCTTAAGACAGAGAAAAGTATTAAGCATCAGTGTTTTCAACTCATTGTTATTCATTAGTAGCAACTCACACAGAAGTTTCCAAGGAATGACCATCAACCAAAAGAGTGACAGAGCAGACAGATAAATTGATATAAAGTCAAGAGCTGTTGATTGCTGAGGAGAAAATAAAGAACCCATTAGGAATGCGTTCCTATTCCTTAATTCCTTCCCTCCCCCCCCCCAGCCCCTCAACCCAACCAAGGCTATTACACACATGAGGACACACATCTTCAATCATTTTATATCCTCCCCAGCACTCTAGTAGCTGTGCTTCACCCTCTTGCCTTTCATCACCACATACAAACAGCACACAAATTCCCCCAGGACAGTGCACTACTCTGTTTCCTCTCTCCACAACAATCACACGTAGCAGCTGCGTGCCACAAGCCACAGGCAGAGTCAAGGTCACATGTGTGTTCTTAGGACCTCTTCCTTTTGTTCTCCACTGATAATTTTCCATTTGGTCTTTGTTGGGTGTTACCCTGGTGGCTGCTCTTCAGCAGAGTTCTCGTTTGGAGAAAATTCCAAAAGAAAAGGAATTTTATATATCTTTCTCTAATTCAAACATTATGTGCATTTTGCTTCTTTGAGTTCACCGAGGTTTTTTCTTTTGAAATTCAAATCACATGCTGAATAACTACACCTATTACATGGTTTTAAGTAAAAAAGAGTCTATTGCTTGCCTCCTATTGTGTCCAGTTTGCATAAGCTTTATATTAGGCTGCTTCAAAGATTATGCTGGAAGCCATATATTCAAAGGATATGTAAGGTAAATTTACTTCTGATTGTTCTTTGTGTGGTAAAATAGTTCTAATGAATGTCATGGACAAATGACACTCCCTTGAGTTAGGTCCTGGGCAAGTTTCTGTGTTAAACATTAGTAATAAATCTTATTTCAGTAATTTGTCATAGCCCTATGAAATATATTATATTGGCCTTTTAAGAGAAAGATTTGGCCCTTGCACTGTTCCATTAGTTTTGAAGTAAAGCGTGTTAGCTTTTTTCCTAAAGACTATGTAGAGGAAAATGTAGAGTTTAGCTCTGCCTAGGATGTCAAGAAGTCTGTTCAGTGAACCAAGTAGAGTATTCTTTTAGCAGAAAGGAAAGCCTATTTTGTGAATGTTTCTGGTAAAATAAATAAATTTTAAAAAAGCTCTTTCTTCAACTCTGCTCAGAAACAGGGCTGGACAAGGAACCCGGGAGCTATGTTGTGAGAAGACTGTGGAGGTGTTGAGATGGTCCGATGAACAACCTGAGTAAAGACACCCTGTGGATTTTTTGTCCATATTATAAAGGGACTTGGGCTGTTCCCAACCCAGGAGGAAGGTTTTCTGAAGTCACTGCTGGAATGTGTTGGGACAGAAGCATAGCTTAGACATCCTATCAAAGCTCTGAGGTGTGTCTGTCCAGAAATGGCTTCTGTCGGGACACTGAACCTGCATCCTCTGGAACAAATTATTTTTCTACAGGTAAAAAGCTCTTAAATTCAATTGAAAGCTTTACTTCATTTGACATTCAAGGTTTGGAAAATATGAGCTTTTTCTGGTTTGAGGAGGGGAGAAGCAGGGTCCTAGCATCTGCCTATGACAGGCAGGGAAATAGTGTGTCTGCATCCTGCTGCCAGTAGGCAACTGGCTGCAGGCCCTTGTTCAGAGGGCTTGGAGAGTAGCAGCCTTCCACTTTACATGCCTTTATATATTCATAGGTTAGACAAAATAAAAATCCTCAGGACAGACTGCAAAGGATAAGCAAAAGAGAAACTATGTGTGTGACAGAATGACAGTCCTACCATTAAACACTTTAAAAGGGTAATTTCAAATGGAATTAATAATTATTAAAAAAATTAGTTCAGCCTACATGTCAGTTTTAGGCTGTGGCCATTTTTCTGAAAGAATTATTATTTACTTATGTTTTAACACATGATAAAACCAAACAGAAGTGACCTCTCTCCTATCTTACAGAATAATCATGAGAATCAGGAGAAGTGCTTGACACCCAAGTAGCCTCAACAGTTGGTACACGGTAGCTGTCAGCGTGAAATCGAGTGCAAAATTGCCAGATTTGGAGTCCTTCCTAAAACTGCTTGCTCTGTCAAGTGGAAGTAAAGGACATTGACCAGAAAAATGACACAAGACTTTTCCAGAGGCAATCTTTGCAGACACTCCATTTCACCTATACAACAGCTGTATCTGCACTCTGATTTTCTAGTGTAGGATAGACTTGTGACTATTGCTGCCTCATAACCTGCACAGAAATCTTGTAAAAATCAGAAGAGAAGACCTAATAGTTTATTTTTCAAGTGGATAAAATTTGGTCTGTCCAAAAGTAAGATGGGCAGTCTGTCATAAGAACTTCCCGCTGTCCTAACAAGTAAATTTGTAATAGTAACTTACTATTATCTGAGCAAAATTTTGAAGCTATTTCAAAAGGATTTGCCTCATACTGCTTCCAGTGGAGGACTTAAAAAATTATGTATATTAGTACTACTGTCCTCTGAATAGGTATATGTGTGAGACACATATATTTTGTCATTCTTCTCTGTAAAAAAAAAAAGGAACTTGTATTTGGTTTTGCTTGAAATGGATGAAAACTTTAGCAACAATTTGTCCCAGGAGGAACATTTTGTAGTTATCTTTTAAAGTAAAGAGGAATGGCAAATAAGGAAGATAGATTTCTTCAGAATAAATTATCATGTGAACAAAATGGGCTTCTGACACAGTATTTATTTAGGAACAGTAAATTATTCTGTCTTTCAAAGACATGCTATGGGGTTCTCTTTTTGATTTTTTTCCTGTACTCTCTACAAGTATGGTGAATACTATAGTTTTGTCACCAAATTATTGTACTGAATCAAAGGTAGTGCATCCTTCATGACTGTGAGCATTAGGGGTTATCTTAACCTAACAAGATATTAATAACCCCAGCCAAAAAATACAAAGTTTTGGAGAAGTAGAGATTATATGGGAAGATCATTCACATTGCCTACATACTAATTAAAGAATAAGCCACACTCCAATTTTAAAACAGATTTTAACCAAATAAGCTCCCAGAAATGGTTTACTCTCTCAGCTTCTTATTGATACTAACTTATATTTGAAAAACTAATAGATTGTCCATGTCCTCCCCAAAGGGTTTGATTTAAAGTTCAAGCTTTTTTAAGTACTATATATTGCCATTAGGATAAAATATTGGGTAGTACTATCTCCTGGATGCCATATTTTTAAGAATATGCTTCATGCCTCATTTACCAGAAATGTATTGAGATTTTCCTGAGCCAACATTCAAAGAATAACTTGACATTTTTCATACCATAATGCCATGTTTTTGTCTTTTCTTTTTAATTCCTTTGCCATCCAAACTGGTAGTTTAAATTGATCTTTTATTTATTTATTTTTTTACCATCTAAAGTTCAAGTAGAATATGTTTGTGTACTGCATATGCAATATCTGTGTAAGAAATTATTAGATTTTCAAAGGGAAGATAGAATGTATAAGAGCAAAAGAGAGTTAAGCAGAATAAAACAGCATGGAAGGGAGTGATTCCTGCTGGGATGTCATTTCTCAGAATTTCAGAATCAATAAGGTTGGAAAGGAGGGGGTTTAATTCTCAGTTCTGGAGCTGTATATTTCATGTTAGAGCACCTCCTCTTGTTTGCTACCAGAAGTCTGTCCTCTGGTGGCACTGCACAGCTTCTCCTGCTGCCTTAGTGCTCCCAATATATTTGAACAATTCCTGCCAACTTCCTTTAGTTTTCCCCTTGTTACCACTGCTGATGGGTCCTGTTCAGCATTTCTCTTGCTGTGTTGCTCCGTGCTTTCATAAAATGACAAGTTTTTCTTCCATTTATGCACTAGAACAAAGCTGGGGAAGATGGGGGACAGAAGGGACCAGAGGTTCTCCAAGATATATCATTAAAATAGCCAAAAGAAACAGGGTAAGAACAATTCAGGATGGAATGTGCATTAGAATGTGAATGTTAGGATGTGTTTATAAAGGATGTCTTTTCACATTTTTTCACACCTTACAGCCCAGAACCAGTCCCACTGATTTTGGCAGGGCTACCCATGGAAAAAAAGGAAGGTTCTCTTCCCTCTTCCAATCCCTGCAGGACTAATAAGACAAATCCAGAACAGAAGACAAGATTGTCTGATCATTTTATTCACACCAAACCCGACTAGTTCAAGCTCAGGTCTGCATCTCTTCAGAACACATAGATCACCGAGACCACGGCTCAGGAACAGAGATGAGATTCAAAAATCCCTTTGGCAGCAGATGAGCTGTAAAGCAGCAAATCACACAGCACAACCTACCACAGACAGCAAGCAGTGAATAAACAGGGATGAGCGCTGCAAACAAAAGAAAGAGCTGGGGTAATTCAGGTTCACAGAGGGCCTTGGAACCGAACTAAAAATATATCTCTTAAATGCAAATAGAGAAAAATGATAGGCATTTGCATGATTGACAGCCTTTCGAAATAGAAGTGTTGCTATAATTAAGCAATAATGTATGAGTGAGTGTACATTATGACAAATTGGAAGCTTGGTTGATTAGACTGAGCATATAAACTGTCAGTATAATTATCACATTTTAATCATTTTTCTCCATTTTTTATAACAGCATTGTCTTCAGCCTCATTTGGTGCTTATTAGATTGATATTCTAAGAGGAATTGTACAACATAAAACATGTCCTTTAACAGGATGAACTTTATATAAGACTTTAGGTATGTCTATAAATATTTATAATGCTGGCTGTTGTGCCTCAACTTTTTGCCACATCTTATGTGTCAAATCATGTCGGTTTAGAGCTTTCTTTACCATGATAAAATATTATAATCTGAAAGTACTTTGTTCTCAGTAACTATTCACTCACTATATATTTTAAGCTGTCATAGGGAAAACATATCACAGCTGAATAATGAGTTAATGATACACGCTG
The DNA here is from genome assembly GCF_035770615.1 of Melospiza melodia melodia. Taxonomy (NCBI): domain Eukaryota; kingdom Metazoa; phylum Chordata; class Aves; order Passeriformes; family Passerellidae; genus Melospiza; species Melospiza melodia. Next base: position 71,683,143 of record NC_086196.1, on the reverse strand, counting down.
CAATGATTAACAAGATGCTCAGTCAATCAGTGTGGGAGCAAGATTTTTCCATTTTCATGCAGCTATGCTAAAATGTATGTAGCTTCATTAACAAGAAAATGTTTGTTGTTAACACCCAGGGTACAGCAACGTTTCAACCAATTTAAAGGGTTTAGTTTTATACCAGTTCCTCTTTAAAAGGTAAACCGCTGGAGGAGTAGCATGCCCCTGAAAATGCAGCGTAACAAAGAAAATAGAGGCTCTTAATGTGGTCATGCTCTTATAGTCTTACCCTATCTCAAATTAGATCTGAGCAGTTCTTTCACCAGTGTTGAAGTAAGAAGGTGGAGGGTGGCCTGGGTGTTAAAATAAGGGTCTGTGAAACAAAATTCTCCAGGCCCTTTCCCCATTTCAGCCACTGGTTTACTTCTTGGCCTTGGGCAAGATGCTTATCTGCTCCTCAGATGAGTGGCCCTTTGGGAAACAGAGATGCATGCACATGCTCTGCAGGGATTATTGGAAAATTAATGTGCTCTAGGTCTCAATTTACTGCTGTTAAAATTCATATTGTACAGCCTACTCCAGGCTTTGCAGCTGCTGCAGAGAAAGAAGTGTAGACTTTGTGGCCTTTCTGGACAATGGTGAATTTCTTTATTTGAGGAAAACTATCAAAGTTGACAGTACAATTGTTCAGTGAGGAATTGCAGAGAACAAATCACAGTAACAGAAAGGTCTTAGTTATTTTTACATTACTTTAAAAGTATTCTGTAGCAAGGATTTAAATGTCTTTTTCTATGGAAGTGTTGAGAAAATATTCCAGACCAAAGAGGTGTCTTCTAGATATCATTCCTTCCATGTCCTCTGCAGCATATATTTAGTAAATAGCATGATATTTTCTCTCAAGATAGTTTGTGGTATTGATATTGAAATATGAATACTGAAGTTCTCATAAGCTGATGATTTTTGAAAGTGGAAAATTGCCAAATAATTGGTTTGAATATTTGGAATAATTTTCTTTGCCTGTGTTTATTTCCTTTCCTAGGCTTTCCACAAATTTTATTTGAAGTTGATGCTAGAAGTATCTTTAAAAAATTATACATTCTATGCTGAATTTGAAGAATATGTGCAAGAAGTGAATTTGAATTCAGAAGTGCAAAGATTGATGTAATAAACTCAATCTAAATTGTAGGATTTTCTCAATCCTTTGAAAATTTACCTTATTAACTCAGTTTTTAACTTTGCACTCCTCCAACAAAATACTTGAGCCTTTCAATAGTCATCACAAAGTTCAAGGTGAAGATGCTACTTCCAGTCTTGGATATTGCTGTCTGCACAGAATAATCATGTGCAATCCTTAGTTCTTCTGCTGCTACTTCTAATGACCCAATTACCAGTAAAATGCATAAAAGCAAGATCTCAGCATTGATTTTTTTCCTTGATTTTCTCAATAGCTTTCACAAACCTGAACTTAACATGCTTTTTATCATAATTATAAGGATTTGATGCTGGATCTTACTAGGTTTATATAGTGTTTCAAAAGGCTCAGTGGAGCCCCTTCCATGAACTTATCAAGGACCCTCATTATGGCATGAAAATTGTATTAAAAAATTACGCATAAATGGCTGTGTCTTGATTGCAAAACAACAACAGAGTATCTCAAAATTCAGTATTAAAATGCCACAGGCATGGACATGTGCCACTAGACCAGATTATTCAGACCTCAGTCCAACCAGGCCTTAAACACTTCCAGAGATGGGCCATTCATGGTTTCTCTGGGCAACCCCTTTTCCACCCTTCTCATAGGAAATAATTTCTTTCTAATATATAATCTAATTGAGGTCTCTTTCAGTTTAAAGCCATTCCCCCTTTTTCTATTACTACAAGCCATTGTCAACAGCCCCTCTCCAGCTTTCTTCTAAACCTCTTTAAGTACTGGAAGCTGCTATAAGTTCTCCCGGGAGCCTTCCCTTCTCCAGCCTGAACAACTCCAACTTTCTCAACCAGTTTCCACAGGTGAAGTTGAGCAGCTCTTCCAGGTATAGTTCTATATGACAGAATTCAGCAAGAAAAAACTGCCTGTCCCTGCCAAGACAATCTCTGGCTGCATTTTGCTTTGCCTCAAGATTGCTGCCCAGGTAAGTGACAGCAGAAGTGCACTGGAGATGAAGAGTGCTATGTCTTGACACTGTCAGCCCTGCCAGGGAAGCAGATCAGCACTTTTGCCCATCCTGTCACAGGGTGCCTGAGTGCACCACGGTTTAGGAAGCAACACAGGGAGGTGTGCTGGGAGATCCAGTGCCACCAACTCGCTGCAGGGTCCCAGCTCACGGAAATGTAGTTTGGATGGTCTAGCTCAACTTAGTATGGCAGAAAATAAAAACCTGCACCTTGCTGGGCTTTGGGGTTGGTAAAACAGAGTGTGTGGAGCTCTGTTATCACTTTGAGGCTTTGGGATGACGCATCCCAAGAGCACAGGCTGCCGGGGCTCAGCGTGGCAGTGCGGTCACTGCACGGAGCCTGAGGAGAGCTGGCAGGGCTCCAGGCACTGGGCAGCACGGCCAGGGCACGGGCACACCTGGCCCTGTGCATCTGTGTGCACTGCCCGGCCAAAACTCACCAGTGCTCTCAAGGACACCTTCTCCCACGCACCAGAGAGCACCACAAAAACAGTTATCTAAATGTGTTAGTGCTACCACACAAAGTAGCTCTTGGATATCTGTGCTGGGACTGGTAAAGAGCAAGAGGAAAATTTAGTTTTCAAATGATGGAGGGCTTAATTCCTTACTGGTGAAAGGAGGCTCTCTGTGTTGCATATATGCCCTCATACACTCATACTCTAGGCCAGCCCAGTGGAGAAGGTGACAGTGATTTTGTAACCTGAAAAGCATTCAGGTTTCATTTGGGAAAAGAAAAAAAAATAGTAGGGGCTTGGATCTTGTCTTATTTTAAGGATTCTCCTTCACCTCTGTCGTGGTTTAAGGCAAGTTTGGGAGAAAACGTCCAAAGGAGTCCCCTCCAGAAAGCCAACCCACACGGCCCCTCCCCCTAACCGGTTCGGGAAGGATTCCTCAGAGAGAAGCGGAAAGAACCTGTTTATTTAATAGGCACAGCACCCCCCAGCACAAGAAATGAACAACACTGGATGACACCACTCTTTCACTGCTCTGAAGAGATGACAAATTCAGAAAGTCTCTCCTGTGGGTGCTCGCTCTGTTATCAATCCCTCCGGCACTGGCAAAGGCTGCTGCCCAGAGTAGGCCCCCGTAGGCCACAGACTGCAAGCTCTCGGTGCTCCCCAGGCCCCACTCTGGAGCACGTTCAAATGGTTCCAAGAAAAGGAAAGAAAAGCAGTCCAGGGAAAATTCGGACTGCCTAGTTAAACTAACCAACAATCAGAAGCAAAAGCAAGAGCAAGAGCAAAGCAGGAGCAAAACAGGAGCAAGAGCAAAAAGCAAAAGCTGCACTATGTACTGCCCCCATCTCTGTGTCCTACTGACTGTTGGGGGAGTGAGCAGACTGATAACAAAACAAAACAAAACAAAACAGAACAAATCTTTGCTCTTCAGAGCCAGTCTTGAAGGTACAGAACATAACATCCAGCATAAACAGAGCAACAACTGGGGATACAAGCTTCACACCATCACCCTAGGACATTAACCTCTCACAATGTGAGAAGATCAATTTACTTTCCCTTTTGTTTAGTACCAGCATGTATTCCATAGCATTAATTTATTCTTCAAGGTCTGATAACATCAGTTCTGTGTCCATTGTCATCAAAGCATACAGGTGATGTGTAGAAATGATAGCAAGGTTGCATTTTTTCTGTGCTTGATGGCTATTAAACAAAAGTAGCCTACTAAGCATTCCTCTTAGATTTCTCTATTGTCCGGATTGTTGGAGGAGCCTGAAATAATTTTCTGTCCTGTAAAAAAATATAAATTAGTTCTTGAATTTAGACACCAGAGCAATACAAACTTTCAAAAATAGTAGAGACCTTTTCATTTTGCTGTGTCTTCCACATAGACCACTTTTGTTCTTGAGATTGCCTAAAAATATTTTTAGTCAGCTTTCTCTTTTCTCTTATGAACTTGGTAAATTTTAGCAGAGACTCCGGAAAGAAAAAAAAAATTTTTCCTTGCTAAAAATTCTGGAGATCTGTCCAGCAGAATTTAATACTCTCATATTTTGGCATCAGTGATTGAAATCTCGCAAGATGATGGCCTTTTTGTTACGGATATACTTCTATCATTCAAGTGAGCTGATCTGTAAGCCTTTCAAAACAAACTAACCAACAACAACAAAAAAAACCTAAACCTTTTAACACACTGTGTTTTTGAAAGTTAACAGCAAAATTCCCCTGGAGATGCAGTCATTCTGAAAAAGACTAAATAAAAAGCCCAGAAGGACTGTAGACAGGTAAAAGGTTTTGTTTTAAACTTACCCTAGAGTCTTGCCCTCTTTGGTTTCCAGGTTAGTCAGGTTCTTCAAGGTGCTAAGTTTCCACAAACCTTAAGTATGATTGAAACCTTTGATGTGCCATCGTGTTTTTGTACAGTGTTCAGGTAGGACTTCGGTCCTGCAGGACTCAGACAAGTCAACAGTTTTTATATTCACTGTTGGAATTGTATTTTTTTCTGCTCCCGAAGGAAAATGATATTATTTGCAGAGCTACATTTCCACTGGGACTAACCAGTTCAAAAAACAGCAGAAATGACGCTGATCCATGGATTCATAAGAAGGAATGTGTCTGACTAAAATGAGAGAAAGTAAATACGAGATTATTCAAAAACATACGTATACACATGGAATGAGAAGAGCTTTATTTAAAGTTAAGATTTTTTTACAAATGGGTTTAAAACATTTACCTGCTCTGTTGTTTTACATAGAAGTCCTGTCTTCTGTGTCTGCACATGAAATATATCTTTCTAGACAAAGGATTCATCATCAGCTTATACTGTATGGAAGTAGAGTTTGCCGTTTGTAAATGTGTGCATATAAAATGTATATGTTACAAAAATAATTTGGAATCGTGCGTCTTTCCTGTTCTTTGATGTTTGAAAGGACTCTATTCTGCCCATTTTTGATTATCTGCCTGTTTCTAAGTTTTGGAAGCAGAATTCCATTTTCCAAATGCCTGCTATTTTTCACTAGAACTAAGTCACCGACAAGTTCTCTTTTCAAAGCGGTTTCCCATGTACTTGTATAACATTATTCCACAGATTTGCTATTGAAATGAAATACTGCAGTGACCTTTTTAATTCCCATGACTTTTTACAATCTTTGAAATTTAGCACAACAGCAGGAGTTTAATCATATTCACTGATGTAAAAGACAAAATAAGGCACCTCTACATTCAGATAGAGATATGACCTCAAAGGTGCAGAGCCTTGAGAGGCTTGTTGGAGATCCCCAAGGACAATTACAGCAATTTTGCTTGTGCTCTACCTGTAATCTCTGACTTTGCCTCCTGATAACACCAACAGAAATTTTGCACTTACATTGCGTGCCAGAGTATTTTGTTCTTGCTGCATGCTGTTGTTTTCCTATCAAAGAATAATCTTATATTACTTTATCTCTCTGTTCCAGTTTATGTCTGCTTCACAACAGTTTCAAGGGGTGAATTTCCAAGGTCTTTGATTTTCTCACTGCTGCAAAGTCCGAGGCTTTGGTTTCATACTTGTCCTTTTTTTTCTGCCACAGTATGGAAGTTCACCAACAAAACAACCTACACCACTCATCTGCTAGCAGTTGTGTGTTCTGTCAGGAGGTTTGTCACTTGTGTTGATTGATGCCAGGTGGACCAAAGGAAGGCTTTAAAAAAATCCCAGCATGTTTATCTATTGCCCCAGAGTGACAGGGTAGCTCAGCTCTCTTAAATCCTCTTCCCATGCAATGACCATCATGGTGTGACTGATGTAGAATCCTGGCAGCTCTGAGCTGCTTTCATTGTCAAACTGGAGCAGAGGAGCAGTAGATGATCACTCTGCAAAGGTTTTTTACTGCTTAGCAGTTATAAGTACAGTATGGGTACTTTTGCCTGTGTGTGCTCACACATAAATGTGCTCAGCACAAGACTTGTGTGCAGTTCTACACCGAGACTCACTTATATGCACTTATGCTTTTTTTCTTCCACAAACTGTGTCTTCAATGGCAAACAATCATGGTAAATACTGTTAAAAATTACTCTTTTTTGAAGTTTAGGTCCAGCTGGCTAAAGATAGACTGAAGGCTTAGGATCAAGGGTTAATATCAGACCCCTTCAACGTTTTTTAGGGGGTGTGCTATCAGTCATATACAAGTGGGAAGATTAGCAGTGACCAATGAATTCTGTCATGAGGCTTTTTGATTTTCTCTGTGAATTGAGTCAATAGCTGTGGTTCAGTTAATCAAAATTAATGGAGACAAAAATTATCATCTTGAGCTGGCAACCACAGCAGAAAAAATAGAGTCTTGAGGCATGGTGGCTCCTGACACTTCTGAGCAGACAAAGAAATTCATTGATACTCCTTCTGATATAACTTTTTGTTAAAGGAGTCTCTGATTGTTTGGGAAATTATTCAAACATCAGCCACGAGCTCTAAATTCACATTTGTGAAGGAATGAACATCACCTTAAATCTTGACAGATTTGCTTTTTGCACATCACTCTCAGTGGCACATGATTTTTGGTAACTTCCAGGGTTGTTGAAGCTAATAGCAGTGTATAGGGGATGCTTAGTGAAGTTGCAGAAAATTGTGCACAACTTTTCACTTGAATTCTAGAAATTAATTTCTTGGGCCAGACCACGAGTCTTAAGCTTGCACATATTTAGATAATGTCAAATTGCATAAGTCAGTTTCTTTCCTCAATGTTTGCTCTTTAAAATTTTTTAAATAAGGAAGCTTATGGGCTGTTTTGATGAAAGGACGTTTCAGAGCTGCATTTGCAGTTATCTAATAGTATTTTTCTGAACTACCATTTAATTGTCAAATCCACCCATAAAGCTTCTTTGGGTGGATTTAACTGACCTAAAGTTTTCAATGAAAAATTCCAAGTCTTCCTAATCTGATAGTTTTCCAGTGAATCCACAAAGTAAATCTAAATAGTGAATAAATCTGAGCACCTGCTGAAAAGTTGCAGAAAAAGGGTAAATTATCCATTGCTACTTATTTGCTTAGCTCATGTTCACCATTTTTGGAGCGATGAATTGTGAAAATTCAGGTTGCTGAACTGGTCAGCTTACAACTAGGTGATAAAACTTCTAAGAGAAGACAAATCACATATTCAGCCGAGATACTATTCTTAGAATGATAAATGAAGTCATTTATCTCAGGAACCTTGTTCTTGACAGGATTTTGTTTGACCAAAAACTGCTCCAAAAATACATTAGTCTAGCAATACTTGCTGTTAAACTCGACATCCACACAGGGATCTTTAACAAGCCATTTGTGGCCCTTCATTACAAAATTTACTGCGCAATACTTTATGTGCTTCCATATCCTTCACATAAAGCACTGTACAGTAGTTTCAATAAAATTTGTGTGAAGTGTTTTACAAAACTCCATCTAAGCAATGGGATTCCATCAGAAAGAACGAGTATCTCAGTGTGAGACTTTTATTTGCAAGGATTTTCCCTGTAAATGACTAAATCATTATTCAGCTGAGAGACAACTCACTGTAAACAGTGCATTGCTTCCAGATGTATCACCTGTGATCAATAGGTTCCCTTTCTGCCTCAGCACTTGTTAATATTGTATATGGGTTTGATTAAATGTTTAAAAACATTTTTTAAGTGACAGAATTAAAAAGGATGGACTCATTACCAAAAACATTCAGCTTTTAATGCCAGGCTAGAAAATATTTACTGGTGCTATATCATCTAAGGATGGGATCTAATCACATCTAATAACTTATGTCAGACTGCCTTTCATTTATATGTGGATGGGAGGCACATGATCCAAGGGAACTCCTCATTTGCTGAAAGAGGTGGCACAGATGAGATCCCACTGCACTGTTATTCTCTTAATTCAAAATCAACTAGAAGTTCTTTTTGTTAGCTTTTAAAATTACTTCCTTTTGCTATTTTGTTTTTTCAGTCTCCTTTGTTAGCCTGACATGTCATAAGTCTCAGGTTTTCAACAGAAAAGCTACCAATGCCATAAGTATAAAATTATACAGGCAGATCCACTTCTTGGGTTGTCTGAGTGTTTGTGACAACCATTGGCACTTCTTCCAGCTTCAATTGTCCTTGTTGTTGGATACCACAAGGCAGAGATAATGTCAGTGTTGAAGACCAAAGTTTGCAATTTATGTGATGTGTGCTGTTATTTCCTGAAAGAAGGTGTGAATCCTTTATTTACTTTTCTTTCCCCATTTTTCTTCAGGATGATCTGACACTTTAACCAAACACACTTGTAAAAAGAATTTTTATGGGGTCCATGTTGCAGGACACAGAGCTTGGTAAGGCCTTTCACATTTGGTAACATCTCAAATCACACAATCATGAACTGTATTTTCTACAAGAATTTTGTCTCTTCACTGCATGGGCTGCATGATGTTCACTTAAAAAACCAGATGTTTAACATTCCCTTTATCCTCGGTTTTCCGAATATGGTCCCATGCTGTGAGTACACACAGCTTCAATTTGACTTTACAAACCCAGATTAGTTTATCTTTGTGTTTGCTTTGGAGTGAAGTTTTTATATCCTTGTTTAGTGGAAAGGAAAAGGAGGCACACAGGGAATTAATTTAGAAGTTACTGATACTTAGGCCTTGTTTTTTTTGTGCACAGTATTAAGTGCCACCTCTGAAGCTCATTCCTGTGGATTGTAGCTCCAGCTGTGATGGGTCAGTGATTCAGCTCCCATCTAGTGTCCATGGTTAAGGAAATGGCTTTAAGGACCTTCCCAGTCCTATTAGAATTGTTGTTGTTGAAGCAGAGACAGAAGCAGTTTTCCAAGGCGGCACTCAGAGATATTTGCTATAAAGCTATTTTTTTTTTCTGCTTTTTGGAGGCCTCTGGGTTTATTAGTAAATGCCTTCCCAATTTGATTGTAAGCAAAACTAGACCCTACTTTATTCATTTTGGCAAATCAGTTAAATGACTTTTCCATCACACGGCTCCTTATTTGATTTAACAATTAATCATATCAATGTGGAAATTGCACGTCAAAATGTTATTGCTGAAGCTGGCAAAAAAGCTCAGCCTGGCTTTGCCTTGGAGGCTGGCATCTTAAAGGGAAGAGACTCCTTTTACCATGCCAGCTTGAACTAACCCAATGCCACTGCCAGAGGCAAACAGCTACTACATACTATTCTTTACCCCAGCTTTCCCTATGAACATCTGCTTTTCCATCACAGTTTGTCCCAGTTGTCCTTACTTTACCTTCTATCCTGAAAAAAACAAAACTAGCCTAAACTGGAAAATTCCCACTGCATCCTTGTCCCAGTCTGTGGATCTTTTCCATGTCCATTTGCTGATTTATTGTTTCTTCAAATTTCAGATTGAAGGCTCCTTTTAATCTGGTGAACTGGTGCCAGGAAGCAAAGTCAGCAGAGAAACAAATTCTCAGCTGCAGTTACTGTCTCCTGTCCTGGTATTGCCATTTCCTAGTTTCATTTTCTAGGCCCGTGCTGAAGGGAGTCGGCACCACTGCCATTTGAGGATGTTGTCTGGAATTTACAACATTCCTGTGTGCAAAGAAGCCGAAACAAAGGAAGAATCTGAGCAGATTTAATGGTCACATTGAAGTGGTGTGACTTCTCAAACCTAAAGCTTGGCCAAATGGCAGATGTTTCTTTAAAAGTGAGCACAGAAGGCATTTTCTCAACGCATAGCCTTGTCTCAGCAAATTCAGCATTCATTTCTTCCTTCATTCTGAGTGGTCCCAGGCACCAGGAAGAGTAGCCAAGTTAAAATAAAAAGATGAAGCCAGAACTAAGGGCAGGTGCCTGTGTCTCTCATCCCACCTGCCCTGTGCAAGGTCAGACCCTCTCAGCTACACCCGTTTAGGACACTGTAGAGACATGTGGGTATTTTGCTATTTCCCAGATCATTGTTATTCTCAGCTCACATGATTCAATCTCTGAATGTTGAAATGCTTATTTTCAATAATGAATATTTCAGCTACTGAGATAAACAGCTCTCATTTTACAGAATTATATATAGAGCTTGGTTGCATACATTTCACTTCCAGATGCTTGCCAAGTGCAAGGATGGCTGAACTTTACAGTTCAGAAGCCACGAATCAGGCCCTGAAAGTCAGGAGACTGCCTTTAAAATAATAGAATCTCAAAGAATAATCAGTGCTGGCAGTATTAATTTGCTGCCTGGTTTCTAAGCCCTTGGGGAATTCTATTTTCCCTTTGCAAATCCACAAGGACAGAAACTTTTGCTTTTTTTTAATGAAAGAAGAGATGGGGTAAGCACAGGGTAAAAAGCAAAGAGACCATGAGAGTTGACAAGACTGACAAGAGGCAGGCATCCTCTGCAAACACAGTGAGAGATGAGACTTGATCTCAGCCTTTGTGGCTTGCACAAAGCCTTGAGAAATCATGCTGGTCTCTGCATTGAGCACAATTCTGCATCAGAAGCTATCTGCAAAAAGAAGTGTTTTTTGAAAATGTCTTAGGCTGTCTTGGTATGCAACAGAAGCATTTTTATAAACCAGCATGGTTTTGAAGATTTTGTTTTCTCTTTCTGCTGCAGGAAATGGTTAGTGGTAGAAGGGAAAGATAAATGTCTGTCAGAGACCCTTGTTCTCTTCTCTACTTTTGTATTTCTGGCTACATTGGGGTGCTTCTCTGTAATAGGATATGCTGAGCTTCTTAGTGTTACATTTTGGAGGCTGATGGAGAAAAGGAGATGGAGGTGTCCCAGGCAGCTGTGCCTGCATTGATCTGCACATGGAGGAGTGGCCATCCTGTACCTATAAGGGGAAACTTGTCCAACTTGTCCTGCACTTACACAGCTGCAACTCCCAACCACTTTTGTGAATGATGGATTCACATTCATTGACATGAATTCATTCACATGAATGATGCATTTATTCCTTTCCACCACACAAATACATCCTCTAGCTCTCTTCTCTGGCGTCTCCTCTTCCTTAGCCCTTCGTGTGTTTGTAGGGGAAGTGCTACAGGCCAGGAAAGGAGCTGGAATAGCACTAGAATCTCTTGTTCATGAGAAGCAATGGGTTCTCCCTAGGGTCCTGGGTATGAAAACACATCTGGGGAAGGGAAAGGCATGAGAGGGACAAAGAGAGGGTCTTATCATTTTGGGGAGATCTCTGACAACCAAGGCATGGAAGAAAGGAAAGGAATAGGGCTGGATGAAGAAAATGGAAATGTTACAGCAGCAGGAGGGGTGAGGGTTGTTCTGTAGAAAGCAGGACTGCTGAAACCTAATCACAGGTGTCACTCTACAGGCTACTTGGAAGTCGGAGTTGCTGCCTGCAGAGTTTTCCTTTGTTCTTGGTGTATCAGACAGTCTCATCAGCTCAGTACTATTCCATGTTGCTGTGCAATGGAAAAGCCCAAACTGCCCCTTTGCTGAAAGGGATATAATCATTTGCCTGTTCCTCCACCCTCTGGAACCCTGCACCCTCTGGAAATTATCATTTAAAAATAACAATGAGATTTTTTTTCCCCACCTCCTTTATTGTACAAGCATGGAACAGATCTGTTAGACCCTTGAATTGTTGCATAGGTCAGCCTATTATTTATGCTCAGTGAAAGAGCAGCACTTCAATGTTACTCATTTTTATTGTACTCAAAGTGTTTTTGTGTACTTGACATACATAAATGATTATGATCCTTCCCTGAGAAACTGCTTGGACACTGTATGAAGTGTACAGGAAAAATGCAGCATGCAAATGCCTAGCTACTTGTGTTGTTTTGCTTTCTTTTAGGTTACTTTTTTTTTAAAACGAGGATTGTACTAGCAGAGTCTGTTTAATAAATACTCTGGGCTGAGGCATCCTTAAATGTCCTTCCATTTTATTTAGGAAAAAAAAAAAAAGGAAAAGAAAAAGAAGCAGGTCTGCAGGGAAGCTGAGGGACTTGGATATGGAAGAGATCTGGCATGTCATTATGTCAAGGTTTCTAGTGTTACCTAGAACTTTTTTGCAGCTCAAGGGAAGAAACTTTCCAACTGGATAAATAATAACCTTGAAAAGGCACCAGACAAAACACGCAATGCACAAGATATGAAAAGAGATCAGCAAAATAACCCCTGGCTTACACGTCCAAAAGTGTAATGACAATATAAGCATTGTCAAAAGTCAGGCTCAGTTACACCTTGGAAAGGCTTAAAATGTGTACACTGAAAAATACAACCCCAAAGCCCTAAATGGACTCAAGTAAGAGGGCTTGGTTTCAAGATCTGGCATCTGGGATAAAAACGTGGTATCAAGTATTGGACTGTATCTGTTTTCCATGTGACACCAGGCAGATAAAGAATGGATAATTTAGCTGTGTTTAAAAGGCAGCAGTAGAGACTTGGAGGAATTTTTTTCCCTTTCCTTTTTTTGTCTAAGTCTTTATCCCTAATTTTTAAGAAAAGAATAACTCTTAAAAAATGGAGGAAAACATAAAAAGTGAGCGTATAGTTGTGTTTGGTTTCAAGACAAAGGAAATACTGGGGAGATAATCCCTCTGAACTTCAGTAAAGAAATCAGAAGTCTGACAGATGAGTAAAAATAAAAATTTAAGAAATACTCAATTTTTGAGGGAAATTGTAACACAGGTGAAGAGTGATGACATCAGGAAATACTGAAAAGGAGGCTCAAGGAAGATTACTAAGGAAGCTTTTCTGGGAATGAGATGAGGAGAATCTATGGATGCAATTTGGTCATGCAAAGCTGTAAACTTGTTCATATTTTAGCCATGGAGAATGCAAGACTAAATCCAGAGCTATGTTTTCCATAAATCGGGAGAGTCCATGCCATTAGTATTAGCTCAGGAGATATTTCACGTGAATTAGTACGTAATTTTGGCCATCCTTGTTCCCAGAGGGTTTTTTACTTTACTTTAAAATATAAAAAGCTCAAGGAAGAGGTAGCAAGATGATAAAGAGAATGGGGACTGTCTGGAGAGAGGAGACTAATCATTGTCTTTTTGTCATTGTCTACAAATGTGCACTTGGTACATGAAGAAGGGAATGGTGAACCACTATTTAACTCAAAGACAGCTTGAAAACTTAGAACATAACTAATAACTCTTTAAAGTGACCTGTGTTGGGAAAGGTGTCTTGTTCAAAAAATGTGAAAATTTTAATTATTTGTCACTTGCTGACAGGGATTATAATATGTTACTGCCTGAAAAGATAGAGAATGAACTTCATATTTCTGAAGGTCCCTACTTCTGCAATCCTCCCCCACCCAGACCTCCACAGCCTCTGCTGAGTCAGTTCTCTAAGAGGAACATGGGAAGGAATGGTTTTTCATAAATTTGATTGTGTGGCAACATATTGTTATGGTCCATCAGAGAATAGAAGAAATTCTCCTTTCCTGGAGTGGTACTCTTGGGTCCTGGCCTCCTAATTATTTTTCAGTCCTCTGGGCACTAGTGGTGGGAATGGCAGTAAGTCTCCTGCCCTGTCTTCTTCTAAGGATTGTACAAGGCATTATTCGGCATTTCAAAGCTCATCACAATTCTGGATATGTGCAATTATTTCCCTCTTTGGGAAGAAATGCAGACATTCTGGGGTGAAAACAAAACCCAGCCAGTGGCAATGAATACTGAGGGGTCCTTCAGAATCATGAGTCCTCACATAAGCATACACTGGAAATAATTAGTTTATGACAAGCTGATGAGCTAATTCAGGCTGTGACCACCGTGCTTCCTTCTGGAGTGAGATGCCATTGCTTCCCAGGACCACCAGATGCCAGACTTCTACTGCAAAACCTCAGCCCTTTGACTGCACAATGGAAAGAAATGTTCTATGCATTTGCATTTTCTCGAATTCCTCCAATTTTGTTTTCTGCAAAAGTGCATTACAATTCGTGCTTATTTCTAAGGGTTTACTGTAACTCTTTAAGATCATTGCAAACAAATTGTAGGAGGTTACTGAGAAACAGCCTCTTTGTAGACTACTGGCTCCTCTGACAAGCCGGTGACTTGAATTTTTTACTTCAAAATCATAATAAAAACTGTGCAGTTAGAAAAAGCACTGCTGAAATGCACAAAAAGAATACTATAACATTGGTTGAGAACAGCAGCAAAATGTTCACAATCAATAGCTTAAAAGCATTTAACAACTTAAGAGTCTTAGATAAACAGCAAAATAATTGCAGCCACTCTTATTTGCAGAAATGTTCTTAAGAGAAATGTTTATTGTGATTTTTTTTCTGTATTATGAGCTGTGTTTCATCATTTTTCTTTCTAATATACACATATTTTATCTAAATTTTACACTTTACAAATGTACCTACTTATATTTGATTAATTGTAAAATTCAGTTATTGCCAAATTATGCAATTATGTTTTTGCTATTAGAGATATAAACATTCTCATTCCTATTGCAGAAGGTATTATTTTAACAAAGCATTCACTGGTTTATAAAATTTAGAGATGTTGAATTAATTTCTAATGAATTGACCATTTAGTGCAGAATGAAAATATTGAACTGTGAATCATCCATATTGGGCCAAAGGGACAGCACATTGTGCCATAAACAAGAAGAAATATACACAAGCACAAATAAAAATAAAAGAAATATAATTTTGGTTGAAAGAACATAATAGAAATGCAGCAGTACAGGTAAACAGACACATTATTTTGTTACAAACAGCAGAGATTTGTTTCAATCTGAGGTTGCTTTCAATTATTTTAAGGGAATATCAAATTGTAAAGTGTAGAATTATTGCAGATTTTTTTTTAATTCACTCATCCCAGTGTATATAAAGCATCTCTTGATCAATGTGAAGTCAATTGTTAAAGCTTTCAAAAGAAAACCTTCCAGGGAAAAAAACGTATAAATATATTGGAAATAAACATATATTCCACTCTATATCCTCCTCCTATATAAAAGCAGAGAGTATGCAAATATCATAAGACATCAATAAAAAATTCTGACAGTTAAAGCAAAGGCTCTCATTAATAATTAAAATACAAATTATGACAGAACACAATGCTTTATTCTATCATGAAATTATGTTGGTCTACAATTATGATAACACTGGTTCTCAATTTTGTATTATTTTGTGGAAATTAAAAAGAAAAAGGCAATGCAATAATGTTTGGGTAGTGGCAAAGACAGCAAACTGATATGAAATATTTACTACAACGGCTTCTCAAAAAGTGTATGCATTATTGACACATAATCAAATAAAAAATATTTCCATTTTCACAGCTCAACTACGATTATAACTTTGAATTCAATTTCTCTCTTAGTGTGAAAATATGAAATATGAGAATATGTAATGTATACCATAGTAGTCCAGAGGATTTTTAACATCATCTCTCAGTGTAGAATCAGGATTTATTTGAATGTGACTGAATTGCCCATGGATAGCAGAAATCACTATTTGTTCTTGAGTCAAGAAAAGTCTTTTTCTTGACATGAAAATGTCAAAAACTTTCATAATGATAGTTTATGATGTCATTATAATTCCTCTCCATTCTTTAAAAACAGAGCATTAAGTCATTCCATTACACTGCCTTACGCTTAATCTTTCCCTTTTTCTAAAAAAAATTCACATATTTATCATTGATTTTCCAGCAGATGTTGTACTGGATGCCCTTTTTTAAAAACTACCTCAGTAATCTGACCTCGCTTAATGATTACTCACACATCCTTTAGTAAGTGAATAAAACTTTTCTTTCACAGATAGTAGGTACTTAATCCTCATTATTGAGAATATGCTGAAACCTTGAATACTTGTCAAAGATTCATTTTATAATCCTGAGGTTGGTTTGCCATCAGTGATTTACACAGGGGCTGTGCTTGCAATAATTGATTCATTCCATACTTAAAATCTACTGCTGTCATTAAAATGACAGTACAACACTTGCTGTTGCAATTTAGATTTACTTGAAAAAAAGGGCTTCATTCTCTCCTGGAAATATGTGGTATTGAAACAGGATATATCATTCTGTGTGTCAAAATAAAATTACAATGACTTGATTCTTATTCTCAAAATATTAATCTTGAATCATGTTTAAAGCATGATGGAAGTTTAACCTGCAATTGCAAGAACAATGTGTTCCTATCTTTTTGTTACTCTGCCTTGGTTCAAAGAGCGTTTTTTAAAGCACTTTAAAAATCTGCCTATAAAAAGGAGTTTTAAGGTGCAGCTCCTACAGTTAATCAGCATGTCAGATGCAATGCCCCTCGATGCAAAGCTTTTATAACACATCAGACTGCAATTTTGGACAGCCAGCGACGCTGCTACAAATGAGAGCGTGTGTACATTTACAGTGGCTCCAGACAAAACTGTTCAGGCTGCTTTCCCCGGAACACATCGTCTTCTCTGAGACCCAGAATCGAATGCAAAGCCTTCAGCCAATTCCTCACACTGACAATGTGACATGCAGCTTTCATTTTCTTGAGTGTGTTTGACAAGGGGATTAACTAAGTGCTAGGGTACAGCAGAACCCTCTAAAGGACACAGTAGTGCACTCCCCTCTAGGTCCCACTTTCGTGAAGCTATTCAGGAAAGGATTCCTGCAGAATTGTTACCCAGAAAACTACACTAGGTTAAGATTCCTGTTTAATAGGAAAAAAAGAATATTACAAATGAAAAAAGGGTTTTGGACAACTCTTTCAGTAATATCATGTCAATTTTAATGAAGCTTCAATAAAGTTCTCAGATAAGTAAGAAAGATATTTGTCATTCATTTACATTGTGGTTCTACCCACAGCTGAAAAAAACATGTTGTAAAATGTTAATAAGAGAAAATATTCAAATATATATGACTGAGATGGACAGAGATAGTGTGAAAGAATAAATTAAACCACAAAAACTGCATCATTGATAGTTTAGTAAACTATCAGGAGACAAAAGAAAATTAGGTTACAGTTAAATTGTATCCTTTCCAACCTTGATGTGCCTAAGTAGTAGACCACATGCAAAAGCAGGAGGTCACTTAGGACTCAGTTCTGACCAGAACAGCAGCTCACACTCCTCCCACTGAGGTCTCTGTCTTCTGTGCTTGTTCAAGGACAGAGCAGGGTCTTCATCATTTAGGACATCTTTTGCACAGCGCAGTTAAAAAGAATAATTTGGCCCTGGCTGTAAGATCATTCTTGATCTCAGAGGGCTAAATTTAGCTCTGAATGTGCCATAATGTAGTTTTCTGCTGTGATAAAATTTGCCTTGTTTGCACTACTGTTGAATCAAGCAAGTGAAAGAAAAATTGCTACTAACTGAGTGTTTTCATGAAGATTACCTTGAGTTTGGGCATGCCACTGTTCCAATAGTTGATATACTGTTAATATTGATGTAAGAGGAAAAATCAACTGATTGTTTTGTGGTTTTGAAGACATACTGATTTTTGACTGTTTGTGCAACCTGAGTTCTGCAATTCAGTGTCCTTCTACTTTAATGACTGGAGTTCTGTACATATATATGAAGAGTAGGCTTAAATTACTGACATTTTTTCTTGTTCCTGACTGGGCCTCCAGAAGCAAATTTTGCAACTGAAGTTTTAGTGAGGAGGAAAATATCCCTGTCAAAGTCAGAATCACTAATGACGAGGAGCCTACAATATAAATAATCACAATTGCTGGGGCTGAGAGTGCTTAACCACTTCAACGCTTTATCATTCTTTGTGTAAAACCTTTTATAACTAGATATTCCACCACAATGTCAGATATTTCTTCCAAAAATATGATCTGCAACAAAACCACCTGGTTTTAGTGTGGTTACAAGTTTTTGACAATTCACCTCAATAGTTCTCTTTAAATAGCTTATTCTATTCCTGAAACAGAGAGAAAAACTTGCAACAAGCACATCTTATTAGTGGCAGAACTAAAAGACCCCAGATAATGGGGCAAATCAATGTATTGAGGGAACTGGTAATCAAGAAAAATAAGTGTTTTGATAGTATGTTCCACAAGTAATTGAATTTTATTTAAGTAATCTTCAAAAGAAAGAAGAAGAAGAAAAGAAAAAAGAAGAATCTGCTAATTTGGAAAAAACTGTCTTGGACAGATCTCCTTTTCATTCAGTGAGGATGAACACCCCAAAGTGCTTCTTTTTCCTGAAATTTAAGCACTTTATTGTCCAATATTAAAATCAATTTGCGGTAATACAGATTTATAGCAAATGCTCCTAAAGTATGAAAAAAAAAAGGAAAAAACAAAAGCAGCCACAAATGAATTTACTACAATTATCTTTTGTATTTCTGCACTTAAACCCATAACTAGAAAATACTGCTGTCATTTAATTCTCTAGGAAATGCTTTGTTAACTTGCACCTAATAACAATAAAGTGCTTTTTCATGGCAACACTTTTCTTTCTTTTCCCCAGAAATATCAATAGGAAACTTTTTGCGTTGCGCTGCATGCAGCATTAGAAGCATTCTCTATTGACTCCTTTTATTAAAAAATACAGCTCCACATGTTGCCAGGAAGTTTTGGGTTGGTTTGGTTTGTATGTTTTGTAGCAGCTGATTCAGTTCTTTGCTGTTGATAACAGCTGAGTTGTGTGTTTTAAGGCCACCACGTGTCTTTAAAAAATGCATTATTTTGTGCCTGAAGTGCATTCAAACCTCTGTGTGTGTGTGTGTGTGTGTGTGTGTGTGTGTGTGTGCAGGGCTCTGCCCTGGTACCAGTCCATATTTCTGTGCCTGTTGTTTGGACACCGGTGGTTCCACCTGCCCCACAGGGTGCTCTGAAGAGTGAAACCTTCCTGATGGGAGATGGGAGGGGGAGAGGGACATTTTGCCACTGGCAAATGGTCTCCACATCCAAAAAGTTTGGAAATTATCGCTGCAGGAACAAAGATGCTACGTAGCAGGATGTGATACAGAATATGCTGCACTGGTCGTAAATCACAAAGCAGCTGAACTAATCTGCACATAAGGAAAATGGCACTCTAATTTTCTGTTGAAAATCCAGACAACATTCTCACCTTGCATTTCACTGCTCTGGTGCTGCTCTACAAAGGAGTAGAAAACTGATTAGCAAAGTGTTAATCCAATAATTGTAACAAATAATTAGCTTTGTAATAATTAGACAGAGAAGCATATAGAATTAGAATTACATCAAATAAGAATTCTCTCTTTTCTCCCTCCCTATCACATTCACAATTCAATATTTGTGTACAAATATCTTTTACATGAGATGACAGCAATTTCTTCATTTCATATGAAAATAATTCAAAACAAATAAATTTTAAACATAATACCATTGTGAATTGAACACTCAATAAAAATAGCAAGGCCAAGATGTTTTCTTTGACCTTCCTTTCTTCTCATTATCCCTTCCTCAGGACATTCACTCCTTGTTGCGACCCTTTGTAATTTCTCTTTTATTATAAATTGTTAATATAAAAATGTTGTGGCTCATGAAGCTTCGGGTATGATAAATGCCATTCATGTCAGAAATAAAATCAGATTGACATGCCAGAAGAAAACACTTTTAAAATTGGTGAATATTCAGCTCTTGATAGGATTTCCTGCTGCTTAGACCATCTTTCCTTATATATATATATCCTTATATATTATTCTTAATATATTTCCTAGGTATTTGTCAGCTAGAGCATCTACTGTTGCAGTTTTAAGGTTTGTCAGGAATGGTGCTTAAAAAACCATTTTGCATGTCAAATTTTATGTGGACTTTTGTACTTGTGTTGAAGCCACGTAACGTGACGAACAGCTGAGTGCAAAATGTTTAAAGTAGAAATAAACTGGAGATAGCTTGTGTGACCAAGGGGGACACAACCACCTGGCATGGCACCTTACAAACCCCTGTGTGGATGAGCTCCACCAGCAATGCCCCGGGCACCTAGAGAGAGTCCCTCAGCATAAAAAGGGATCAAAAGGATTATATTGCCTCATTTGGAGCCTGATTCTTGCTTTTAGGGCTCCAAGGACCAAGAGCTCTTGGACCTTAAAATCTGTCATCCCGTTTTTTGTTAAAGCCCCTCCTGCTCAGACCAGGCAAACTCATAATGAGTGCAGACCCGCTGCCAGGGGGCTGTGCCTGGAGGAGAGCCCCTCGTGTGTCCCCACCCCTGTCACCTCTAAAAGAAGCCACTTCAGAGTCTCCCCTCATTTGCATGGGGAGATTTAATTTCCATCCCTTAAATATGACGAATTGCCGAGATTTCCTTCAGTTAATGCTTTTAACAGCTCCCAATAAACTTCATTAATCAGGCCAGCTCTAGGCCCAACGTGCAGCCTGGAAGCAGCTAATTTGCCTGATGAGCCCGCGACTTTAGTGAATAAACAGGTGGATAAGCCGAGGGTTTTATGGCCTTAATTACACTCTAATCAGTTCAGCACTTGGCGGGCAAAAGGGAAGAGGGAAAAAAGAGGTGGCAGCAGAAAGAGCCTCAGCAGCCACTGCTTCTCAGTCCTTCCCTTCCCACATCAGCTCTGCTCCCTGCTTCACCCTCTCCCCCACCCGGCTTTGTCTCTCCGCTCCTTACTCCTCTGTTGTTTCCCCCTTTTTCCTCTTCTCTTTTCACCCTCCTGCATGTTTCACGTGAAAATCATCATCTGATGGAGAGGGAGAAGCTATTTTGTTCTTTCTTTCCTGCTACTCACTGCCTCCCCTTTCCTCTTTTTTTTTGTTTCTCTGTCCGTACCTGGTTCCCCCTCTCCCCTGCCTCCCCCCCACCACCTCCATCCCTCTCTCCACCGTTGCATATTCTCCCTGTCACAGTTAGGCCGCCTGACAAATCACTTCAAGGGCAGCCTAACTTTGAAGGACAAGACAAAGCTTTAGCATATGGTCCAATCCCCAGATGTTTGTCTCTCTCTCTTGCTCTCTCTCCCTCCCCTCTAAGAAGAGCTACTTGGGAAGCCGGGCTTCTTTTTGTTGCCGCTCTCCTTCCTCCCTCCCCGCAGGCTGAGGCGGGGGGCCCTAACTAGCGGCGAGGGCTGCTGCTCCCTTTACGGCCTCGCCGCGGGGGAAGGCGAGCGCCGCTGCTTCTCCTCAGGCTCAGTGGAGTTTTTCACGACACGGAGAGGGGCCGCGGCCAGAGGACGCTCCCGGGGCTGGTCGGGCCTGCCTGGCATCGCCATCCCCGCTCCCGTGGCCCGGGGTGGCAGCGGGATCTGCCGCGGGGAAGGAGAGCCCCAGCCGGCCGGGCGGAGGGAGGGGGAGCAGCCATCTCTCCCCAGACCCTGAGCACTCTGATCTGCCTGCTTTCCCGTGTTTACGCTCAGGATTCAGCTGAAAACAGCTGTGCCGGCCGGGCATCCCCGGCAAACCCGGCAGCGAGGGGCTGGCGCTGCTCGCCCGGCTCGGGCTCCTCGCCCCAAGTTCTGCCCTTCAGTAGGAGCAGTCCCCGTGCTCCGGCCGGCACCCCAACCAAAGCGCCTGCCCACCGGCCACTTTGTGCCTTTGAAAACCCACAAAAAGCTGCTCACGAGGTGACCGTGTCCGTCTGGCCGTAAGAAAGCCCCGCTGAAGGAAAGGGCGTCGCTGCTCATGTAGCCGGCTCCTAAAACCACAGAGCTTCTTAGAAGCAAAACGTATTTTTCCCTTCCAAAAACTTATTCTGAAAAGGATTTGTTTGACCATTTTATCTTGGCTGTCAAAAGCATGTTAAGAGAATAAAAGATTGTATTCTCCAGTACCCCCTTCTTAATACAGTTTTTCATCCTGTGCGTGTAACAATATTGAGACTTAAAAAAATGAACTGTCACAAAAGGAAAATGGATTTCATCTTTGTCTGTCTGTTTTCAGAGGATTAAAACATTGCTATTATTTCGGAAGCTTTCACTTGAAATTTGCATGGGTGTCTTTATGATGTCTCTCTTGTTTAATTTGTTTTTAACTGTGCTAATTAACACCACTTTTCCACAGCTTTATAATAGATGCAGTAGTGTATATTCGAGTACAAAAACCCGTTGGTTTATATGACCTGCTAATATTATTAAATCTTACATATTTTTTATAAAATCAAACACAGTGCATCCTTTGCAGAGAGCATTTCCTTTAGACAAAACAACATTCCTTGCATATGAGTATTTTTAAAGTGGAGAATTAGTTTAATCATCTTTTAAGTGCATTTACTTAAAGCTTTTTTGATCAAAAATAATTATGAGCAGGTGCCTCTTTTGTAAAATTACCATTGTAAAGGACGCCTTTGGAGAAAGTTATACAATTACTTGCCTTTTGATTTTCAATGTTTTATGGCACTAAGAATGCTGAGTGTACTCAGTGCTGGCTTTTTCCCTTTCTTGTTGTTATGATTAAGTGAAATTCTGATGGCTTATTCTTGAGTATAACGGAGAAGAACTGAGCAGCAAAAACTTGCAGCTTTTGTATGCAGCACCCAGATTAAATTGGCTGCCCCTTATTCAAATTACATCTTGTATAGCTATGTTGCCTTGATGGAATTTGGGATCGCAGTATCCTGCAGTTCTGTTCCGTGTCTGCGTCTCGCATTGCTGTTTGATGATCAAAGCGAATTAAGATATTTTTTAAAACGCGCCACAATTTCCCTCCGCCCCCCAACCCCAACATCCCCCCCCAAGTTCTGCAAATTCTCAAAGTGGCCCTGGAGAAATACAAATGCACAAAGCGACAGGCGAAGCCGGGCCTGTGCTCAGCACTCCATCATTCCTTGTCACAGGCGCAGCCACTATGCATTATCCTGCCGTGATTGATAGAGTGGGTTTGTGCAGACCGGGGAGCTGGGCACGGCTCAGATGGGGCCCTGTCGCTCTGGCTCCCTTCCATACTACCTGTAGGGAGCGGGGAAAACTTTGCTGGGATTGCCACTTCAGCACTGGTCAGAAATTTCACTCCTGTGCCACAGTGTAGAGATCATATTCCTGAGAAGGTAAATGTCGCTTTTAGAATTACTGCTCCAAAAACAGGAGGGAGAGGAAAGAAGGACAGATACCGCTCACATGGGTAATATCACAATAATGAAATGGCTTTCAGGTTATCACAAAGTTTGTTTCTTTGTTTTATTTGAGAACTTCCGTGGTGGGCAGTGTACTCAAAGACTTTTCCTTATCTTTCAACTCATTTATTTATCAGAATGAGCTAGCAGAAGGCTCACACTTTCCGTGCAGCGCTGCTCTTTTCAGATTAATCTGATCTCAGTGTTACTGGTCAGAAGAATAGAATAAAATATACATAAAGTAGATTGTTATATGCCAAACCAAAACATAATAAAATTCTATTCCCAGGATACAGGTGACCAGAAAGTCCATCTAAAGGGGCTATTATTGCTGTAGGATAGAATGTAATAATTTATGCACTTAGAATCTTTGACACATTTTTGTTCAGCTGGGGAGAAGAGTTTAGATTTCTTCGCCTGTGATCATTCAAGTTCTTGACTAATTGATGTGCGATCAAAGTCGACAACAATCTCACCAGTGTTATATTAAACTGTAATATCCTCCAGTTCCTTCATTTCTTCCTGAAATGGCCAAAGGCAAAATAATTTGCATAAAAGGTCTCAAGTTTTAAAATGTAAAATTTCTTTCATTGGGACTTCTCCGTGATCCCTGAAGATTTCTATGGATGTTTACAAACTTAATCAAAATGAGCATATAAATATTATTGCAAGTGATTCTGGGGGGGTGACACAGAGCTTTGTTTTGATTTAAACTATTAACAAATTGAAATAATGTGGAATGACACTTTTTAAAAGTGATATTTGAGTTCACATCCATATTTATAGTGATTATTTGCTGGAAGGGGCCACTCTCAGATACTAATTGATGAGTCCTAATTTATCATCCTGTAAACTCTCCCCATCCCCCATTTAATTTCTCTGGGCAAAACTGCGTTGAAACAGGGAAGCAAGGAGACTGTGTATTCTGCATCAATAAAGGAAACTGTGAAAGAACCTTTCTTTAAAAGTAATCCTTGCATATTTTTCTGTGGGGTTGGTTTTGAGTTGTTTTTTTTTTTTTTGGTTTTTTTTTTCAATGCTGATAACAAACAAGAAGGTTAAATTAATCAGCATTCATTTTGGACTCTTCTGTGCTACAGTGTGTACATTTAAATAATTTGCAGGTAGTTTTGTCTGCAATACCAGCAAGTGTCTACCCACCTTTAAACCCTTGCAATTTTGGAAAGATCACTTTTATTTAACAAGAAATTTAGCTGAGAAATGAATATTTTTTACTTTACATCAAGGTATTTTCAATAGGAAAGAAAAGTGTCAGCCTACTTGTCCATATGTTAGTGTATATATTTGTGTGCAGATGTGATTTGTGTATAATGTGCTTGCACAAATGAGTTTTGCTGTTGTTTTTGTATTAATATGAAAATTAAGATCATCCCGAACTTCAGTTCTTCCCCTGGACCTCATCTGTCTTGCAGCATTTTAGAATATGTTCCACTTAAACATTTGCTTCAGGTGGGATGCTTAACTGTGGTTTAAACCATGCCTTTGCAAGTGTGTTGTACCTAAACATGTAAAAATATGAAGCAGCTACTTAAAAAATGCTTACCACTGTAGAATAATTAACATGACCCTGGAGTAGTACATCATAGCTAATTCAGTGAGCCCTGCTTTACAGCTGCCACCAAGCAACAAGCAGTAGGTATAAAATGCTCACGTATCAGGATATTCCTTTAACACCTCATTTATTATTGTAACATGAAAAATGTCCCCTTCCATTTATTTTGATATCACTGCATTAAGGGTCTTAGTCACAAAGAAATTATTTGTATATGCACACATAAAAAGGTGCAGTTTCCTTGTAAAACACAGGGAATTTGTCTGACAAGTTATCTTCGATGCAAATGAAACGGATGTGTATTGAAAGGGGGATGGCAAGAGTTGAAGAAGTGAAGTTGTATGCCTAGGTAAAAGATGAGAGGGTAATTTTGTGGTTTTCTGTGTTCAAAGCTTATTTTCTGTGAACAAACACAGGCAAAAAGCACCTTTAAACAGGGACAAGAAACACAGACAAACAGACACGCAGGCACACACGTGAGTGTAGGTTGACAGTCCATTGCCTTTATAAACATATGATAGACCCAGAGGCAAATTCAAAGCTGCCAACACAACTACTAAATGAGTCTGCCAAAGAGCCAGATGCTGCAGCTGGGAAAGCATTTTCATTGTCTTAGCAGCTGCATACGGCGACTGCTATCCCGAAAGGAGGGGAAGGAATTGGGAGCATGGTTATCAATTAAATGGTGCCCAGCTATGCTTTATGTGTGTGTGTACTTGTGGGGGTCTATGTGTGCAATTATGACAGCAACTAAATTTACTAGGGAGAAATTTTTATTTTTTTAATTTTATGATGTCTTCTTAAAGGCCAATAATAGAATTGTTTGATGAGGTTGTAATTTAAAGAAAACTAAGATGACTGGTACTGATTTTCTGGTTTTTCACAGTTTCTGGTTCAAAGGGAGCAGACCAATGCTCACTTGAGAGCTGTTTGGGATCCTCATGGAGATACAGCCTTCCCTCCCACATCCCCTACCCCTGCACTGCAATATGGAATTTTGATTTGGGGAAATAAGTCAGGGTAGTCCAAGTGTTTTCAAAGCACAGTTTAATGACTACAAGGCTCAGAGAGGATGTTATGTTCAGAGCCCCGGAAAGTAACCCCCTAACTTTTACTCATGCAGGACACTTGTAGAGCAGGGGGGGCAGAGACAGCTTGTGGCTTCACAAGGATTCAGGGTGCAGCTGAACTGCTGCTTGAGTTCAAGAACAAAAGGAAACTTAGAAAACCTGTAATGCAGGGGTTTTTTTCCTAGAATAAGAAAGGGAAAAAAGGGGGAGTGGCAATGGGGATGGCCATCCATATTGTTCTGGTGAGCAGCCTGGGTTCTGCACTACCATGCTGCTCCATCTGGCCCCTACAATGGCTGTGCAGGCCCTGCTAGCATGAGACCATACATATTTGAATTTACAGGGACTTGAAAAGACAGATGTGTGCAATTTGTAGGACTGGTCTATGTGCAATTAAGAAACATGGTAGCTGAAGTGGTGTTCCCATTCTTTTTCTAAGAAGCTGCACAGATTTGTGCTGTGAACTAATGAAGAGGTCTTTATACAAAATTAGAGATTGGGAAACTGTGTGCTAGAGCCTCCTTGTCTAGATAATTACTTTTTTATCATTATAATGGCCTGTCATACTAATAAAGTTTTTTTTTTCCCAAAAAAAGTTCATCAACCCTGCAAGAAAGGGGACTAGAAGACAAAATCAATTGAAATCATTATTTCACAGACTAGATATATTTTAAAATGTTTCCCTTTAAGTGGTTGTATATCATTACATGCAATTTGTATTATAAAAGTAGCAAATTATAAAAACCCCAGCCAATACGCTGAGAGCAGATCTTGGCTGGTGTACAGTACAGATAGTGCCCATGAGTATGTATATCCATATGTAACTGCTTTTAGAGGAAGCTGACTTGGGCATGTATTTGTGATATTAAAGTATTGAATCTGAAATAGTGTTGCATAAATTAGCTTTCAGATTTGTCTTGAGGAGAAGAGAGGAAAGGAACTGTCTGCAAAAGAGTAGTTGCTCATTTTCCTGCTCTTAATTTTTACTGGGAATCTGTTATGTTCAATATCCAGAATAAGTAGGACTAAGTAAGGCTTTTCTCTTTAAAATAATGGTGCACAAAGAATGTGGGTTCCACCATACTCAGAGGTTTCCTTTCTAACAGAATATTCACAAACAGGTAAGAGATTTTCAGTGAGAAAACACTGTTTTCATACTTTTGCCATGCAGTCCTTCCTTCCCTGTCCCTTTTTGTTTTCTTCTTTCCATTATAGATTTAGTGGCGGCTTAGTTTTTTTTCCCCTAAGTCAGCCACGGACTAGAATGCTCCTAAACCAGAAGCATATGCAAAGAAGTGACAGACAAAATTGCAGATGGAGCTGGAATAAAAAGGAAAGAAAAAAAAGAAGGCAGTGTCCTAGAGGGGAAGTTGCAAGGTAGATAAAGAACTTTTCTTCGCCGTTTGGTGGAACAGTCGTGTCTCCCAGTAGGCTGAGCAGGCTGGCTGATACATCCAGAGGGGACGGGTGTCAGGCTGGTGCAGGTGTCAGTGGCTGCCAGTGAGTGATTGCACCATCAGCCTCCTACCGTGATCCATCATGCGGGCCCAGCCGGTGAAGAATCACAGCCTCAGCAAGGTGCTGAGCCCAGCAACATATCATTAAACAAGGTTACCACCGGCAGATCTGCTCCCATGATCAATCTGGTCAATAGCCGTTCCACCTCACTGTACATTTTCCCCCCGTAAAAACATGAACAAGTATTATGAAAGTGGTGGCAAAACAATGTAAAGCCCTAAGAAGGCTTCATTTCTCCAATGGCAAGCTGCAAGTTTCTTGTAAATCCCTTATAAATCAAAAAAAATAACCTTTTCTGTGAAAATTTATTCTCAGACTAAGCCTCTGAGCTAATTTGTATTTTATGACTTGAAATTGTTTATTTCTGACTCATTCTTGGATGGAATTTTTTTCTTGCTAGTTTTCAACCCCCAGCATGTAGTCCTAATATGTATTAAGATGTAGTGTGCTGTGTAATAACTATGTCAGATTAGACTTATCCAAAAGAAATCTCCCAGAGGATGGAAATAAAACACTTCTGTTATTGCTTTGCTTTAATTCTGGTTTCTGGTATTAACCCTCTGTTAGATCTGAACAGCTTTCCTCCCACCCAGGCCCACCCAGCATCACTGTGTGTGTAAACACCCTCACTTACAATACAAAATCCTTGTGTTTGTTCATGGGAATGCAGAAACCTTGTCTGTGTGCTCACAGGGCTGCTGTTTGCCTTCCTGCTATGATGGTGGGCTGCAGACTCCTGGGCAGTAATTGGGAGATCTTGGAGTCCCACATCAGACAGAAGCTCACCAAAAGGGCTATTAACACAGTCTTTGTGCTGCACTCAAGTGGTTATGATATGAGAGGTGAAGGCCAAATCAGAGAGCTTTATAAACTCTTAGGCAGCAACAAATAAGCTGAATTTCTCCCCAGCAGGCTACTAAGCTTTGGAAAATGAGTAAAGGAGGCTATGGGGAAAAACAGAGCCAACGTTCCTCCATCATCTCTTTTACAAACACAGCAAAATCATGTGCTAAACAGAAACACAAATCCAGAAATGCAGGGTTGGGAAAGGATTGTCCATGCTACACCGCAAAGTAGACTGTGACCTGGTGTCCTGCCTTCTTTTTACCACATTCCAATCTAAAGGAAAAATAAACCAAAGCAAACCTCTGCTGAAAAGGAAAGTAATTCTGAGATGGCTGTTTCCACTGGTTTGATGAAATCAGTGGAATTTTCCATGTAGACAGGCTGACCATGCCTGTGAATGAATGGCTGTTACTAAACCTGCCTGACCTTCCCATCAATAAGGGTGAGGCTGAGGGCTCAGGGAGAACGTGACACACGCTCTCCCCTCCTTTGTACTTCAGCTCAAAATGGCCTGGGGTGCGGTGTCAGCACCTCCAGCCAGACCCGCGTTCCCCGGAGGCTCCGGGCAGTTCAGCTCCAGCGCTGCTCCCGCCCCGGGGGCTCTCAGCCTCAGGGAGCTCGGCCCAGCGCTGGTGCTTCCCAGGCACCGAGGAGCTGTGCTCCTTCCCGCGCTTCCCAGGCTGGCTGTGAGTGTAGTCCAGAGACAGCAACACCTCGGGATGTTTGTAACAGCATATTCTGGCCGTGGGAAGAAAGGACACGTAAAGCCAAAGATTTATTGTGAGCACAACTGAAATCCTGGCAGTCTGATCAAACAATGTTTGTTAGTGTGTTGGTTCAGTTCTTACAGAATGAGGAGAGAAAAAAAACATAGAGGAGGGAGAGAAGGAGGGAGGGAAGGAGGGAAGGAGGGAAGGAGGGAAGGAGGGAGGGAAGGAAGGAAGTGTTGGAAGGAAGGAAGTGTCGGAAGGAAGGAAGGAAGTGTCGGAAGGAAGTGTCGGAAGGAAGGAAGTGTCGGAAGGAAGGAAGGAAGTGTCGGAAGGAAGGAAGTGTCGGAAGGAAGGAAGTGTCGGAAGGAAGGAAGGAAGTGTCGGAAGGAAGGAAGGAACTGTCGGAAGGAAGTGTCGGAAGGAAGGAAGTGTCGGAAGGAAGTGTCGGAAGGAAGGAAGTGTCGGAAGGAAGGAAGGAAGGAAGTGTCGGAAGGAAGGAAGTGTCGGAAGGAAGTGTCGGAAGGAAGTGTCGGAAGGAAGTGTCGGAAGGAAGTGTCGGAAGGAAGGAAGGAAGGAAGGAAGGAAGGAAGGAAGGAAGGAAGGAAGGAAGGAAGGAAGGAAGGAAGGAAGGAAGGAAGGAAGGAAGGAAGGAAGGAAGGAAGGAAGGAAGGAAGGAAGGAAGGAAGGAAGGAAGGAAGGAAGGAGGGAAGGAGGGAAGGAGGGAGGGAAGGAAGGAAGTGTTGGAAGGAAGGAAGTGTCGGAAGGAAGGAAGGAAGTGTCGGAAGGAAGTGTCGGAAGGAAGGAAGTGTCGGAAGGAAGGAAGGAAGTGTCGGAAGGAAGGAAGTGTCGGAAGGAAGGAAGGAAGTGTCGGAAGGAAGGAAGTGTCGGAAGGAAGGAAGTGTCGGAAGGAAGGAAGGAACTGTCAGAAGGAAGTGTCGGAAGGAAGGAAGTGTCGGAAGGAAGTGTCGGAAGGAAGGAAGTGTCGGAAGGAAGGAAGTGTCGGAAGGAAGTGTCGGAAGGAAGTGTCGGAAGGAAGTGTCGGAAGGAAGGAAGGAAGTGTCGGAAGGAAGGAAGTGTCGGAAGGAAGGAAGGAAGTGTCGGAAGGAAGTGTCAGAAGGAAGGAAGGAAGGAAGGAAGGAAGTGTCGGAAGGAAGGAAGGAAGGAAGTGTCGGAAGGAAGGAAGGAAGTGTCGGAAGGAAGGAAGGAACTGTCGGAAGGAAGTGTCGGAAGGAAGTGTCAGAAGGAAGGAAGTGTCAGAAGGAAGGAAGGAAGGAAGGAAGGAAGGAAGGAAGGAAGGAAGGAAGGAAGGAAGGAAGGAAGGAAGGAAGGAAGGAAGGAAGGAAGGAAGGAAGGAAGGAAGGAAGGAAGGAAGGAAGGAAGGAAGGAAGGAAGGAAGGAAGGAAGGAAGGAAGGAAGGAAGGAAGGAAGGAAGGAAGGAAGGAAGGAAGGAAGGAAGGAAGGAAGGAAGGAAGGAAGGAAGGAAGGAAGGAAGGAAGGAAGGAAGGAAGGAATACTACTAAATGGGAAAAAATCATTTAAAAAATAATAATAATGTTAAATAGTTGTCCACATTTCCTAGATTCTTCCCATTTTCCTGGTACTGTGCTCACCCTCCCAGTGCTCCTTTGGCTCCCAGGGTCAGTGGCTGCAGGCTGGTGTGTGTGGGTGCAGTGGGTGAGCAGCCTCATGGGTCCTTCTGGGGAGGAACAGGGAGTTACATCGGTAATTTCTTCTTCCTCACTTAAGGATCCCCTTGGACCGTGTTTAAATGTTTGCTATTTTGCTTTAACACCTTGAGCTGAAGCTCTACATTAATATGGCTTTACTAAATACAGTGCATTTTATTTATGTGGGATACATTTTCTTTCTCTTTGCTATCCCAAAACACATTCAGGACAGTTCTGGGGCAGTCTGTCTGTCACTGATGGTTGGAGACAGAACAGCTGCTCATAGCCTTGGGATCTCCAGTGACAATCTTGGGCCCCATCTCTTATCATCTCATGCTTGCATCATCCTCACATCTTCTTGTGTTCCCAATTCTTTAAGGCTCCTTTCCTGGCACACCAGACCTGTGTTTCTCTACGTTACTTCATTGTGTTAGAGTCTTAACTATCTCATCCTGCACAGAACAATTGTAACTGAAATGTTTAAGGTGTTAACTAAACAAAAACAATGGTTGTACTCTCTAAAATAATCTAAAATCACCAATCATACTGTAATAATTTTATACAATTGAATACATGTGTATATGTCCAAATCTAGGATGGCAGAACAATTATGAGGTACTAGGTGCTTTCTGGGCTATCTCTTAGTTGGATGTCTCATTCAAGTATCAAAGAACCTTCTGTGTTTCTGGTCAAGCAGAAGCAGAATTGGAGCTCCTCCCAAGAGTTATGATGCTTCCTTTGGCACTAAAGTCCATAAAATGACAAGAAGTTTGGAAATCTTACCTGAATGTTTGGTCTAGAAGAGGTTTGGGACCTTTCAGTTTGGAGATTACATGCCTAATATTAAAAGACATTTCAAAGTGTCAAATATGTAAAAATAATACATTTCCTTATGTTAAAATTTAAAAGTAGATCAGTCACTGCCTCCACTTGCGAGTTTGAGAGGAGCTTTTGTATTATCATATCATGGAAATAAATCCACTGTGATAGAGAATTAATCAGTTGTGGGTGTTTTTATCCATGTTTGTTTGCTTGCTTGTTTGTTTGCTTATTTGTTTAACCTGCAGTGAATTCACCTGTGGCAATCATTGCTGGTAAAGCTGGTATCAGGACCTCATCCCCAGGACCTGCCAATAGTGGACTCCAGCCTGTATTGATATATGCACTAGAGAATTGATTGCCTGCCTGAGTAGATAAGAACATGTATTGTTCTTCAGTGGGTGTAGTGCATTACTCTTTCCTGGCTAATGTGATCTCAGAATCCTTCTCCATAACACAATTCCACCAATCAAACCAGATGACAAAATATAAATTTTATGGAGTTGTAGTCCTCAATTCATAATCCATTGTAAAAGACAAATATGGATGAGTGAAATTTCCCATAATGAAAAAACCATAAAATTTCTGAGTCCGCCAAGGCTCTCTTTTTGATGCATTTCTTATGTTCATTCTTCTAGCTTTTCTACAGACTTAATTTCCTTTTTCTGACAGTAATCCTGTGATTGTAGATCTAATTTTCCTCTTAGTGAAGAGCAGGTCCCAGAACTACCAAAACTATTTAATGTATTTAACACCTGAATGAGTTATGGCTTCAATGCTGCATTGGTTGTAGCTTCCTCATACCCATGAGTGGTTCTTATGGTACAGGAATACCAATGATTGAAGAGAAGCCCAGTAATAAATAGTCAATAATTCTGTAAAAGGATTTAAAACCTGAATTATGCTTACCCACGTGTTGTTACCAGCATTTTTTCTTTGTTACTAATTAGAAGCTGAAGGACATATATTTCTCATCATAGTTGCATCCCTCTTGCTCCATTATAAAGTTTTTATTTCTGACTCTGCTTTTTCAAGATGGGTGTTTATCTGTTCACATCCAGATCCCAAAATGTCAATACATCTTTAAACCCACAAAAATAGGGAATTTCTTTATCCTATCCAATACAACACTATTCAAGGTCAAACTAAAACTTTGCTTTCATAATCAAAACAGTTTTACTGCAATCCTGAATTACTATTGCAAACCACAGTGACGTGCAGCCCAAAAATCAGAAATTCTCTAAAAATAGCCTAGCTCCATCTTAGTTAAAATTTACTCTCCATGAAAATTTTGTATGAAATTCAAACTTTTTTTCAAATTTAACTGTCATTTGCTGGCCACTATAAATTTAACCCTTAACGAACATAATACACTCTTCATGATGTTTCATCCTATATGTACAACTGTTTTCTTGAAACTTCAATAATAGAGAGAATAATATGTAGTGACAGGAGCGAGTGAAGAAAATTGTCACAAATAATGCAGAAGTGGAATTCATAATTAACTTCTGCAGAAGTTAATTTCTATGGATTTTTTTTTACTATTCCTTCACCAAAAAAAAAAAAAAAAAAAAAAAAAGAAAGAAAAAAAAGGAAAAAAAAGGAAAAAAATCAATTTTCTTAAGCTAAATCCTCATTACAGTCAATGGGGAGTTCTGCTGAAAACTGAAAGGAGCCACACAGTCCATGGAATGGGGCGATTGAGGAGGAATATTGCTGTTTATACCGGACATTTCACAGCACTTGTCATTACCTTTCAATGGCAATGAGGTTATGAGGAAGCAGGGCTGTGAAAGATGTCCTTCCCAAAGGTGGGACGTGGCTCCATGCCAGACTTCATAGGCAACTGCATCCAGTTTGGAAATTGTTTCTCAGCCAAAACAAGCTACGGTCTCAGTTTTTTCAAAGTAAAATGAACAGTGATATCAAAAATTGTACCTAGATGAACTAAATTCACTCCAAATGAACTAACTGTATTCATGAGAATACAGACGTCAGTCAGCTGCATATTGTCAATCAGTCCTCATTGAGATTACTTTTCTTTCCTTTCCTTTCCTATTTTTCCCTCTAAATCAAGAAAATATATGTTAGTCTCTTTGAACAGTTACCCTTTTTTTCTTTTTCTTTTTTTTTTATGCTCATATCCCCCCTCCCATCCCACTTCCAAAATGCCTTAAATTTGTTAGTGTCTCTATAATATTTTTGCTCTGAGGCATATTGCCCTCCATTCATTGTGTTCACTGCTGCCCAAGCCAGATTTAATAATTTTTTAAAATATATTAACCTGCACAAAACCTGTGTTGGTGGCAATGTCCTTTAGTCATTACTAAATTGTCATTCCAAAATTCAAACAATCTGAAACTTTAAAATCACAGTGTCTCTTCAGTGTTATTATTTTGGGGATCTATACTGGCTTCAACACCCAAGATCACAAATTCCAAAGTTTCCATAACAGTGAGACTGAAAAATTAAAATAACAAACAACATTGAAATAAAATCTTTAGAAGATAGGTAGATGAAATTAGGAGAATAATTCCACCAGTAGAATTGTATTCAGGTTGCATAAAATAAATCGAAATCCATACCTGTCCCTGGATAAACCTAATAATGCTTTTGGGTTATGTTCCAGTTTTATAAAATGTTTTCCTATTCCCTTTTCCTGTTTGGGGAAAAGAAGCAGTCCAGGGTGATCAAAATGTGCTGGTATGCCATAATAACACTTGAAGCAGACAGACCAGAATTTCCCATGGAGAGTATTTGCAATGCAGTAGCAGTATTCAAAATTCTGTACTAGTTCCTCTGAATTCCCATTTCAACCACAACTCATTCTTACATTGGAATATGGACTGGCCATGAGAAAACAGTGAATCTGACTGTACACAAAGTTATCTGCAGGGGTGAATAATCTGAATCAGAAAGGGAATGCTGCTTTCATTCTTCAGTTCTTTCATTTCTAATAATTCAGGAGAACACCATTTTAAGTGAGATTTAAAAGGTCTAAAAGCAGGCAGATAGAAAAAAGTTGCAGATTCATTAATAACCCACATCTAGTACAACGCACTATCGGGAGACAAATTCTGAAGCACCTTTCCAGATCTCTTACCTACCTGTTCTTTACTTTGTGCTGTGTTACCATCACATCACAGAATAGATTCTTTTCCATTTGACTGCTGTTAATGTAAGTGGCCATTGCATTTCTGGACTATTCCCCAGTTCATATTTACATTATGGAAATCTCCACCTTAACAGAGGAACAGAACTGAAACACATTAAGGAGGGACCCTTCTTATCCTCGTCAGCTCACTGCAGGGTGTCTCCCAAAACTTCCGTGACATTGAGGATAAGGTACCTCTTGTTAGAAGCTGAAAGGAAAATGCATTTTAAGTGATAAAAACCCTGCAGACACACAAAGGAACACGGAGAGACAGTGAGTGGCAGGGAGACCCCAAATAAGCCCTGCCATGCTACTCCCAAGCCTAAGCAAGCCCAGAGGGGAAGAGGGAAACATTGCATCCAGCAACCAGGCAATAATCTGGCTCCTCTGCAGAAGTTATTGGAAATCATTGTTTGTAAACAGGAGCATTAGGAGCAGAGAGAAAAAGTCTCACATTCAAAGGAAGAATGGAGGAAATAAGTTAGTTTTAACAATGAACAGACTGGAGCCACAATGCATAGATAAACCCAGGAAATTTTGATGAGATTACTGACCCTATCCAATAGACCTGGATTTGTGAAAAGGAGACCGTGAACATCAAGGACAGCTGTGCTTGAACATGTAGGTAACATGCTGGGTGCATTCTTACAGCACAATAATATGCTCTGAGGAAAAATAAAAGTTTTTGGTTGCTACCAGCCTTCCTTATTAAGATGCCCATGCTCATGGCTTGCTTTGCCTTTGTGATATTCCAATATTCTCTGTCTTGTAGCAGGGAGAGCCATAAGCCTATCAGCTCAGTGCCCAGCAACAAGACCTTCCCTGACTGAACATTGTACCACCAGCTTGGGGTTATCAGAGTGTGTAGGGATAGCCAGGTGGCTTATCAGAGACCTTGAACTTGGTACATGGTTAGAAAGTCTGCTTGATGCTTTTATCACAGATGTTTCTTTGCTTGGAGTGTTCTTCCTGACTTGGCCTAAATTCTTATCAGGAAATTATTTTACATACTGATTAAAGTCAAGCAGTCTATTAATGGGAACCTGATTACCATCTATCTTTATAAATATTCACAGAGAAAAAAAAAAGATTTTTAAAAAATGGGAAATACATAATGAAATCTTATGTTTGTTATTGGAGTTTTATCATGCAGAACTTTTTCACTTCTTTAGTGCAAGGAACAGAGCAAATTAGGAAGTGACAGAGAAGCAGGGAAGAGATTTGTTGGAGGTTGGAAAAATGTCTGTCTATTAGTAGTGAAATAAAGTAGTGTTTTGAAAAGTCTGCAAAGAAATTAGACCTTTCAAGTGACCTGGAGATATTGTCCTTGCTGCTGCTTAAGGACAGTTATCTGTACACAACAATGGACTACCATAGTGCTGTCCTTACTGCCAAAGACACTCCTCTGATCATTGCCATGTCCTAGGATGCTGGAATCTTTATTTTCTTCTCTGATTTTCACTTTTTGTTTTATATAAATACACACACACACACACACACAAACACACACACATATATATTGAGATATATATATATATATATATATATATATAATTATATAGTTATTTATACATACATACACACACATACTTAATGCAAAATTCCCTGTGAAACTATAGCAAATAAAAATATTAGATAAATCATTTTTTGTAAATATGCAAATATATATGTCCATATGCCAATAATATGTACCATAAATTAATTCCCAAATTAATATATATGTTACATCATATAATATGTGAATGACCAGGTGAACATTTTCTAATTAATCTCTTCTAACACAACATTCTGAAAGGCTGGATTTTGCATTTCTCAAAACCATCACTGCCTGAAACAGAGCCATAGAGACAAGGACCCAAATTCATACATTGTTACCATCCAAGACAAATTCTGCATCTAGATTGTATGAAAAATATAGCTAATATTCATAATATTCAGGAAATGCTAGTTCCCGTTTTCTCATTTTTTTAAAATTCATCTTTGAAACTCAGAGATGCAGGATGCATAGGAAAAAAACCCAACTGACTAATAGTGAAAAATGAGTTTAATCACGTTTGAAAAATGATAAAATTAAAGTTGATGTGGACAGAATTTAAGAGGACTTTGCACCTTCATAATTAAGACATAAGATGATCAGCAGACAAGGTCACAAAAGCAAGTTTAAGTTCATTTGTGAGTATGTGCCAATTTGGCAGATACCTTACTTCTGAAATATTCCTTTCTGGCAATTCTTGGAAGATGTTTTCAAGAAAGATTACGTCATTAACCTGTTTCAGTATGTAAACTTTTATGCTAAAACTTGTACATCTTTATTAAAATCTGTTTCATTTAAAATTTGTTGAATGACAAAATAGAAACAAACATAGAAGCAAATATGATCCTGCTGATTTAAAATCACATCTCTCCAAACCCAAACATTCCCAGGATTACCACATCTCTTTTCTCCTGGATGGGTCCTCTGCAAAGCATCTCTGCAGACATGATTTCCCACTCATGACCTGACCACAGCAAGGGCCAAAATAATTTCAGTGGGTGGTGGTAAAGATGTCTCAATGAATATTAGAGGAGTTTCATACAGATTTTGCTCACAGACACAAACGTTGCCAACCATTCAGCTGTGCTTTGTTCTATCCCTAATACTGTAAGTCACAGAGGAGCTCTCCCCATGCTTTTCCTTGTTAGTTTTTGAGGAGGCAAAATCTGGGCAGCTGGTTCCTGTCCTGTGATCACACTGTTGGCTGAGTTTTTTCTCTTGTGTATCTCTATGCTGTGCCAGCCAAAATTTACCTACTACTGCTTTCACACAGACCTCATAATCACTTCAACAACATATGCCAAATTTTTTTGCATACCTTATTCATGAAGCCTTTTCTTTCCTCCTTCACTCAGTTCATACCTCCTGCCTAACACTGAACTTCAGAAATAGGATTGTTTAGTCCTGGGGAAGGGAGATGCAAAGTTTGCTCATAAACATCACACAAATATTTTGAAGTTACTACAGACACATTTCTGGTTGCATGTGGACAACTTG
Organism: Melospiza melodia melodia; assembly: GCF_035770615.1. Taxonomy (NCBI): domain Eukaryota; kingdom Metazoa; phylum Chordata; class Aves; order Passeriformes; family Passerellidae; genus Melospiza; species Melospiza melodia. The sequence continues at coordinate 71,645,767 of NC_086196.1, read as the reverse complement.
AGTTTAAATGCTGATTGTTAGCTCATCAGTAGTTCAAACAATAGAAATAAAGATTGGCTTTTTAATAAGTTCTCTATAAGTTCTCTAATTCAATTAATGGCTTTTTACCAAATCTAAATTTAGGATCCTATCAGGTGTGGTTGAGTGTTGTTATTAATTGAAGATATTTTTTTTCTCATACTTATAGAAAATGCATTCTTCGCATTTTACAATTATATTAACTGCCGAGTCTTCTGAAGATAGTAAGCAATGACTCTTTGCTATTTATAGAGCAACCCTTTTATAAAGCAATATGGTTCACCTGTGAGTTGATCTGTTTGAATTGCAATTTTTAAAATCACAATTTTTGAATTTGTATTGGGAAAAAAATTTGTTTGTATTTGGAAAAAAATTCTTACTCTTGATTTAAAGTAATTTTTCAAGTGTTTTCCCTTCATTTTTTCTGCATTTGGTGCCTATAGTTATGCAAGCAACTTGTTGTGTTTAAAATTAATTATCTCAGTGATCATAACTTGCAATGGGAAAGTAGTACTGAAAATGGCCCCAACTAAAACTTCTAAACCCAACTTTGAACATTTCTTCAAAATCACCTTTGAGGAGTCATAAAGTACACCCCCAATATCCAGAACAGCCAGTATTGATGTTGCATTGCTGATCTGTGTGTAGAGACCAGGATGAGGAGAATTGTAGCTGGGCACGGGGCGTTTCTGCAGGAAGGACATCAGTGCTCTGCTGAAAGGAAAGGCTTCTTTGTGTGCCCAGTGGAACTGCTGGAAAGGCTGGGCAGCAGAGCCAGACACCCTGCTGGGACTGTCCAACACCCACAGACCCAATTTCCTGGTCCTGGAGACCCCCAGATTAAGTGCACAGGCCAGGGGACGCCCACACAGTTGGTGGTGTAGGCGCAGTTTTAGCCGTGCTCACCTGGTCGTACCTGTGTGCATACCTGAGGGCAGTAGGGGATAAGAAGTGGTGTTCCCATGAAGGATTCTTTCCACACATAGAGTTTTAGGGTCAATGTAAGCCTGTGGACTTTAGAGGAGACCATCAGCAATAGCTGTGTGCGCCCAGAGCCCTGAGACAGAGCTGCTTTGTGATGTTCAGGTACAGCTGGCAAGCAGAGCCCACACCTGACCTCATGTCATGAGGACCTTGGCTGGTGGCAGCAAGAAAGGTGCACACAGGGGCTGGTTCAATTGTACAAGTACCCCTTGTTTTGGGATGCAGAGTGCCTTTTTCCTTCCCAGTCCTGCAGAACGTCCTTCTGCTCCAGCTTGCTTTTATTCGATCAGTGGAGCCTCTGCCAGTGCAGTGCTGATGGGAACATAATTGCTCACCTGGAAGAGGATCACTGAGATATGAGACACACTGAGGCTGTGGTGAGGTTAGGAGTGTTGACATGCCAATAAAAGCTCCATGTAAAAATGTTTAGTTAGTATAAAAGGCAACAAGGAGAAGTCTAAGGAAGGACTAGGTGTCATGACAGCTAATCCTCCTCTCTAGTATCTGACCTCTGGAAGGCTGGAAGTAAAAGAAGTTAAATGAACTCTGCATAATTCCTTGTGTTTATCTGTCATGAAACCACCTCATGATTCAGCATTTGTGTCAGCCTGTTTGGGGGAGGCTCTGCTGCAGGAGCAGAGGGCTGTGGCAGACCAGGACCGAGGCATAACCTGCTGGAAGCTGTGTGAGAGAGGACATTCGCTCCAGCCCTGCCCACGCTTGGTCTTTTTTTCCTCCCTGGTATTGTTGGCTCCAGATTCTGGGTGTTTGAGGACACAGTCATTTGCTGTGCTCCAACTTTGAGGAAGAATTTTTCAATTTTTGACAAGGCCCTTAGAATCACATTGCAGAGGAAAGGGTGTATTATAATTATCAATATCAATAGTAATAAAAGTTTATTAAAGGCCATTAAAATGAAAGGGGATGGCTATAGATCCCATCACTCTGAATTGACTCCCTCCTCTTGTGTTAATTAGAAAACTCAGATAATGGTTCTATGGGGGAGTGCAGGGGAAATTTAATTACGAAAGTTTAATGGGCCACTATCTACTTCCTGCCAGATTAAAAACTGATGATTTACACTATTTTAGATACTACTCAGGGCTCACTAACAAAATATGTTGCAGAACAAAGAGTAATGCAAGACTTCACCTGGAATCTTTTGCTCAATTTATAAACAAAGATGCAATAATGCAGACCTGAAAACCAAACAGCTGTGACAGAGCTGTTACCACCAAAAACCAAGAGAAATCGTGAGCAGTCTTTGTTAGGTTCTTCATTTCACTGTTTACTCTAAGTAAATAAAGAAGACATTTGCATAAGCAGAAATGTTTGTCTTCTCAAGAAGCCAAAAAATAATAATAATAAAAAAGCCAGCCTAAATTAGCTGTAGGGTCAGTTTACAGTTATTGAGATAAACTGGCAACTCTGTTGATTTTTAAAAGTTTTAGGAGTGGAATTTGTGTACACAAATATACAGTCAGGCTCTTCAGTCCATGTTCTTATTTCTACCAAATTTCATGGCAATTTTTAATAAACACATATTTAGTGAATTATTATGTAATATTTTTACTTAAAAATAAGTGTTAGTGTGAAAATTCAATCAAAATGTCTCTGGCATAAGTGTGAAACAGATAAAATCAGTTGTCTGTAATTCCTCATTTTCAGAATCCCCAGACAGCTAATTTATAGGGAGTTATGACTAGACAGAGCCTCAAAATTATTCACTTTTTGGAGAAAGTTGAAATCTGGCACCTGAAATGAGCAGCTATTTTTGAAACATTAGTCTTCTTGAACTCATTATAGGAGTGATAATTCAGCAAAGTCTGCAAAGCAGCTACGGGAATCTCTCTTCAAGCCCCCTGTTTTACCTGCTGGTTCCATTTAATGCAGAGCTTTGTTATTAAATTTCTGTTCCCATTTAATTCAGTGGTTTACTATGAAATTTAACTCCTATCCTTAACAAGCTCTATTTTTAGTGAAAACACTGTAGCATATTCAAGTGTAATCAAGATAAATTTTCAGTTGTATTTTTTAGAATTAAATGCTTAACTTTAAAGGGGTTTTCTACAAAAAAAACCCAAACCAACCCAAAACCAACAGTGAAGCAAAAATATGATGCATCAAATGCTGTATTTTAAAATGCGGTGCAAAAATAAGATAGGGTAGAAGAAATAGAAGAAACAATGCCCAAAAGCAAGAAAAAAAATTATAAATCTAATGTACTCTGTTTCCTTTTCTGGATAGGTTTTGGTGTCCAAAAGTTGAGAACTCAGCATTATAAAACCAGGGCTGGTTGTCAGTTCTAATTTAGGTAGATGTAGACAGTTTTATACAGCAGCTTTGTGCCTGGAGCTGTCTGTCTTACAGTCAGAGGCCCACTGTGTCAGCTGCATGTCCTTGAACATTTCAGGTAGAATGTAGCTCTGGGAATTGCCATCCTCCTGGACTTCAGGTGTGTAAACAAAGTCTCCTACCTTTACTAATTTATTACCAGGCAATGAAACAATATAAAGGAAGGGGAGAAAAAGAGGTATTTGAATATCACTTTTCTCCCTATTCTCAAAAGACTTTAATCCACCTGGGTGTACACAGATTGGGAACTGCTCATTATTCTTGATCTTTTCCACAAAAACAGGGTTTGTCTGCTTGCACTTCAGTTTGTATTTCTCAGCGTTCCCCTCTGTACAGCACAGCTGCCCTGAGAAAATTCTGTTATGCAATGAGTATCATTTACAGCTAAATATATTTGCAACAACATAGAATCCAGCTTTTAATGAGCAAAATAGCCTTCTGTGTTTCAAAGGTGCTTCTACATTCAAAAAATAGTGTAAAAAAACATGTCAGGGCACTATGGATGTCTAGACTTCCCTTGTCTAGACTTCAGATATGTAATGCTGAATGGCTATCAAAATCAAGTGGACGTCCTCAGAAATATAATTGAGAAGAACATGCATAGGAACATTTGCGTGCCTTGCCTTTTATTTGCAGCGAATGATTCACAGCTAAGCTCTGCAAAGTATTAGTCAGTTCACATCACTGTAACCACCAAACCTCAGGAAAAAAACAACTTATTTTTGCAGAAGTTTCTTAGGCAGCTGTTACAGCTAAAGGACTTAATTGCATTGGCAATTTATATAAAGAGAGAGATAGAGAAATAAAAAATATTTAAGTCGATTTCAAGTGAGGTGTTCAGGTTGTTTTATTGTGATTCTTTATTTGATTAAGGTAGAGCTATAATTAGTCTCAATGCACTAATAAATTGCTGTTTTTTTCCAGACACTTAATAAGGACCATTCATTCTCCAAGGGGATTGCAACCTGAAATCTTGCTGAAAGACTGGTGCTACAACAGAGGACAAAGAGAAAAGAGGTGAATTAACTGGGAAAAATGCCAGTTACTGTCTTGATCACATGAGTGACCATATGCTAAGTGACACAGTAAAATGAATGGATGCACAGTGTGTTGATTTAGTTGCTTTCTTTCCCCTTTTCTTTCCTGTCTGATTATATATGATGTAATTGTTCCACATGGCAGAATGTCCACTCCTTCCTTACAGCGTCCACTACTGTGAGAGTAATTGGAACGTGATCCAGGCTCGGAGTGGCACTTACTCTACTAAAATGAGGGATTGAAAACCTTGCTAAAGTGACACAGAGCTATGAATTTAAAGGCTTCAGCACTCTGAAGTGCTCTGGGCAAGAGTCTCCCCTGGAGCAATTGGTGGAGCTCCTGTCACATCAGTCCAGCTCCTCAAACACGTGTGCAGTAGCAAGGGCTCACACCCCTTTATGGTGACTGGCACGAATTTGGGGTTGGCTGAAAAGAGAGGCCAGGGATCTTTTCCTGGCAGGTCCTGAAAAGCCAGACATTTACTTGAGCACGAATGTGGATCTGGCAAACCTCTGCATGCTCTGAGCTGTGTCAGATCTCGGGATACGGATCTAATCCTGCAAGATGGTGAAGAGGACTCATGTACTGCCCAGCGTGTTGGGCTCCTCCTGCCAAGTCTGCGCACAGATGTTACACGCACTTCCAGCTGGGAATTCAAGTGGAGAGTTCCAAGTGGAGAGCTCGGCCAAAGCTTTAAGATGCAAACTCTGCGCTCTTTTCAGCAGAAGAAATACAGAAATCTGGGTTTAGTACCAACTCTCTAGCTAGTTGCCAGTTTTATTGGTATACTCATAAATATGTTTATCTCAATATTTTCAGGAATCTGCCTAGTCCCCTATGATTTGTATATGGAATACCTACCGTCTGGGGTTCCCCATAAATAAGTGATGTTAAGTAGTTATCCAAATAGGACTAAAACATTCACATTTTCAGCTAGTTCTATGGCAGATGGCAAAAGAAGGGATGAATGCACAGATAAATAAAAATATAAGGAACTAATATATTTCTCTCTGTTTTGCACTCCCAGAGAGAAAGTTGTTAGAGAAGATGGCTGTCACATAATTCCAGATTATTTAAACTGAAAAGTCAGCACAGGAACAGCCACTTTTGGTTATGTGTTAGTTAAGTCCAGCCACCAGAGGATTGCCAGCAGGGACTGCAGGGTTAATCATAAAGGAAGGGTTTCTTATGAGTCCAACCACAGCTTCTTTTTTTTTTTTTTTTCCGGCATATTTATTTTGAACAAACAAGTTACCTAGACAATTAAACAAGTTAAACAAAAATTATATTGTTTCAGGCAATTATCCACATGTGTGCTGACCTCATTTGGAAAAATAAAACATTTCATATTTTATTACCCAGAGTGTCAATGAAAAAATATTCAGCTGATATCTCATTAATGGTTTCATTTTCCCAAACATTGTACAAAGTCACTGCAATACAATGCCAAGTCAATCTACCCATTTGATCTTACATAACCTTCAGGGAACATTAATAAAATTCTGACTCAGATATGCCCTCTGTCAGTCTCTTTTTAGGCATACAGGTGCTTTAATGTCCTTTACAACCTACTGAATGGGATGTACATTCAAATTTAAGAACAAATGTCAATACTTTTCTGGACAGAGATGCTTGCTGGAATGAAGGCCTCTGCATCAGAATAAACATAGTGGTTGATAAGAGTGTACACAGAGAATTTTGATTTGGGTTTACACAACCTGTGGTATCCTGAGGTTAGAAAATCAAACTGCCGCAGCAATTTAGTGTGTTTGTATCACCACCTGTGTTCTCCTGTTCACACAATTTCCTTATTTTTAAGATACTCAACATGTATTAAAAAGTATCTTTAAGGATTTTAAAACATTTCATTCAGGAATTGAGTTTTGTCAGTGAAGGAAAAAGAGCTTTTACAATTCTCTAGCAAAGTCATTTAGGACTCCCAGAGGAAGACTGGAAAAATCTATCAGCTATTGTAGAAAGTGCATTATAGTGGAAGCTTAGTATGAAACACATGCAATCAATGATGGGATACTTGAACTTTGCTTGTACAGTTATCTCCTTAGGGAAGGTATTCTGTAGGTATTGAACTGCTTTTCATGAGATCAAGAAGCCACAGAAAGAAATTAAAGTGGGTTTTAATAATTTTTTTTGCTAAGCCTTGACGGAGTGAGGAGGAGTGTGGCAGACTGGGCTGAATGCTGTGATTTGGGGTCACCAGGGCAGCTGTGAAGGCTCAGTCCCTGGCCATTAGGGATCCTATGCAGGTAAAAATCACTGTGGGGACTGGAACCTTTGAAGTGTGATATTTCCTCTTTTTCAGGTAGCCTGTTTTGTTTTTGCATGTTCCTTTGGCTCATTTGTGCAGTGGAGACAGTACCACTGATAATAGCTGACATTAAAAATTTTGATTTTACAGCTCCCAGTGCATAGGTCCCATAGATTCTCCTCATTCCCAGCAATGCCTTTGTCCTGCTTCAGTTGCTTCTGTGCTGTATCCAATGAAAAGGGCAGGAAAGCAGTGCTGTCCTAGCTTAGCACTTTGCCAATACTGAATCTGGATTAACCTTAACAGTTTTCTCTGTCCTGTTGAATCTCATAGACTTTGCTGTGCAGTGTCTCCACTCCCAGTAAAGTGGGGAGGATTCCCCAACATTTTGGTGTTTAGAGAATTTTCTTCAGTGTTAAGGCTACTATTTTTAGTCTCTTTTTATATGCCTTTTGGTTTGCTGATATAATATCAATTAATTTACATTAAAGTAAATAAAAACCCCATCATGGTCTTGTAATTAGATTTTTCACTTTTTGGTGTTTGGCAAAGGGAAGGTCAGACTTGCAGACTCCGCAGTCTTCAAAATGCCAACTATTTTTAAATAACTCACTAAAGTGATATTTTCATTAATTGGTCCAAGAGAAACATGCTCCATTCTGAATGCAGTGCACCTTTGTGTCTGAACTGGATAAAATTCTCAGGTAAGTGAGAACAAGCAGGATGGTGCCTTGATTGAGAAGACATCTCAGGCAACACTGCTCTTTCAGAGTCTGCAATATGGGTGTGTGAGGAGAAGTCAGATAATCAGTCTTCAGCCTCTTCCTGAATCCAGAAGAAAAGTACATGGGACTTGTCAGGTCTTGACTTATTCCAGCCCAGAAAACAGGAGGAGTTGCAAAGTTTGTGACTATAACTTTCAATTAAATTTCAATGTAATGATTTCCCTTTCTAATATTATCTTTCATTTACAGGGAGCCTTCCTAGCCCATTTGAACTTCCTGTTTTGAGGCAGATCCAGCTTTTGGCCCAGACCATGAAGGTAGCTATGCAGGACACCAGACTGATGGAACAAGAAATCGTGTTTGCATGAAGTACTAATGCCTGCAGCTAAAGCCCACCTCACGCAGCAGCGTGACAATATCTCCCCAGGTTTGTTCCCTTTGCAACCTCTCCTTCAGCCCAGGGAGGAGTTGCAGGAGTGCTGCCTTGCCTCCCCTGAGCTCCCCAAGGGCACAGAGGGTGTCTCTGGCACAGAAGGTGTCTCTGCCATGGCTGGCCCAGGAGGGAGGAGAGGAGCAGGGAGGGAAGGAGGCACACATGGTGCTGGTGGTTCCACAGCATCCCTCTGGCCAGCAGCTCCCCTCTGGTGCTGTGCTCTCACTGAGCCTTTTGGCTGTGTACAGAACACACAGGGACAGGAGATTTCATATTTTTGGTGCTGCAAGGGACCAGGGAGGCTACAGTGCCTGGGGGGGTCGCTCTGCCCTGCCACAAAACAGCCTTTTCCTCACCTTGTGCAGGAATCTCAGTCCTGTTATGCACTGGGAATTTTAGCGCTCCAGCTGTTTGTGGACCGTGGGTGTGAGCACTGCCCTTGCATTCATGAAGGAAACATTAACCAGATCATTCCTCAGTCAAATTAAATATGGAAACAAGGGTCCTGCCTTCAGTGAGCAGCCTGGAACTTTCCTCTTTCTGTCCTTTCTGGCCAACAGGACACGATAGATGCTGATATCAACATCTCCATCCCAGTAAGGCTGAGGATGATCCTGGGAGACCAGGGTTTGCTCACTCATGAGCAGGAAGAGCAAGTGTTTGAAGGGAAACATTTCCACTGGTGCCAGGGGCATGGATCAGATGTTAGAAGATGATTTTGTTTCAACATTAAGATACTCTGTAATTGGTACATGCAACAAATGAACAGCTGCCTTCTTAATACCCTCTTTAGCATGAATTTGGAAATCTGTTTGTGTTAGGTTTGAGTATTTTGGTATTAATAGGATGATTTAACTTATTTTGTGATCCGATATGTTTCCCAGTACTGTGTCTGACTTGTTGATGTGATTCAGCCTGACAGCTGAATTGCTCTTTTCATAGGTTAGTAATTATGACTTCAGTGACATACAGTTTTCAATGTTATTTTTGTTTAAGTAGCTTAATAAAAGGAATAAAATCAGAGCTAGGCATATGTTTTTCAGAGTAAAATAGGCCTCAGACCTTTGATGGCCTGGGTGTAGATCAGCCAATCAGCCTAAAAGCTCCCTCCAGTAAGCCCTTTGTTGTCTCACAGGAAAAGTGTGTGAACTGGAAATTTACTTGAAACTGCCACAATAAATCTGTTTGTTCAGGGAAAATTAAAAAAGGTGAAGCGAGAAGTCTGACATGACTTCAGTTTTGAGGAAAAACCTGTTTGTGTCTAATACAGTGCAGAAATTGCTCAAGAACATTTTGTCCTTGTGTAAGGATTGCCCTGTAATGCTGCTAATGTCCTTAGGTTGAGACCCTGGGTTATCAGCTGTGTATGTGCCGATCGCGCAAGTTAAAATGGAGATTTTTGAAATGTAGTTTTTGTCTGTGTGAGTTCATGACACTTGTTCCTTGAAGCCAGATCTTCTCCCTCCCCTGCATTTTCCTTTCTTTCTCCTTCTGGCTTCCACTGTGGGCTGAACATGAGCCTCAAAAGCAGTGAAACCTCCAGATGGCACATTACCAAGTTCTCATAAATTAGAGCAGGAGAGATGTGCAAGGCATTGAAATTCTTTGAGATTTAGGTTTATAGGGATTACAATAAATTCAGTCAGATGGGGAGGGTGGTTAGGTACCAGTGGAATGCAGATAAGATTGTACTGCTTTTTTTTTAACTTAAAAAAGGGGACATGAGACAATCACTTGAAGGCTGCAAAAAGTGTTCTGTGCTTGGACATCTCTGTGATTTCCCACATATAGATCCTGAAGGGAAGGAAATCCAGATCTGGATCAGAAAAAGGAAATAATGTTCATAATCTCCATAGAAGGCATGAAAGCCTGTCCTGTTTGCACTCTGCTAAAAATGGCCTCTAAGTCCCATCAGGGAAACCAAACTCCAGTTAAACACAGGAGCAGCTTTCCCTAAGCAAGAGCTGCAGAAGAAGAGCCATTCAGTTCAGATACAACACCTTGTTGTTCCCACAGAACCACAGAAACCCTTTCCACTGGCAGGCTCAGAATCAGCCTGGCTAGTTATGAATTTACTCCAGTTATTAAGAGCGAATTAAAGAAAAGCAATGCCTTGAAAAGCGTGAGGTGAAATAAAGCACTCTGCTCCAAAGAAAACCAGAAGAATGAAAAAGAGCGTTCCTTGCATTTCTTCTTAAGCTGCCACTTTGTTTCACCAAGGGTCAGCACATCATTCCTTAATCACCTGGTTAGGCCCCCAAATGTATCCCTGTTAAGTGGAATTCTTTGCTAATACTGTCCTGATTAATTAAGAGGCAGTCTTTCCCATTCACTGTTATCAGTGACCTATCATTCAGTGTCACCATCCTTCACTGTCATTAAGTAGAGTATGCATATACTGTAAGAGGTAAGATGATTTCAGAGACAACTATTGATCCTTTCCCAGTGGTCTATTGCTAGTTAATGAGCATTAGTTTCTTTAATGATGTTTAATGTTGGTGAGTTATTTTTAAGTGATACATGGCCTGACCCTGGGAAGTGCTGAACGCCCTCAACTCCCGTTGACTTCAGCGAGAGGTGAGGGCACTCGTGGGATCAGCCCACAGGACTTGTGTCTGAACTGGCAGCAAAAGCTTCTTCCTGCATTCAGCAGTGCTGTGAAGCCAGAGAAAGAGCAGGTTCTCATAGAAGAGCGTTTCAGTTTCTGTTTTCCTTTCTGGCATTGAAATGGACAATTTCTACACAGGACAGACATTGCTGTTCTGCGAGATCTTGCCTTTTGCTTATTTTCTTCCAATGCCTCTCACTGTCCTCTACCTTCTTTCTGTGGTCAAGAGGAGGGAAGAGGCATCTTGCAAACTAATCCCCCATTCCTGCTTGCCTTCCCACATTTCCTTTGCTTCCAAATTAATCCGACAGGCAGTCTGTCACCACTACCTTAAGTTACTTAAACTCTAATGAATCTTTTCCAGTTGGCTTTCATTTCTGTGCTCTGCTGGAATTGCCTTGATTACCAAAGGCTGCCTCTTGGCAAAATCTCAAAGTCAAAGTTTCTTCTCCTCCTCTTTGACCTTACCCTTTTTTCTTTTTTTGTGAATATAATACTGTTCCTCTCAGTGTACTGTTCTGCCTTTTCCTTCCCCACTGCCACTTCTGTTTGCACTGCTACTCATTACTTTATCATGCCTTTGGTGTGCTTTCCCCCTCCCTTTCCCAACACTATGTCCACAGCACCCTGCCCCATGACCCCCTCTTCAAACAACCAAGATTTTTAAAAATATGGGACAAAAAAATGCTTGCTCTCTCTCTCAGCATGTACAGTTTTTTTGGTAATATGTCCAAGAATCATGGCACATAAAATTCAGTTCTAGGTGATTTCCCCAATTTTCTCTTGCAGAAAAGAGATGGTGTCCTTAAATGCTGAAACATGAGAACTGTACAGGGCTAGGAAAACGGAATCTATTTGACTAGAGAGAATAGAATTTCCCAGAGATACAGGCAACACTGGTTTCTGTTAGTGAGAAATGCCATCATGTTTCGTATGGAGACGTGCAAGTAACTTTTGGTCCATTTAAAAAAAGTTGGGGTTTTTTTCATTATTTCAAGTATTGTGCAATATAAGTTAGGGTAATTATACCATGTGATGTTACAGAAAATATTCCCACTCTGAACAGCTGATAGCTTCCATAGAAATTCTAAGATAGATTAGTTGTTCTGTGACATGTGTGCCGGGCAGCTGAATTTATCATTTTGGTGGGTTACTTCACATACAGGAGAATGAAGAGAAAATACATCCTTGGCAGGCCTGTCCTGAAGAATAAGTATCAGAAACAGCTCATGTTCGAATTAATCCCCAGGGAAGGAGATCAATGTGCAGACGATGCAGTTGTAATAAGAAGATAAGTTGTACAGATACATATCTTTGTCCTGCACAAGCATAATTTATTGCACGGATCTTGCCTGTGCACTGGAAGTGGATTGGGAAATGCAACTGCACAGTGTGAGTAAGTATAGAGACACTTTTTCTTCACCTCTGCACAACAGGCTGTTTTTTTGTCCCTTTATCTGACAGAACGACAAATTTGCTTTTTTTGTTTTTATTTTAACAAATGAATAAATGTGAAAGTAGAACTAAAGAGATCCTAGGGGAAAAAAAAGAAAAAGAAAAAAAAGAACAGGTTGCTCCTGGTGCTCTGCTCCCAAACTCCCATTTTGCAGCCAGCAGAGGTGCCCATGGTGCCGTGCTGGCCCTGGAGCATCCCAAGGGCTTGGCGTGTCCCAGTGTGCTCCCAAACAGCCACAGCCTGGGAAGAGCTCCAATGCCAGCAGTACAGCTTCTCCCTAGCCCTGAGAGCCGTCTGGGTGAGCTCCTGCCGTGCAGGGCTGGGGAGAAACCTCGCTGAGCCCAGGAGGGGCTGGGCAGGGCTGCTTGTTTTGGATCCTGGCTGCTTTCCCTGCCTCCAGGTACCACTCAGAGGGGGCTTTATGCTGGAGAAAGGGTTAACTGGGATTCTCTATAATTTGTTCCCATTTCCTTTGCCTCCCTTCAGCTCCTTCACAAAATGTTAATCTAATTGTGATAGTATCACTTTGATGACAATATGACAAGACAGACAAATTTGATTTTATTCTCCACAGAGCAAAGCATATGCTGCTTGGGAGACTTTGACAGAGAGAAGGACATAAAACAAATGGAGTTCATGAATATACAATTTTTATTGTACACAGTAGTGACATCCAAACTTCAGAGAATAGGTGGGTGAGACTTATGCTTTACTATTGAGATTAATGGGTACGTAAAAAAGTGCCAACAGAGAGTACTACGGTTTATGTTAAAAATGTCGACGTGGATAAGAATAATTTTCTTCTCAAGATGAATGATGCATTTAATGGCTGTGAGACATTCATGGCCAGTAGCAGTTCCTCAAAAGTAATTTTTTGTTGTTATTGTAAATTACATAATCTTAACTGCAATTATAGCCCTGTTTAGGTAAAGGTCAAGTTAGTACAGTGGATGGTTATAAACTAAGAGGGAAATTGGTAAATTTATTCCCTTGATGAAAGCTTATGAATGATTTTAAGCAAGATAATTTTTTTGTAACTCTATTTCTACTTTAATGTAATATAGCAAGTAAAGACAGCACACATTAACAAAGGATAAATTAGATTTGTCTAAGTAAACATGTATCTGCAATAGGAGTAGTGTTGCTGTAGTAAGGACAGTCTGAAGGTTAAGTGTTCCATGTAAATGGTATAGATTCATTTTCGTGGAAAGCAAAAGGAGGGACAACCTCTGAAAAATTGCCTTTGATGGAATGCAATCTGTGCTCTCCTGAGCAGCACACGAATACTCTGCTGCACATGAAACCATACCCACCTCTCGGTCATAAGAAATTGGCTGGAGTCCTTTTGGTTTCAAAAGCCTGCCCTTAAACAATGCAATCTTCTTCACAGCCCCTGCAGACTGATCAGGTTTGTTTTGTTAATATCGAGGTCACAAAAAAAGAAATCAAATAAAACAAAGAGGGAGGAAGAAGGTGCTTTGTATGCTAATGGAGGTAGTTAGGAGTTTTAGTGCACACTTTTCATGCTTTACAGTAAGACCTGAAGGAAAGCAGTTAAACTCTTGGGAAGCTGCTGGAAAGGAGAAGGAAGCTTTCCCAAATCACTGGCAGGCCCTTGATCTGACAAGCCTGGCTTGGGCTATTGCACACTTTCACAATATTTAGGTGAAGCAAAAGTATCATTGCACAACGTTGCCATTTCTCTTCTGAGAACTTCTACCTACGTGGGCGGTCACTGATCAATTTATCAGGCTGCTTCAAGTATGACCCAGGGTCTCCTTCACTCCATCAGACCACAGAGATGCTATCTGTTCCTATTTGTGTTTCTTTTGGAGACATACATATTAAGTAATTAGTAGGGAAAAATGCCCTTTCTGTTCCTGTTAAATGCCGAAGACCTATAAACATTTTACATAAAAATATATGTAGTATGTAGTCTAATAATAAAATTAACACAGTGCTACATGTTTGGGCTTTTTTTTTCTTTCTTCTTTGACAGATGAACAGCAATGGCTTGTTACTTGAGCTTGCCACCAATTAAAATGCACATTGGATCAGCTCTGGCCTGTCACCTACCATTATTGGGAAAAGTTGGCTGGGGTCCAGGTTTTAGATGACTGGGATTTTTTTTTTTTTTTTTTTTTTTACTTGGCCATAGCACTTCTCATCTCTGCTCTGTAAACTCAGCCTGGTAATTTAGATGCTGGGCAGTCCTTGCATCTGCTTTCTGGGGAGTTGCCTCACTTAAGGCACCTGGGAATACCTAGTCATCTTTGTTACATGCATTTTAATTGTGGCAAGGGGAAAAGGCTCCCTAATCTGTCCTGTGTAGGTATTATTTGAGCTGGTCTGAGTCTAGTGTGATACCTTTAGGCCATGACAAATTTAGATATACATTGATTTCCAGAACTTCTGCTAAATTTCTGTTTCACCTCACCTGCCTTTGGACCCTTCTAATCTTAACAGTAAGTGTGAATAAGGAGAAATATGAACTTATCATCAGCAACAATGAGTTATTTTTCATTTGAAATGTGAACTTGAACATCTCCAAAAGAGCCTAATCCTGCTGAATAACAATACAAAGCATTTTGAATATCTGGACACGAATATGAGCTATTGCTCCAAGTCTGAAATGAAGATGAAATCCAGAGGGGTGGGGGGGAATCAGGATAAGATTCATTTAAAACCTTGCTTTCATGAATTACCTGCAACAAAGCAGTTTGAAACAGCAAGACCAGAGTCTGATTATGCACAAACAGTAGCAATATTTAACAAAATGTGGTATGAAATGGATTGTCTTGGAAATCAATGAGAAATTCAATTTGTAAGTTAGTAAAATGTTTAGATAAAGTTTTCTGTAGTGTTGTGGTTATTGTACTCTTTTATGAATGAGGCTTGAACTTAAAACATGCTGAGCTGCTGAGGAGCCACAGCCCTTGCTAATGTCACCTCTTTGACACCTGTTTTGTGCAAAGGTAAATAGCAATAAGATGGAAGGCAGTAGAAAATAAGGTCCATGGCCATTGCTCATTATTTGCAATTTGTGGAGTGTGACAGCGTGTTCAGCAGTATGCACACCAGGAATAGAGGAGGTCTTTGCTTCCAAGAGCTTGCAATCTAACACAGATACAGATAAGCCTGAATATAAACCATTTAGTGAAAGATTTAGGATGGCATTTAAAAAAAAAATTACTAATATCTATATTGTCAAAATTGAGATGAACATAATCTTTGTAAGGATACAGATACATTAAAAGACCCAATATCAGATGATCTCTATTTAGAAGGATGTCTGGAATGATAAGGAGATGCTATCAGGAACCCTAAGACTAAAGAAAAACATAAAGGCTATTGTGGAGGTAGACTTGGAAACGCACATATTAAGCTCATATTAAGCTGGGATTTTTTGGTGGGATAAATTAAGCAGAAAGGTCCAGTAGAGAGAAGATCCAGTGTGTAGACCTGTGCTGAGTGAAGCAGAGTTTTGAAAATAAAGCATGGTCAAAAGTTCACATGGATTAAGGACTGAGGAATGAGAGGTTTTGAATACAAAGTGATGTGAGCTGGGTGGATTTTTTCCATTTCATGGAGCCGAAGCAAGGTACGTTATATAAATAATGCTTTATTGTATATGCCATGGGTTTTTTCAATTTAGGTGCTGCAAGGTGCATCATTATAACTAAGAAAGAAAAAACCACAAAACCAGCCTTAACGCATATTTGTTTTTCACCGGAGTTGGTTGCAAATACGATTTTCTTCAAAATTGCAAAACAAATGAAAATAAATCCAGCAAATTTGAGGTTGCACCTACAGCTTTGTTGCTTCTTGTGAACTTTGGCACATGCAAGCACAATGCATATGCACAAGAGGTGAAACTCAGCTGGAAGCATGACCAACCTCTGCTCGGTCCAGAAAAGAAAAATCAGAATAAATGTGGGGGCAGTGTGTGACAGTTCCCTGCTTGGAGTTGGATCAGCCTGGGCATGGTGCTCATTTACATTCCTGATGCTTACATTGGGTTTTACCGTAGTTCAGCGTTAATAAAAATGGCTAATTAACTGAAACACCCCCAGTATCGATGGTGCACTGTAAATGTCACCTCTGGAACCCGCAGGACGTTCTGAAAGCCGCGCGTTCCCCAGAGCGCAGAGCAGATTTCCCCCGGCACGGATTGTTCCAGGGGAGATCCTTATTGTGCTCAGCTCCAGAGCTGCGGCTCTGCCCCTCTCCCTACGCCTCTCACCACCACAGTTCTGTGGGAAAATTTGCAGGAGGCCAGCAGAAGTCATTGTTTCACTTGCATGGTAATTAACAACTCCAGCAGCGGCGAGGCGGCCGCCTCTTCCTCTCGGCTGAATGTTCAGCATGACCTACTCTCCCCTCTCCCCTCAGTTCACAACTCCTCTCATCTTCCAAAATTATGTGAGAAATGATTTTTCATGCTATTTGCATGTTTTAGAGCATCCATCATTATCATATGCACTGACAGCTTTATACTTCAGCTGTGACTGAGCTTGAAAAATGCTAGTCCTATCAATCAACATATTGTAGGTTTCCAAAATGAGATCTTCTCCAGATGACATTTTCTCTTGCTTTTGCTTTTTCTTTTATTCTCTTCTCTTCAGCAGCAATCTATTGCTTGCTTTTGCTTTTCATTTAGTTGCACATTGTCTATAGATTTTAAAACACTGCACTAGAATGAAATGCTTCTGACCCGCTTCAGATTATTTGACTGAATTATTTTGCTATAAATCTTGTCTGTTTTCATCACAAATACTGACCTGGGAGTTATTTTAGTAACTATCCTATTTCCAGTAGGCTTAGCTTCACCTGCCCACATTATTTATGCACATTAATTTCACTCTCACCCCTCAGCCTCTCAGCCAGGTAACAAAATAGGATTTCCTCTAAATTTTGCAAATACTTGATTCCAGTTAATAATTGTGACTGTAGGTAATATTAGACTCAAGATATCCATGCCCAACATGTGACTGTCCTAAAGCTGCTTTTTCTTGCCATTTTTTGGGCTGTTTCTGAAGTTATTTTTGCCAGTGAAAACACTAAGCATTAAAATTTTGAAGCAGTTCAAGATCTTTTTCAGTGTTTCTGTCAATTATTGTCTCTTGTGTCTTCATCAAATAATAAGATAAACCACTGTTTGGATAGCTAACATTATGTTTTGCTGGTAATATACTCAGCCTTGAGAAAACCCATAAGGAAGCCAAAACAAAATTTAAAATCAATCCTGGTGATGGAACTGTAATGTTGGAAGCTAGTTGGTTCGATATTAGAGTTCAATTATATTTAGCAAAAGCCACCCTGTGTGAAAACCAGGGGAAATGGAAATTTTATTTACAGAAATAGTAAAAAGAATTAATCACAGTGTAAGAATAAATTGGAAAAGCTTCTCCATGAAGGTTTGATTGAGAACCACAGTGGTATGGTTTAAATCAATTGTTTATGGCCAAAAATCTTCCTGAGTAAAGATTCCTAATTGCTACAAACTGCCCCATTTGCCAAAGGACAGGGAAACTGGAAATGAAAATACACTGGAAAGCACACCTACTAGTATTTGATTACTGATTTTTTTGTTGTTGTTGTTGTTGCCACATTTGAAGGCACAGCCTGTGACTGCATTGGAATCAGCAGGATTTCTGCCCCTGATTTGGCCAAGACCAGGACTTCACCCACGGAAATCATGCAGCGATCTGAGTGGCTGCAGAGTTACCTCTGACGGAGAGGAGCACAGACAAGGAGAAAGAAGTGACTTTGAGGTAAGTTTTGGGATAAAGAGCCCATCCTCTCCAGTCCCACGGGTGTCAGGTCGCAGCCCAACCTCAGCTGCTTTGTTTGTTGCGGAGTTTTCGAGGTAGCGCTTTTAATTAGGGATTTAGCGTGGAGTTATAAAACCATTTTGTTGGCTGGCGAGATTAGCCTTGTTTGCTGATGTCATTGTGGAAATATGCAAAGGACTAAACCCTGAAGATTTTATTCAGGGCTCAGAAGGCTGAGGAGCCCATGAAGTTTATGGCAGGAATAAGCTGTTCCACCGTCTCCATCCTGGGACAGTTAAAGCCTCTGGCCAAGGAAATCCTTCCACTCCCAGGTCCCCTTGGGCTGTCATGGTACCTCTCCCTCTGCCACGGCACAGGGTCAAGGACCAAGTGAAACCACAATATCAGAGCATGTTTATTGTTCTCCAGTAGATTTTATAATCAGAGGACAGAAAAGGTGAGTAAGACGCAAGAGCAACAGAGCAATTTGTCTTCTGCCTGCAGCTGATGCAGGTTTCACAGAAGTACTGAACAATTGATTCAGTGTAATGCTGAATTTTAATCAAATGGGAGAATAAGCCAACTTTTAATCAAGATTTTCCATAATGGATTATTTTCTTAATTGAATGAGTTCAGGAGACAAACAAATACAGCCTAGTGCTCAATGGCATTCTTCAAATATTGGTAAGCTTTCAATCTCAAATCACAGTGAAAGGCTCTGGAACAAAACCTCCACAGAACACAGCTGAAGGTTACATTCATCTTCTTAAAATAATCCAGGGTATGCAGGGAAGACCACTGCCAAATTCATATTTCAACACAATTATGCCTACTAAAATGCGCACTAAGAAGACCAATCCTAAAGGTCAGTTGTAGATATAAATATGAAGCCAGTTACCTTATTTTTAATAAAAAGATAGAGTGATTTTGAGAAATAATTTACAGCAATGTCAAAATTACTCTCAGTAAAGGTGGAAAAATTCTAAATCTAGAGATTTTTTAAAAAGGAAAGAAACAGAGATCCTGACTATGTTTGGGTGAATGAAAAATTTTAGAAAATACAGAAAATATTTTACTTTTAAAAATTGAAAATATTTGTAATGGTGTGTGAGAAACATAAATAGCACAGTTGATGTATTGGTTTGACACGTCAGACTTAAAGGAGAAAAAAATGTATTTTCAGTGCAGGTGACAAGATAGTTTCTTAGTGGAATTACCCCAAGGAATGATAAACTGTGAAAGAGAGTAGGAAAAATTAAAATAAAGTCTATGAATTCCTACTCTCTCCTGATAAACCAGAGAGTGATTCTGCGGTTTATCAAAGCCCCACAGAGGGGTTTTATTCTGCAGTCTTTGTGTTGATCTTGTTCAAATTGGTCTTTTATTCTAAAGGATTATAAATTGCTTAAAAATTGTCTGTTTGGAAATTTCTTGGAGTCATTTGGTGCCAACTACCCAGTTGCTTTAGGAGACTTGCCCAACAAAACCAGGGGAATATATTTTCTCTGCTGAGGGAATTGAAGGTAGTATCCTCCCTGCTGCAAAATGTGCCTTGAGATCTTCAATTGTCACCGATGTGTTTGAGCCATCAGGGCAAGGCTGACCCAGAACAGTGGCTCCCAGAGCACACAGACTTGTTGGTTTAGTTTGGTGCTGAGAGGGACTTTTCTACTCAACTGCAGAGCTCCTAAAGTCATGTCTAAATTTTCTTTGAAGGTCTTTTATTTTATACGTAGAGTTCTTGACCTAAGTGTTTCTTTTCTATGGATTGAGAATTTTTGCAGGGCTGTTTGGAGGAAGTCCTGTAAATCATTAAAGAGAGTGATATTGGTATCTTGTCCTTCCTCCTTGCTAAAAGCATCACACTGTTTGCTGGTTTTATTTTAAAGCCTGCAACAGCTAATAACATGCACAATAAAATGCATTTTCCCTTTATCAATAATCGAATCCTACTCCTGAGTTCCTGTGGAGTTGTTTCCTTTTGTTATGTAAAGAAAGCTGAAAAACCCCTGTCAAACTCATGCTGTTGACTATTAGTAAATATTAATATTTGATCAGCATTCTCTTTTCCTGTCTCTCCATTGTCCCATGAGCCACTTAAGCAGAGCTGTGTGAACAAGGCAAGAGTGCCACATGTTTGGGGATTTTTCTGCTTGCTTCCTCCCATTCTCCAAGAACCTTCTCTTCAGCTGGACATCTGTCAGTAACATTTTATTATCAATATATTACTGCTCTGGTAAGTGACTAAAGATGTAGAGACTGATTAGGGATAAAAGCTATGGTTTGATCACTAAATGTTGGAACACTGATATAGAAAAGGTATATCTAGATTTTAATTGTGGGTAGTTCTAATTTTCATGCACACAAATAAGGCAAATGCCACCCAAGCAAATAAGTCTTTCCTCCAGAACAGAAATAATTATCCTTTGATAAAAACTGTTAATTTTCTTGATGGTATGAATCAAATTCTGCCCTTTAACATACACAGATTTTACTGCTTAATTAGGAGCATGACTATATTCAGAAAACAATATTATTTATATTAAAATGTCTAGAACTTGAAACCTCAATTGAAAAACTTCAACTACCAAGAGTGAAAATCTTGCCTGAAGACTTTTAAAGAGATTTTGATTCAGTAATAGGGTTTGTTTGAAAGTCCACTGATAACTGAAATCAAGATAAAACATTAGTACATGAATGGAAAGGGATGATGCAGAACTGATATAATACCAAGTATTGAAACATGTATACTGTAAATTTTATTTACTAGCAGGTGGAAACTGCTGCCAAGCACTACAGAAAATGCCATTGTTTGAACTGAAAGGACAACTGCTTTGAGCCCTGGAGTTAAGATCAAACCATCTTACATGTATTAAATAATCATAACTCATTAAAATATGTTAAAAGAGTTAAAAATTACAGCTCCAGAGTTCTGCTGACTCTAACCAGATTCACTCATACTTTAGTGGATGAACTGAGGACAAATGTGCAAGGATACAAAAAAAGAAGGATAAAAAATACTGAACAGCTATTGCATTGTTTGGGGCAAAAATACCAGATGTGTATAAGGAACAGTCTAGTCCTTTATTGCGAAATGTCTATAGTTTAACATTCTACCTGTGGCATTAGCTATAAAAAGGATACTTTTAAACCCCTAAGTAAGTAGGATAATAGTATCCTAAATCTAATAAAATGTGACATCAGATATCAGAAAATATGATTTTCTGCCAACCAGGCTGGTAAGCTACTTTATGTGACACTTTTCAAAAAGAGAACATTCTTCCTATGTCTCTTAACATTGTGTCTGAAGGGGTAAACTGCCAGTTAGGGGACATGTGTGACAATGAAGAGACCCTCTCTGCAGCTGACATGTTGTCCACTCATGTATGGCTGCATGTCACCTCATTTTGGCTGTGGTAGGACCTGGGGCAAGTATTTGATGCAATACTGGCTTTTTTCCTTCTCACTCAATATTTATTTTGTCTTGCTGTTTCCAAAGCTCTGGAAAACTGCTTTGATAGGGTGACAGGGAGAGGTGGGTGGTTTTTGTGGTTTTTTCGTTTTTTCCTTTTTTTTTTTTGGGGGGGGGGGTGGCAGGCAGCATGTTGTTTTTTTGTTAATTTGATGGGATATTTTTATTCTCTTTTCCCTAATACCTTTCTAAGGTGCTTCACACTCATAAGGGATCTTGCAGGGGATGCTCAATATCTCACAGGATTTGTAACTCTCACATGATAGAAAGCTGAAGGATGTTGGTCTGGCTGGGAGACAAAAGAAGTGTGTGCTGTGTGCAGGGAAGATGTGTGCTCCAGGACCCACTTTTCCATCAGCAGGCAGAGTTCCCCTTGCCAAAAACAATTGTCAGAGGACAGTAGTCTCCAGAGTGCCCTTTCCCTCCTACTTCCCATTCCCAAGCTGGAATACTCTGAGAAAGGAAAGCAATCACTTGTTTTTCATTCAGCCCATACCAACTTCTCTTACAGTGCCAGCAAGCTGCTGCCTTCCTCCACACCTCCCAGTGGGTGAAGGGACACTTCAGCTCTTGGACACAACCAGAGGAACAATATGGGGCTGAAAAAAAGCCAGAAAGGCTTAAATTGCTGGTGTGGGGATGTGCTTCATCCCTATTCTGCCTCCTTGGTCCCACAAACAACAGGAACAAACACCACATCTTGATGTGCTGGGATGATTGGTGATCTGGAGCTATCATCCCACACTTCATGTTCCCATGTAAGTCTGAACCCTGAAGTGCAAGACTGGATGTGTAATCATAATCTAAATATCACAATAATAAATCTTTTATTTCCTTTTCGTCACTAAATTAATGGCAGAAGTGGCAATTGAACCTTTTGTTAGTTTTGTTTTCCCCTACCATGGTCATGCCAGAGTAAGACATGCAAAGGTGACTGTCGTGCAACAGTTGAAGCTTTCTCCTGTCTCCCTTGGCTATGCCATAAAACCACAAACCTAGTCTCCTTTGGCTATGCCATAAAAACACAAAAACCTGTTTCCCTGAAGGAAAGCTGAGCTAGGAAGGGAGGAAGGCAGGATGGGAGGTTTGTGAATTGCCTGCACCAGAATGAAGACTGCCCAAAGTCACACAATCCTTGCAGGAAGAATTCAGACACAGTTTTGAGCTGTGTACGTACCAGCAGACACACAAAACATTTGTGTAAAAACCATGGACACGGTGGTGTCTGATCTGCAAACAGTGGCAAGAACAGTCAAGACTGCCCATTTTAAGAAGCTTTTGACAGTTGCTGTCAAGTTGGTGCTTGTACAGCCAGGATAGGAACCTTGTATGGGAAGAAACACAGAGATACATGTGGAATTACTGTTCTCATTCAGGCACAACCATTTCACCTGCCCTCAGCCCATTAGGCCACCAGTTTACAGCTCCTAGACATGTACACAGCTCTGCACATGTTCTGTTATGTAAGTGCAAAAGCTTTTTTTTTTTCCTTTTGCCATGTGAAATTGAGAAATGTAGAATTCCCTGCAGTGCATTATTTGTTAGAATACATCAGAAGAAGAATTTGTAGGTAAAAATTCAGTCTGGTTTCATCCAGATAAGGGTGGGGAAATAGTGCTAGCATATTATTTTAAAACTTTGTACAGTATTTGAAGCATCATTTATCCATCAAATTTATTTTATTTGTAAGGAAAACCTAATATTAATATGAGGTATAAAGATTATGTTGTCATTCATCTCAAATGACCCCATCTCCATTCTAGTCATATGGAATATTCTGCAAGTGAATTTTGCAGTGAATTTTGAAACCTTAAATCACCTTGTTACATGAAAGCTTTCCTAATTTTAAGTCCACTAAAAATTTCCTATAGTAAATAAATACTTCTGTCTCCATAATAAATGCTTTTTATGTTTTGCATGCCTTAATATTTATCTTCCATTCATGTGCTTGACAGGCTTGGCTATTCAACTGAATGACATAGCATTTTACAAAAATAACTCTACTTTTGTAAAGAGCTGGAAACAATCTACTTCTCTTCCACAGCAGTTTGAAGAAAGAAATATAAAGTAAATGCAGACTGTGAGCCCATGATACATGGGGCAGAAGGAAAGGCAAAGATGGCTCTGCCCAGGCACACGAACTTGGAGCAGCACCAGGATCTCTGTGTCCAACTTCATGTGCTTGTCTTTCCCTCTGCACCAGAACCTCCCATTGCTGGGCCATGCTCAGAAGCCCTGGGCAAAAGAATTTTTCTCTTTTTTTCAGAGAATTATTGTCCCGTCATAAAACACCTTTGCAACACAAAAGTGGCATAAGGGGGTCACAGATGTGACAGCACCCAGTTGACATGCTTGGAAGTTGTCATTTTTAGCAGTGGAGAAGCCACATGTTTGCAGTGGGGATGATCTGTGTGGGAGGTTGAGTGGATGCCCTTGAAGGCCCAATTATCATAATACTGAGAGACAGAAAGTGTTTACATGTTGGGGTTTTAATTTGCTTGAATGATTTTTATGAGTCACTGGTGCCATTTAGCCCAAAACTGGGCAGGATTTCCCAATATCCATTCTCCTTGTGCCTGGGTTAGATAAGTAGGCTTGCACCAAACTTGCAGGGAGCAGCAATTTCTGCAGGGAGGAAAGATTCCAGAGCCCCACACCTGCCCTGTGGTCAGTGGCCTCTGGGCTGTAGGGAAGTGACAAAGAAGGGCTGTGCTTTGACTTTACAAGCTTCAGTTGTTTCCTGCCATCTCTATTAGAAATTAGCTGCCTTTTTTTTTTTTTATTTTATGAGCATTTTAATTATAGTTTCCCTATTTCAGTTCTACTAAATATGAATGAAGCAGGTGAAGTGTAGCCCAGTTGGAGCATTATACTGTTTAGTGCTGGTTACTATCTTTAGCAGAGAAGCTGGAATTCATTCTCATCTCATTTGCTGAGCGCTCTATCATTAAAGTGTCATTGAGAACTGACACCACTTAATTTTAGCAGCTTTCAATTCTCGTTTGCAGCGAGAATAGCTTTAAATGGAGAGGAGTGCAAATTACAGAGAGAGGGATATTTTTACACCACACTCAGCATTTTATCAAACAAAGCAGCCTCACGGGGAATCGGGGACAATACATTATAAAACCAAACTCTCCTCTGATGCTGGTAAATGGGTATTTAATCTTCCTATTGCAGGCATCCACTCTGATGAGCCTGTAATGAATATACTGCCTGGGACATTATCTGAGCTGTTGTGTTTTCCTATTCCCCAAAATATCCTTCAGTTTTTATTTCGGGTGTGGTCAAAGAGCAAGCTGGGGAGCTCAGCTGCTCCCTGCAGACCACAGAGGAATCTCTACCTTGTTGCAGGGAAACCAGTTCAGGACACATTTTCTCCTCTCCTCTTTATTGCATAATCGTGTTTTCCTCACGGTGCAGTTTGAACTCTTAAGGGGTTAAGAAAATCTCTTGCTTGGGATCCCTGGCAAATTTTAACCCATTCAGCTTGGCTTCCCTGCCTAATTAGATGTAAAATGCCCTCTTCTTGCATTACATCTTGAGACACTGCCTTTCTCTTGGAAATCTGGTACTGAATGGATCCTCTGTTGAATGTTATCTTTTCTCATCACTTATATATGCAAAAGTTCAAATTTCTAACTCCAGAACTATATAATCTTCCTGGAGTTAAGGCAATATATGCAAGTATATCATGGTAATTAATTTTGATGCCAGAAATACCAATAAATGCCTTTTTTGGGGATAAAAATGTTAGATTACTTTTAGCTAAGGATAGATGTGTATTTGAAGGCATATCTACAGTGTTATAAAACTTGACAACAGTGCTTGTAATAACATCACCTTAAAGGCATAGGTGTCTGCAGTTCTGTAGAAAGTCAGTACTCTAAAGCTGGCAGAAAGATTCATACAAAAATCAGGGTCCCCATCAGCCTACTCTTCTAACCTGTAGTCATGCCACTTGATTGAAATATGATTAATCTGGTTTGGGTTAAGTTTATTTTAACAAACACTGCTGATTTTATACATGCATTTTTTTTCCCTGATGGTTTCACTGCAGGAAGTATTCAGAGTAATTGTACACTGAGGATGGCTTCCTTTGGGGGTGATGTGAGATCCTGTGTGAATTTTTGCCCTTCAGGCACTGATGTTTCCTTATGTTCATTTTAACACAATTTTTGCCTCTCATTTTTTTGCGGTTTGGTGTTTGCTAGAGGGCTCCCCTCTCCTACCTGCCCCAGTTTGTGATGGACTCACACGGTGGTTGTTCACAGCTATCAATCCCTCTGACAGGGGTGTCAGTGTCATGTTGCACACCTCGGGGAAGGTGCTGGTGCCATGTGCTGCTGTGCCACCACAGCCTGCTTCCCTCTTGGAGAGGAGCAGGAGGAAAGTGCCCACTGAGGGTCCCATGACCCAGCTGGTGCCAGAGTGGGAAGGTGGTGGGTGGATAAGCTGTGAGGGAGCGAGCAGATGAGTAATGAAGTGACAATCTTAAACAGGGAAGAATCTGAAGGGCCAGCCAGGGACTGACTTTGCAATTAATTCTCCTGGTCTGATGTTTCATTGAGTTGCTGTGTGTTGACTTGATTGCCTGACAGAGCACACTGGAGGTGAAGTGATGTTGTGGGGTGTTGAGAACCCAAGTTCAAAGGACATTCCACTATCCACTGTTAATTTCTCACCTAACTAAAACAGAAAAACTTAATTCTGCATCATGTCTTCCCATGAGGCTGAAGATCACAACTCAAACTTTTATGTTAATCTCTCCATTTTCAAAAATACTGATTTCATCCACCATCATTTTCCAAAATGTTTTGCTTCCATTTTTAAAGTATTTCAGCTATTTGCAGTAATTGCAATCTTTGGTACTTTGCTCTTAGTATAAAGTATTTCTACCTGGAAAGTTTCACTGTCAGGTTTTCTTTTCTGGCATAATTTTGTGTCCTCTTGAGCTTGCATTTGACTCTAGGTCAAATACCATTGCTGCGTCTCTTCCTTGGTTCCTTCAGAGTTTCATTATCTCATTGAAATCCCTCATAAGATCCTCTTTGCCAAACAATATAGACCTACTTTTTCTAACTTTTCTGAATATATAAGACACTTGAGTCTTTGTATCATTCTGGATGTCCTTAGATTTGCCTCCTTTGATTTTTATTATACTTTATTCTGTATGTAAGACTAAGACCGTGCATTTTACTGCAAATGTATGATCTCTTTTTTATTTTTTGTTTGTTTGTATGTTTAGATAACTTTTGATATCTCTTTGGAGTTTTTTGTTCTTGCATTATGTTCATTTTTGTTCCTTGTGGTGCTGATTCTTCGAGCTCCACAATGCATCCTCTGACTTATATGGTCTCCCACTTTGTACTGCTATAACAGAAATCGGACTCTGGTCTCTGTTTCACTGCAGTGACACTTCAACTCCTTATGTTCCTCCCTCTCTTTTTAACATATCACTTTGTCCATGCAGAAGACCTTTTCAATATGTTGCAGTTTTACATCATCTGCAATGGTAGGAACAAGTTGAAGAGGCTTGGTGTGGCGTGGGAGTCGCCACCTTGTACCTCTTTGAGAAGTGTGTAAAGCCATGAAGTAACTGTAAGGTGCTGCCACCCCAGAGAACGGGGAGTGGTCCTTGTGAACATCGCTGTGAAGTGGAAGGAAGCTGGCCTGGTATCGCTGAGTTTGCTGCCAGTAGCAAATTCACCTAAACCTTGTACACTCAGCCCCTGTTCCTGCTGTGACAGCACAAAGCAGGATTGAAGAGACACTCGGCCATGGACAAAGTACCATTTCAGACATGCTTGGACAGGGGACAGAACCATAACTTAGGCCATCAGAGCATATTTTATAGAAGAAAGGAATGCTGGCTTTTTCCTTGCAAAACACTAGTAAAAGTCAAGTGGCCCTTAAAACAAAAATGTGTCAGTGTGTTTGATGGATAATGGGACTAAAACAAACTCAGCTCTGGTTCAAGACCTATGTCTGAATTTATAAGAGTTCCTACCTACTACAAAAGTAATATTTTCCTCTTAAATGTTTGAAATACTGTTGTTAACACCAATTCTCCTGATGGCAAGAGCTGAGAAAGATCATGCAGTTAAAAAACTAAATATCTGGGCATCTTCATTTTCAGTGTAGAAGAAAAGGGTCAAATGTCAATGGAAATCAAGCTTCCAATATATTTTCCCCATCTGTCAGATCTTCAGTGGCACATGTTTTATTTAAAGTTTGATTTACTGTTTCCATCATGTATTGAATCATTTTCTTGCACAATGGCCTTACAGCATAAAGCAGGAAAAGAGAAGGTTTTTAGAAGATACTCAAATTTGACAGTAATTACTGGTAATAGGTTCATCAAGTGGAAGGTTCCAATACTTTTCAAACATTTCAAACAGCAGGTTTTCAAAGTAAGAGTTTTGAAGGAATAGACATGAAAGGTTACTTTCTTCAGTTCTTCAGATGAGAGCCAAGAAGGCACTGGAAGTTTCTACCTTCCTAAGGAGTAAGAAGAAGAGAGCAACTTCTTCAAAATGCTTGATGTACTCACTTCTGAGGCGCCCTAATTTTTCTTTGCATCCCTAAGTTAAAATTATTACCAGGCTACGTAAAGGTGCAGGATAGACCGCAAAAAATCCTGGACAACCTTCTTTATATGGTGAGCAGAGACACAATCACCAGTGTCTGCCTTGTCTATTATTTAACAGGGCTTTTTCTGCTTTCAGAGGAGAGGAGCAATCAACCTTTATGTCTGCTTAGACCATGGTTTCCCTCTCTGCTGATAATGTTAACAAGAGTTCCAATTATTGTCAATCATCGCGGCATTTTCGCTAACATGAATACCAACAGCTCTGACTCATTTCTCATATGGTCACCAGTTTTTGTCATTCTCGACCTGATCCAGGTTTGCATCAGCGACTGACAAAAGAAATGTTCCACATACCATTACCAGGTTCTTCAATCATCCAATCTGCTCAGTCACTCCGAATTTATTGACCACTTCTTTTGGTATTGTTCCTATTTCCCCAGCAGTATTTCCTTCTTTTCCACAATAGAAGAGGTGTGAACAGAGAATATTTTTACCTGGTTTGCTGTTTCCATTACTTCAGCTGTGTGACAATGAAACTCACTGAAT